>NC_041386.1:174174683-174313705 GCF_002162155.2 Triticum dicoccoides | reverse complement strand
AACTAACAATTTTTAGTTTTTCTTTAACAATTTAAACTTTGCATCAAAGTAGGTTGTCTAGATATGCAACTAGGTGAGCAACCTATACGATGCAATAAGGATAGGAACACAAGCAAGCAAGTGATATGAAACAAATAAACTTGCACAAGTAAAGGCACGAGATAACCAAGAGTGAAGACGGTGGAGACGAGGATGTGTTGCCGAAATTCCTTCCCTTTGAGAGGAAGTACGTCTCCGTTGGAGCGGTGTGGAGTCACAATGCTCCCCAGGAAGCCACTAGGGCCACCGTATTCTCCTCACGTCCTCACACAATACGAGATGCCGTGATTCCACTATTGGTGCCCTTGAAGGCGGTGACCGAATCTTTACAAACAAGGTTGGGGCTCTCTCCACAACTTAATTGGAGGCTCCCAACAAAACCATGAAGCTTCACCACAATGGAATATGGCTCCGAGGTGACCTCAACCGTCTAGGGTGCTCAAACACCCAAGAGTAACAAAATCCACACAAGAAAGTATGGGGGAAGCAAATATCCTTTCGTGGAAGTGTAGATCTAGATCTTCTCCTTCAATCCCTATCAAATCAACAAGTTTGAGTGGCTAGAGAGAGAGATCGGGCAAGAGAGCTTGAAGTGCACTAATGGTGGAGTGAGAGAGGTCCAAGGTGAGAGTGGTAGGTGGGAGAAGCTCACTTATATAGTAACCCTCGATTCCAACCGTTACTGCATTTTTTGCACTGCGGCGGTACAACCGGTCCTCGTCCCGGTACAACCGGGATTCACGGTGTATTTGCAGAACCCTACCAAGTGGTACAACCGGACAAGCGGTAGTACCGGCTAAGAAAAATAACCGGACTAACCGCCTGGCCACCGCACAACCACCGCATCAAAACAAGAGCTTGACCGGTACTTGGGCGGTGCCTGGCCGGAACAACCGCATGGCCTTGATCTCTTGGGCGGCTAAGTTCTGAGCGGAAGAACCGCTCGGACCACCGGTGGTACCGGTCATCGTGGAACGACCGGACCAACCGGGCCACTATCGCCCAAGAACCACATCAAAACAAAAGCGCGAGCGGTGCATGGACGGAACCACCGCCCCAGCATTTGCAGAGCATGGTGGCGGTACCACCGTCTGGAGGCAGCGGTACAACCACTCGAGCAAAGCTGGTGAGCGACAAGACCCAGCGGTACAACTGCTCCAGAGAGCGGTACAACCGCTGGGCAGAAACAGTGAGCAGGAAGAATAGGGAAGAGACAAGGAAAAACTCTCTCTCACACACACACCTGAGGAAGACAAAGGATGGGTGATGAACGTGTACGTGAAAAGATTCTCCCAGTGCTTTCTAATGAGGATTCCCTCTTGATAGTACGGGTTTCCTACGACCAAAGAAAATAAAAGCGTAGAGGACACGTCTTTGATCTTTTCCTACGAGAGGCAATAGCAATCCGATATAAGCCTAAGCATCGAGAACCTGAAACGTATAGCACACGACTAGACCAACAAAGGGTTGTCATCATCATCCAAAACATAAAGTAGGGAAATGCCCTTTCAATCTCCCCCTTTTTGGTGGATGATGACAACAACACGATTTGCAAGAGATAAGTCAATGAAATCTAGACGGAACTCTCCCCGAATATGTGCCCCAATAGGAACTAGCTGTTAGAAAGCATGGGCACACTTTCAAGACTAGACTCCCCCTAGATTTTATAGACTCACCACTCTGACAATATAATGCTTAGAGTGCAATAATAACGATAATGACCAAAGAACGGAAAGGTAACTAGGCTAACAAGTCTCACAAACAGCAAGGAACGAAACAAGTCCACGAACAAAGACCAACACGAGAAAACGAGAAAAAGAAAAACACATGCAAATCCCCGAGACCTATAGAACCCTCTCCCCCTTTGGCATCAAGACACCAAAAAGGAAAAGAGCGAAGCTAGCATCCCAAAGCTCATGCGTCCTCCTCTAACTCCTCGGTCGCATCTGGATCCTCATCATCAGAGTCGCCATCGTCGTCGTGATCAGATTCTTCCATGGCATTGTCAGCTGCTACAAACGAGGAGGATGGCTGGGGAGGGGCTTCATCATCAGTCCAGGTGCTATGGGTAGATATCCAATGCTCCTTAAGGGTGATGCTCTTCTCAGAGCCACTCTGAACCGGCATGTTGAGATGCTTCATCATTGCAATTTGGCGACGTCATGCAAGCTTCTCATTGACATGTGCATCATACATCCTCTTCTGGATGTCAGCCTGGAGACAAAAGGTCTTCTTCACCTTGCCAGTGAGTTTGGCCACCCACGAAGGCTTGGCCCCTGGCTCCAGCTCAAAGTCCTCATCGTCAAAAGTAGCATAGACATCATCAGGAGCATTGGCAGGGAAGCGAGGCTCGGCATGCTTCTTCTTCTTAAGGAGCTTGACCTCATGAACAGTGAGGTTGTCTGGAGAAGTGAGGAGCTCTCCAGGACGACGAACAACCCACACAGAGTTCAGAAAGCACATGACAAACGGAGCATAGATTGGGAAGATGACCATGTTGTACACATGCCACATCCAATTGGACACATCAAACGTTGCCCCTGTCCCCACCATGGTCTTCATAGCAACCATCAAATCAACCAGATAATCATGAATCTCATCTTGATTGCCCACCTTGGGCAAGAGCACATTGCGGAACACTCGGTGCATGATGTCATAGACCTTCTCCAAATCCTTGGATTCTCCAATAATCCCACGGCCCCGAATGTACAGAGGGGCAAGCTTCTCCTTAAGCATGGACTCAGGAAAGTTATGAGGACGAATGCCACCCCTTCCTTCCAGACCGGTATCCTCGTACCCAATAGCATTGCAGAATGCCCTCCAGGGAACTTGAAACAATTCATCACGACACATGAAGGTGAGAGTGCGCGCATCATCTTCCCCAAAATAAACCGTGGCATAGAACTGATGGATGAGTTGAACATCAAAGTCACAGTTGACTGACATGAGCTTGACAAGATCAAACTCCTCGCAGAGAGCCAGCGCCTCACCAAAATACTCCATGTTGTTCCTCCAATGGTCAAGATCAATTGTCCATTGCTTGGTATATCTGTTCTTGTTGTGCTCAAAGAGTTCATGAACAATGCGCACTTGCATCTCATTTCGGAACTGAACGGTGGTCCAACGAGGAGCAATGGGAACCTCATACGGATCTTTGATCGGAAGGCTTCCCAATCCTTGGCTTTCCAACGATGAAACGGCATAACCACACGTTGCTTAGCAGCTGCAGACTTTTCACGGTGAGTGCGCTTGGTGGGAATCACAACTTCTTCTTCATCATCAGACACAACCGGGTGCAAGGTCCTTCGTACCCTCTTCTTGGTCTTGCGAGGAGCAGAGCGAGAACTAGAGCCCCTGAACACACACACGAAAAAGCACACAAAACCCAGCAAGGATGAGAGGATTGCACACACAAGCAGAAAAGGAACATGTTACGGCAACAGGGAAGATAGAACAGTGCTGGGTGGTTGATATACTCCGGTTGTACCGGTTCCTCCGCCGGTAGTACCGCTCCAGCGGTTGTACCGCCCGTAGGGGTGGTAGAACCGCTGACAGTGGCATTACCAGGGGAGATAGGTCGAACCAAGGCATACTAATCACACAAGTAATATTCCGAATCCTAAGTGCTACAAACAAGACAGGAGGCAAACAAAGATCTCTTCTACTCCATAGTTCAAACACTAATTGCGGAAAGTTAAGTAATGCCCTAGACAAAGGAAGAACCCTAGAAAGATCTAGGAGAAAAGAACACGAGGCATTACCACCATCCATCGGAAGAGGTCGGGAGGCTTCCATGGAGAGAATCCACGGAGAGCCCAAGGATCCGAAGTGCGAGACGCACTCTGGGGTAGGGGAAAAGAGGGCCGGCGGCTAGAGCACAGAGAATAGGAACGAGGGCGAAGGGAAAAAGAAAACCCTTCAGCCCCGTTGAGTATATATAGGCCCGTAGACACGCCCCGGTAGAACCGCTCCGGGGAGCGGTTGTACCGCTCGTCTGGTACAGACCGGTGGTTGGAGACAATACTTCCGGTGCTTCGAAGGCAGCGGTAGTACCGCCCAGTGTCCACCGGTAGTACCGGACATAGGTTACCATGGGTTTGAGCGGTGGAACCACCCAAACACCGAACAGAGACCCATTGGGACGGCACAACCAGGTACCAGCGGTGGAACCGCCCGTGATCCCGGTTGTACCGCCCGACCACCTATGTCCAAGCCAAGATCAAATGAGTGCAATCCAAAGGGGGGAAGAAAGAGCACGAAACAGGAGAGAAGCAACACCCTAGGAGAACCCAACGCAAAGAGCAAAGAAAGAACTAGAGAAAACAACACGAGAACAAAAGGCTAACTCCAACCTCCCCAAGAGAGGACGGTGGTCGAAGCCACCTATGTTTGAGTCAATTGGTATGGCACCGCGAAGAATTATCCTTGGGTCCATGACCAAAACTCGTCTTTGAAGCACAAGTACCATCAAACATGGCTAATGTGAAAGACTTGATCGATTTATGCATAATGGGGGGAGGGAGAGTTCATTGAGAGAACATCACTCCCCCTATGTCCATGCCTACATCTTAAACAAGACAACATGTTGAGTACGGTGGGGTGTGCAAGGGTTCAAGCAACATTGCTCGAATCAATGATATTTAGCTCATGCCTTAACTCGCGAAATCTTGCTTCATCCAAGGGCTTCGTGAAGATATCTGCAAGGTTATCATGAGTGTTGACATAGTTGAGCTCGATCTCTCCTCGCCTAATGTGATCCCGGATGAAGTGATACCGGATCTCAATATGCTTCGTCTTGAAGTGTTGCACCGGGTTGAGAGAGATCTTGATGGCACTTTCATTGTCACACCAAAGAGGCACTTTGTCACAAATGACATCGTAATCCTTTAAAGTTTGCCTCATCCATAAGAGTTGTGCACAACAACTACCGGCTGCAACATACTCCGCCTCGGTGGACGAGAGAGACACACAACTTTGCTTTTTGGAAGACCAACTTACCAAAGAGCAACCAAGGAATTGGCACCCTCCGGAAGTGGACTTCCTATCCACTTTGTCACCCGCCCAATCGGAATCCGAGTATCCTACAAGCTTGAATTTTGATCCTCTTGGATACCATAAGCCAAAGTTTGGGGTATGAGCCAAATATCGAAAGATTCGTTTGACCGCCACATAGTGACTTTCCTTAGGTGCGGCTTGAAACCGTGCACAAATTCCCACACTCAACATGATATCCGGTCTAGATGCACAAAGGTAAAGCAAGGATCCAATCATGGAGCGATATACCTTTTGATCCACCACTTTACCATTGGGATCTAAGTCAAGTTGGCACTTGGTGGGCATTGGAGTGGAAGCCGGCTTGACGTCACTTAGCTTGAATCTCTTGAGCATGTCTTGAGTGTATTTGGATTGACTGATGAAGGTTCCTTATCTTCTTTGCTTCACTTCGAACCTAGAAATAACTTCAACTCTCCCATGGAGGACATCTCAAACTTTGAGGTCATGAGAGCGGCAAATTCCTCATTGAAAGCTTTGTTAGGTGAACCAAAGATAATATCATCAACATATAATTGGCACACAAACAACTCCCCTTTGACCTTCTTAGTAAAAAAGTGGGGTCGATTAGCCCAACTTCAAAACCACGGTCTTGTAACAACTCAGTAAGGTGGTCATACCACACACGTGGGGCTTGTTTAAGGCCATAGAGTGCCTTATCGAGTTGATACACATGATCGGGAAGGTAGGGATCCTCGAACCCAGGGGGTTGCTTGACGTAAACCAATTCATTAATAGGACCATTAAGAAAAGCACTCTTCACATCCATTTGTTGTAACTTAAAGTTATGATGAGAAGCATATGCAATCAACATGCGAATGGATTAAAGATGAGCAACGGGAGCAAAGGTTTCACCGTAGTCGATACCCTCGACTTGGGAGTATCCTTGTGCTACCAAACGAGCCTTGTTGCAAATGATAATCCCATGGGCATCTTGCTTGTTCTTAAATATCCACTTGGTTCCTATGACATTGTGATTCCCGGTCGGTCTTGGCACCAATCTCCACACTTTGTTGCGCTCGAAGTTGTTGAATTCTTCATGCATGGCATTGAGCCAATCCGGATCTTCTAGCGCCTCATAGAACTTGTGGGGTTCCACACAAGAGACAAATGCGTGATGCTCATAATAATTTGCTAATTGTCTACGAGTGCTTACCCCCTTTCTTAAGCTTCCAAGCACATTCGTCATGAGATGATCCTTGGTGGAGAGCTTGGAAGCAACATTGGCGGCACGACGCTCTAATTCCTCCTCGAGGGTGAGATGAGAAGTGGTCACTTGATCCTCTTGAGCGTCGTCTTGGGCTTGTTCTTGTTCTCGAAGGAGAGAACTTGACCTTGGGCATCACTTGATGGGTCAACACCGTCTTGAGCATGATCTTGTCCTTGGTCATGTTCTTGAGGATGAGGGCCTTCATGTTGTTCTTCGGAAGATTGTGGGCCTTGGGTTGGTGATGGCTCCACTTGAGTGGAGCTTTGTCCTTCTCCTTCGGCCACGAGGGGTTCCTCAATGGGTAGGATAAAGCCAACACCCATTCTTCTTATGGCTTGGGGAGGAATTTCATCACCTACATCACAAGTGTCACTTTGCTCCACTTGGGAGCCGTTATTCTCATCAAACTCCACGTTACACGTCTCCTCAATAAGTCCCATGGATTTATTGAGGACACGGTAAGCATGAGAGTTTGTAGCATAACCAACAAATATGCCCTCATAAGCTCTAGCCTCAAATTTAGACAATCGAACACATTTCTTGAGAATGAAACACTTACACCCGAATACCCGGAAGTACTTGAGGTTGGGCTTGTTACCGGTGAGTATCTCATATGGAGTCTTGTTCAAGCCCTTGCGGAGGTAGAGTCGATTGGATGCATGACACGCGGTGTTGATGGCTTCGGCCCAAAAGTTGTACGGAGACTTGAACTGCGCCATCATGCTCCTTGCCGCATCCATCAATGTCCGGTTCTTCCTTTCCGCAACCCCGTTTTGTTGAGGGGTGTAGGGTGCGGAATATTGATGCTTGATTCCCTCATCACTAAGAAACTCATCCAAGGTGTAGTTCTTGAACTCGGTGCCGTTGTCACTTCTTATTGTCAAGATCTTTGCATTGTGTTGACGTTGTGCTTCATTTGCAAAGTCAATGACGGTTTGTTGGGTCTCGCTCTTCCTCTTGAAGAAATACACCCACGTGTACCTTGAGTAGTCATCCACAATCACCAAGCAATACTTCCTACCTCCAAGACTATCGAAGGATGGAGGCCCAAAGAGATCCATGTGAAGGAGCTCCAAATGCCTCTTTGAATAAATGATAGTCATGGGAGGGTGAGCCTTCTCATGTAGCTTTCCTTCGATACAAGCACTGCAAGCACGATCTTTAGCAAAACTAACATTCGTTAGTCCACAGACATGGTCCCCCTTGAGGAGACTTTGCAAAGATCTCATATTGACATGGGCTAAACGGTGATGCCAAAGCCATCCCACATCAACTTTAGCCATTAGGCACGTCGCGGTCTTAGTGGGTCGCTCCGAAAAGTTAATCACATATAGACCGTTCTCGACATGCCCAACAAAGGCTACTTTAAGAGTCTTGCTCCATAAGAGGGCCACGGTATCAATATCAAATAAAGTGGTAAAGCCCATGATTGCAAGTTGACAAAGTGAAAGTAAATTGTATGGAAGGGACTCAACAAGCATGACCTTCTCGATCGTGAGATCATACGAGATGACCACCTTGCCAAGTCCCAATACCTTAGAAGATGAGGCGTCACCCCACTCGACATTGGTGGGTATAGATGGAACCTTGTGCACGTCCACCACCAAGTCCTTGCTTCCGGTCATATGATTTTGTAGCTCCGCTATCGAGCAACCATGATCTCCCACCGGAAGCAAACACCTGCAAGAGATCAATGCTTGGTTTTAGGTACCCATTTTGTAATGGGTCCTTTGATGTTAGTGACAAGGGTCTTTGGAACCCAAATAGGCCATTCAATATATTCATGAAGAGAACCAACAAATTTGGCATAAACATGCCCATCACTCGCACGACATAACACATAAGAAGGATTAAAATCGTTGGCTTTATTGGGAGGGGTGGCATTGCCCTTCTTGACATTGCCACCCTTTGCATTGTTCTTCTTCTTCTCCTTGGAGGCACTCTCTCCCTCCTTCACAAAGGTATGCATGAGAGGAGGAGGTCATTTGGTCTTGTCATTCTTCTTCTTGTTCTTGGAGTCGGGCACGTATCCAACCCCTTCCTTGGCCACAACCCCCTTTTGGTCGATCAAGAGATCGTTGAGGTTCTTCTTGCCTTGTATGCAAGTTGCAAGACCTCTCTCAAGTTGCCCCTTTAGCTTAGCGTTCTCCTCAACAAGATGCACATGCTCACAACACGAGTTAGTAGCATTTGCATTATCAATTAACATCATACGAGGGAAAGTGGCTTTTTCCTTGGTTAGCTTTACTTGAAGTTGATCATGAGACTCTTTGAGGCTAGCATGAGTACCCTTCAATACCTTGTGAGCGTTGTCAAGTAGATCAAACTCCTCTTTGAGTCTAGCAAGATCAACCTCAAGTTCGGCCTTCTCGGAGTTTAGCACATGAGAAACAATGAGGACATGATCATAATCTTTCTTTAACTTAGCATGATCAATGTTGTGTGACTCCTCAAGATCCAAACGAAGACCACGCTCTTCCTCAAGAGCATTGGAAAGATCCGAAATCTCATCGGCATAGTCACGACTATGCCCTTCCATCTTAGTGATGGTGTCTTCGTGAGCCTCGATCATGTCATTGGCTTCACCAAGTTGTTCCAAGAGAGCAACAAAGTGCTTCTTGGATTTTCCCTTGAGTTTGCCCATAAAGGCCTCAAATTCATTAGCCTCCACATTAGCTTCCTCAAGTTCATTAATGCTATCCGTCGGAGAAGGATGATTAATGATGATAGTTTTGATGTTGGAGGTTACCTTGTTGGTGGCTTTAGCCATGAGGCACTTGGCGGTGATACTCTCATTGGGTGAGTCGAAGAGAGACACCCGTGGAGTCGTCACAATGGCAACGGAGGCCATGGCAACCGACTCATCACTTTCATCATCGTTATCATCCTCATTGTACTCTTCTTGTACCACCAATGCCTTGGGAGGAGTCTTCTTGATGAAGTTGCTCTTGTTGGGGAACGACTTGGCCTTGTCCTTTCGGATGAGCTTGCCACCATTGTCTTCTCTCTTCTCATACGGACACTCCGCAACAAAATGACTCACGTTGCCACAATTGTAGCAAGTCCTTACACGTTGCCTGCTCTTCATGCCACTTGAGTTGTTTTTGCTAAAGTTTGGCCTCGAGTTTTTCTTGCTCCAAAATTGCCTTGAAGCAAGTGCCATGTGTTCATGATATGCATACTTCGTATCTTCGCGGTTGCTCTTCTCTTATTCCTCTTCGTCCTCTTTAACAGTGAGCTTGGCCTTCAATGCAAGGTTAGGCTTCTTTGCCCTTTGAGAACGAAGCACCGCATTGTCGGCGGTCTTGTCCAGAATATTCATGGCCACAAACTCATCCAACACTTCGCTTGAGGTCAAAGTGTGGAAGTCCGGTCTTTGACGAATGACGGAGGACATGGCCTTGTTATAGGGCATCATTGCCTTGAGGAATTTGTGCTTGATCCAATTGTCATCCGTGTCCTTGCTCCCGTGATCTCGTAGTGAGACCGTGAGTTTGGTTACTCTCCTATAAAGCTCACGAGGTTCTTCGTCTTCTTTCATTGCAAACTCATCAGCCTCATCTTGCACTACTTCATAGTTGGAGCATTGGATTCTTGCGCTTCCCCGGTAGAGCAGGAAGGATAGGGAAGAGACAAGGAAAAACTCTCTCTCTCTCTCTCATACCTGAGGAAGACAAAGGAGGGGTGATGAACGTGTACGTGAAAAGATTCCCCCAGTGCTTTCTAATGAGGATTCCCTCTTAATAGTATAGGTTCCCTACGACCAAAGAAAATAAAAGTGTAGAGGACACGTCTTCGATCTTTTCCTACGAGAGGCAATAGAAATCCGATGTAAGCCTAAGCATCAAGAACCTGAAACGTATAGCACACGATTAGACCAACAACGGGTTGTCATCATCATCCAAAACATAAAGTAGGGAAAAATGCCCTTTCAACCCACATCTCATTTACACATGGTGTATACATCGTCCCAACACTCATGCTCCGTGGTCTAAGCTTCACTCACGTTGCCTCTCCTCCTCGCTAATGACGACCCTCACTTGCATCAGGTGCATGTGCCGCCCCCATCCCCTACAAACACACAAAAATGGATGCATAAAGAGAGATATTGTAATTAAAACACTAAGCTGACATGATGGATGACTGGATTATGTCTATCAACACTTGAAGGCACTGAACGACGTACCTTGGGTGGAACATGGGAGTTCTGGCAAAAAACAATGGAATGGTGAGATTCAATGCTTCAGATGAGCTTGGATTTTGGTTGAGGTATTCAAAAGGCCTTTTCACAAGTGCCTTCGGTGTGTGGAATTAGCCAAGGAGTCTGTGTAGGGGACCCCATTGGAGCGTGCTCGAGCAGAGTTCATGTCCAAGTCGAGATGGGCATCAAATATGGTGGTGGCATGGAGGAAGGAGGTGACAAGTGGTTGTCAGGAAGGCGGTTGTAAGACGAGATCGGGTCGGCCTAATGCTTGGTGGCTGGTGCACATATTTGGTGTGGAGGACTGATTCGTCTCCAACGTATCTATAATTTTTGATTGTCCCATACTATTATATTATTTGTTTTGAATGTTTTAAATGCATTATTATGCTATTTTATATTATTTTTGGGACTAACTTATTAATCTAGAGCCCAGTGCCGGTTTCTGTTTTTTTCCTTGTTTTTGAGTTTCGTAGAAAAGGAATATCAAATGGAGTCCAAACGGAATAAAACTTTCGCGATGATTTTTCTTGGACCAGAAGACACCTACTAGACTTGGAGATGAAGTTAGAAGACCCACGAGGCGACGACAAGCTGTAGGGACGCGCCCTAGGGGGGGCCTGGCTTGTGGCCCCCTTGGGAGTCCACAAACCTACATCTTCGTCATATAAATTCACAAATAATTCCAAACCCTCAGAACAAGCCACGGAAATACTTTTCCACCGCCACAACCTTTTGTTCCCGTGAGATCCCATCTTGGGGCCTTTTCCGGCGATCTGCCGAAGGGGGATTCGATCACGGAGGGGCATCTACATCAACCCTATTGCCTTTCCGATGAAGCGTGAGTAGTTTACCTCAGACCTACGGGTCCATAGCTACTAGCTAGATGGCTTCTTCTCTCACTTTGATCTTCAATAACATGTTCTCCTCAATGTTCTTGGAGTTCTATCCGATGTAATCTTCTTTTGCGGTGTGTTTGTCGAGATCCGATGAATTGTGGATTTATGATCAGATTATCTATGAATATTATTTCAATCTTCTCCGAATTCTTATATTCACGATTTGATATCTTTGTATTTCTATTCGATTTATTGGTTTGGTTTGTCCAACTAGATTGGTAGTTCTTGCAATGGGACAGGTGCTTAGTTTTGGGTTCAATCTTGTGGTGTACTCACTCAGTGACAAAGTAGGGGTAGCGAGGCACGTATTGTATTGTTTCCATCAAGGATAAAAAGATGGGGTTTTCATCATATTGCTTGAGTGTATCCCTCTACATCATGTCATCTTACTTAAGTCATTTCTCCGTTCTTTATGAACTTAATACTCTAGATGCATGCTAGATAGCGGTCGATATGTGGAGTAATAGTAGTAGATGCAGGCAGGAGTCGGTCTACTTGACACGGACGTGATGCCTATATGCATAATCGTTGCCTTGGATGTCGTCATAACTTTGTGTTTTTCTATCAATTGCTCGACAGTAATTTGTTCAACGACCGTATTATTTGCTTTCAAGAGAGAAGCCTCTAGTGAAACCTATGGCCCCCGGGTCTATTTTCTATTATATATTTTCAGATCTATAAACCTTTTATTTTGTTTTAAGTTTTAGCAATCTTATCAATCTTTATCAGATCTTATTTTTGCAATTGACTGTGAAGGACTGACAACCCCTTTATCGCGTTGGGTGCAAGTGTTTGATTGTTTGTGCAGGTACATAGGGGGACTTGCTTGTACCTCCTACTGGATTGATACCTTGGTTCTCTAACTGAGGGAAATACTTATCTCTACTTTGCTGCATTACCCTTTCCTCTTCAAGGGGAAAACCAATGCAAGCTCAAGAAGTAGCAAGGAAGACCTAGGTTTAGAGTTGATTTTCGGATACTTCATGATCACTAGTTGTTTTAGGAAATTTTGTATGAAAGCAAAAGTCGAGAGGGTTTATGATGGATCTCCTCGTGAATGAACTTCCTCTTTGCATGCTAACTTGGCCTATAATTGGCCAAAAGGTTATGTACATCACTATGAAGTCCTTGATAATTTGGTTGCTAACTTTTTTTAGAATGTTTTGTTTTGGGGAATGATTTCGATTGCTAGTGGCCACTAACCAAATTTTAGTTAGGATTTTTTGGGCTGCCAAATTTAGTTAGATGACGGGCTCTAAAAACATATTTCACTAATCCTACAGAATATTGCCCAACATGTCCATCCTCCCACCATTTGCCTCACTCAGCCTAGGGCGCCCTTATGTCTCGCTTCATGCGAGACGTAGGGAACTCTTGTATGAAGGCAAGCGCAAGATGGACCGGCCTAGGCATGCGGGAGCCACAACCTTGTTTTTTTCACATTTTTTGTTTTTGTTTTTGCTTTCCTTTTCTACTTTTGTTATATTTCTAAGTTTTGTGAATAAACATATTAAAACAACACTTTACATAAAACATTTAAAAGAAAATGAAACAAGCATTTGAAAAATGTTAATTGCACATACATCAAATGTTTCTCATATACAGAAAATATACAATGTGTGTGAGAAAAGTTAATCATGTATTTAAAAATGTTAATCAATAATTTGAAAAACTGTTAAACAAGTACTCAAAAAATGTTAAGCAAGCATTTTAAAGATGTTAAATGTGTTGAGAAAAAATGTTTACAATATACTAAAAAAATGTTAACCTTGTATTTGAAAAATGCTAATCAAGCATTTGAAAATGATAAATGTATGTAGAAAAAGTGTTGACCGAATATTCAGAAAATGTTAATCTTGTACTTGAAAAACGTTAATCAAGTACTTGTTAGTGTATACAAAAATATTGACCATTTAAAAAATGTTAAACTTATATTTGAAAGATACTAAACGCGTATTAGAAAAATGTATTTGATATATACTCTCTCCAATCCATATTGCTTGTCTTATATTTTTCTAGATATAGATGTATCTAGACATGTTTCAGTGTTGGGTACATTCATAACTACACAAATATAAGACAAATAATATGGATCTGAATGAGTACCAAAAATTTATAATATGTACTGAGAAGAAGTATACATAAAAAATATAAGTTATAAAAAAAATATTAACCATGTATTTTAAAATGTTAAACTTGTATATAGAAAAAAAATTATGTATAAGAAAAAAGTTGAAAGTGTTCAAAAAATGTTAACACATATTGAGCAAAAAAGAAGCCAGTGAAAAAAAAACCCAATAAAAAAGAAAAGAAATAAAATGAAATGAAATACTGAAGAAATGAATGCAAAAGAATGGAACAAAGAAAACCGAGAAGAACACAAAGAAAATAATGAAAACCAAGAAAGAAACGAAGAAAGAAAGAAAAGCAAAGAAACATTAAAAACCAATAAAGAAAGAATAAAAATAAAAAATAAAAAACCGGTGAAAATTGAGAATGGAACGAAGAAAATTAGGTCTCGCTATAGCTGGATTCTATTTGGCGCTTCAGCGCCCATTTGCAAATGGACGGGTGAAATTCCTCAGAGCTGCGCCGGCCCAGTTGCTTACTTTTTTATTTCAAAATTGGAAAAAAGGGTGCGCGGGTAAGGAATCAAACCCCGATCTCTTTGCTCACAGGAGGTGCACTAACCACCTGGGACAACACACATTGTGTGTTCACTTACACCCATCCTGTATTTTCGATTTTTTTTCTTTCTTTTTATTTATCTTTTTAAAAATGAGCAAACTTTTTAAATTCAATGAAGTTTTTCTTCAAACCGGTGACCTATTTTTCGAACTTGATGAGATTTTTTAAAATTTGTTGGACTTTTTTTCCAAATCAATGAACTTTTTTCACAACCATGAACTTTTTTTAAATTCGGTGAATTTTTCAAATTGAATGATTTTTTTTCATCAATGAACTTTTTTTGAATTCTACAATGTTCCTAAAAATCATTGATTTTTTGCAAATTTGACATACTCTTTTCAAATTCGATAAACTTTTTTGAAAACCGATGAACTTTTTCAATTGTAACAATTTTCTTTCAAATCGATGGACTTTTTTTCAAAACCGATGAACTCTTTTAAATTTTGATGATTTGTTTATACAAAACTATGAACTTATTTTCAAACTCGTGAACTTTTGTTGAAAACGGGTGAACCTTTTTCAAATTTGATGAACTTCTTTTAACAAAATTGATGAATGTTTTTTCAAAATAGATGATTTTTATCAACTTCATTATTTTTTTAGAAATCAATGAAATGTTTTTTCAAGTTTGTGTACTTTTTTACAAATCGATGAACTTTTTTTAATTTTGTAAGCTTTATTTGCAATTTTGTGAACCATTTTGGGAATTGATGGACTTTAAAAAAATGAATTGTTTAGATTTCGATGAACATTTTTCCAATTTGAGAACTTTTTTGGAGTTTGTAAACTTTTTTAACAATCGCGAATATTTTTGAATTCACGAACGTTTTCGATTTTCTGTGGTTTTTTCTGAACTTTTTTCCATTTTTTCAGAGGTTAACGTTTGATCGTTCAGCTGTTGAACGAAGTGTACATTTTTGTTTTGATTGAAGTGGAGAACGAGCATACGGTTTTTCCGGAGAAGGAGAACGAGCGTACGTTTTTTTGTTGAGAAAAGCCGGCTAGGCCTTTTATTTATTAGCTAGAATGTTTGCAGGAATTACAATTGGTTCATGAGGTTTGCCCAACCAAAGGTGCCTCCCATGAGGGAGAACGAGTGCACGTACGTGTGAGCTGGCGAGCAATTTTTTTTGCCTCGTGATAGACCGGAACACCAGGAGTCGCGGGCATTTCCTATTCGGCGTTGCAGGCGCCAGTTACAGCTATTTTCTGCAAACCGGCGCCTGCAGCGGATTAGCTGGGCTCGGCCCATTACCTTTTGTTAGCAACCTGCACCACTTGGCGCTTGTGTTTCGATAAATTCCAAAAAAAGGTGCAGGCATGAGATCGAACTCTCAACCCGACCGTTGCAAAGGCCACTAACCCTGTTGTGTATTCCTTTCTCCTTCTTCCATTTATTTGTTCGTCAGTTTGTTTTATTCTTTTTCTTTTTTTCTTTTTTCTACTTATTTTCCTTTTTCTTTTATTTTTCATCAAATGCGTGGTCTTTTAGATCGTGAACTTTTCTTCCAAACCGATGAACTTCTCTTTCCAATCCGATGAACTTTTTTTCAAAATCGATAAAAATTTTCAAATCGAATGAACTTTTTCGAAAGCGATGAACTTTTTTTAAATTCGATGAACTTTTCTTCAAAATCGGTGAACTTTTATCAAATCCGATGAACTTTTTTTCAAAATCATTGAACTTTTTTCAAATTCGATGATTTTTTCTTCAAAATCGATGAACTTTTTTCAAATCCGATAAACTTTTTTTAAAACCCGATGAACTTTTTTGAAATCATGAACTTTTTTCGAAATTTGATGAACTGTTTTTCATTAAAGAAAATAGACAGTTTCCAAATTGTTTGCAAATAACTCAAAAATCCAAGTGGTATAGTAAATGGTTGAGTAACAAATAATGTGGCTGCATTAGTTCTAATATAGTTCGTGTTGCTTTTGTTTACTAGCATTTTGGTGGTCTAGTGATTAAGCTAAGCAGCGGAAGGGTTATGTGGCGTGAGATCGATTCCCCGTGGCTCTAATTTTAGGCGTTATTTTTTCATGAGCGTATCTCTTTCTGGGCTGCGCTTAAAAAGCCCATAGAGGGCGCACTGTAGGCGCCACTTTCAGGTTCAGGCGCCTACAGCGCCAAATAGGACCTTCCGGAGTCGCGTGGGCGCCAGAAACTCCAAATGAGACATAGCTCTCACGTGCAATGACCTCATGATGGCCATTGCAGCAGCACGTCGCAATCCAGACATCCATTACGATATATTTTTCAGGGAAGGCCATCACGAGAATGGTGTTTTGGCTTACAGGAGCGCGCGCTCCCGCGTGAATAGTTAACAAAATGAATATAATAAATATTCTTATAAAAATTCTGAATTTGTTTGTAAATGTTTGTGTTAGTGTCACAAGCATCCTTGAAAATTTTCATGCGAAACGGAGCAGCGGTGTTTCGCCAGTAAAAAACAAATTTAGTGTGACATTTTGGGGTAACATTTAGTTTTTTTCCGCACATGGCAAAGTGTCTAATCTTTTTGCCTACAAATTTGTATGTAGCATTTTGAAAGTGACAAAGAACATATAAAATTTTTGTTGGAATTATTTTTGATATTTCAAAAATACATTTTCGCGCGCAGGAGCGCACTTTTCCAGGAGCACCCACGGATATCCGAGGCCTTCATGGCGTAAACTGTAAAATTAAGGTTTCTGTGTTGCAAACTTACAACATGACGTGGCAATGAGTTACACTAGTAAAGCAGCCGACATGGAAACTTGCCCCAGGTCCTGGTCAGTGTTTCCGGCGTCCTCACCCCCAGCGGCGGAGGAGAATAAGTCCTTGCACAGATCGCCGTAGAACCGGCAGACTAGATCGACGAACACCGGCGACTTGAGCCGCTCCCAGCACTGTAGGAGTTCCTCCACGTCCTGCAGGTCCCGCGATTTGCCTTCCTCCGTCAAAATCTCCATCAGGCAGCTCTCAAAACTCCGGCATGCCTCCTCTTTCTCCTCTCCAATTCGCGTGGTCGTCCTCGACCGCAGCCGCGCCACCATCTTCACACACGCAGGCGTTTCTGGCGACGGCACCGGCACCTCTGGCACCGCCGCAGCAACTACCCTGCGCGCGGTATGGCTCTCTGTCGAGGTTGCCGGCGTGGAAGACGGAGGGATTAACGGCCAGAACACCGCGCGGACCTACCGGAAGCCTCGGCCGGCACGATGCCGGTGGCGGGGGCTCATCTTGGCGGTGGACTTGCGGAGATTGCGGAACCGGAAGGCCCTGATAGAGAGGGCGGCGGTGGCCGGGATGCGGAAAAGCCGCGCAAGGGCTCGCTTGCATGCCGTCAGAAGGCGGCGCGTCATGCAGGAGGGACGATGAGACGATCGAGACGAGGTTGTCAACGTGGGGAAGACGCGGAGTTTACACGGGCTGATCTGTTGGTTTCTTGCGTTACCTCGTGCTGCCACCAAAGAGAGAGGCTCTGGCTGTTTGGTTGCTCGACTGTTGCATGGTTGTGGCATACACGTACTTTCAGTCTTTAGTGGGGTGGCAGTACTATGATCGTGCGTCGCACTAAGAAGCATAGGTGAGGTGTTATATGCTGAAATATGGGGTGGGCTTTAGGCCCATTCAATAATTTCAGAAAATCTCTAAGGGTCCATATGGGTTATATGACACTAAGTGTAGTGAAAAGTTTAGTCCCATCTCGCAAGTGGAGAAGGAGTTGGACCTTTTTATAAAGTATTATCTTCCACATGCTATTGGAGCTTGAGAATAGAAGAGGCCCACGCGCATTCCTCCTCCGCCGCCTGCCTCGGCGCGGCATGCTTTTATATAAGTGTGCTGTGTCTCCTGACTCTAGCCGCCAAAACCCCGCCTCTCCGGATCCTGTACGTCCGCGTCGTCTTCGTCATCACCATGTCCACCGACGCCAAACGTGCCGCCGCCGAAGACGCCGCGGCTTCTGCCTGGCCTATGGAGGGTATAACATGTTTATCCCGCTCATATTTATTTTTGTATTAGCAGTACTAACAGTATGTGTAGATATGTCTACTGTTTGCTTAGTACATGCATATTTAGATCAGAGTCAGTATGTTGTTAATTCAGTAAATGCCATGCTAGTGATTTATCTATGGATTAAGTTAGTCGGAAAATTGCCTATTTACTCAGCATTATATAAAGCCTCTTTCCGCTACCGGCATATATAGTTTGAAAATTTACCTTCTTGCAACTGATGAGACTGCTACGACTGGTTGCCGGAAATTTACCTTCTTGCAACTGATGAGACTGCTACGACTGGCTGCCGGAAATTGACTGCGCCAGCCCGCGCATCTTCTCTACCTGTATCAAAAGTAGTTATACATGCATTTTTAGTATTTTTTAAGATAAGTGATAATGATAAACAAAGTTGGCGGTCAATGATAATATGATCGAAGATTCTCTGTCCTCCCAACGCCTCCCGCGGCGGCCGGGAGGTAACCCTAGTCTGTCGCCACCAGGTTCCCAACCCCTCCTCCCTAGCCGCCGCCACAGGACTCGGGTGGGCAAAGCTCAACCGGAGCCGGCGGCAGCGGGGCTTCCTCGTTCCCTCGCGTGCAGGGGCCGGCGCGTAGGTGTAGTGGTGGGCGCCTGTGCGACGGTTGTGCCTTAGGCCGCGTGGTGGGTGTGGTGGAGCGCGCGTAGGTGGCCGTGATGGCAGCGGGGCTACGGCGAAATCTGACAGGTAGATGCCTCTCTAACGAGGGTCGTGAGCGGCACAGGTCGGCCTTTGCTGCGACGATGGTGGCGTGGCGGGGGCTCCAAAGTAGTAGTCCTTGCTCGTGGTGGCTCGGTCTAGTGGGCTCAGGTGGCTGCGGCCGCCCAGTGGCGTGGTTGCAACGGTCATCGATGTGGCCATGGTGGCTCACGCGATGGCGGCCGACGGCGTGGTGTGCATGGTGGTGGTTCCTTCTTTCTCCTGGGTCCACGCCGGTGCTGCCCGCTGCTCGTGCGATGGAGATGGCCTAGACTCGGGGTCCGTGCTTGGGCATATCGGATTAGGGCCCGAGGTGGGTCGGAGTTTTCGCTCTGGGTAGGTGATGGTGGACTCGGTCTGGGTTGTGCCCGCGAAGATGTGATCCCTCTCCCCGCGGGTGTTGTGGTCGTTAGTGGTGATCGAGGCACTGTTACATTGTCGGGCCAATCAGCATAAAAGGCCATGAGAATGGCGTCGACTGAGCTTCGACCCTATGTAGTCATGTGGTTGTGTCTCTCTCGGTGTATCGGGACTGGTTAGGGATGCAGGCATGGGTGCCTCCTACCATGAAGGCATCGACCCAGACTCTGTGGCTAATGCTTGCCTAGGAGTGAAAGGAGACTCCTTTACTCCTCCTATTGTGGGTTGTGCACCATGCAGTGATGGCCTTCTTTCTTGGTCATGTGCATGGCGAGAGGTGAAGCCGAGGGTTGCTCAGGCGTGCTATTGTCACTGACAGTGGCATTCCTAGATCCGGATCTAGGGGTCTGTGTTGGAGATATGCCCTAGAGGCAATCATGTATGATGATATTTCCTATGTGTTTATATATGAATAAAGATAGTACTTGGATACTATCAATTATGTGTATCAGCAAGTATGTGACTTGTTTGTGGGACTACATATTGTATGATGACTGTCCTAAAAGGTCCCTAGTCGAAAGGCTTGTGTGGATGCACAACCAATTAAACTAGAATATGACTCGATGAATGGCTTGGTCTCACTGGCCAGGGAGCATTGGATGCTAACCGGATAATATGGACTTGGGAAGATTTGATCGGATTTGACATAGTCGGATCCGAGTCGATATAAGGTCCGAGTCGGCCAAACCTGACCATGAGACGCATCGATAGGTCATCTGTGAGTTTCTAGTACATGATAACCCACAAGTATAGGGGGATCAATTGTAGCCTCTTTCGATAAGTAAGAGTGTCGAACCCAACGAGGAGCTAAAGGTAGAACAAATATTCCCTCAAGTTCTATCGACCACCGATACAACTCTACGCACACTTGACGTTCGCTTTACCGGAAACAAGTATGAAACTAGAAGTACTTTGTAGGTGTTGTTGGATAGGTATGCAAGATAATAAAGAGCAAGTAAATATAAAGTAGGGGCTGTTTAGATGAAGACACAACTAAATTACTTTTAGTAAGGAGCTTTTGTTAACAAGAAGGTTATTTGTCCCTAGGCAATCGATAACTAGACCGGTAATCATTATTGCAATTTTATTTGAGGGAGAGGCATAAGCTAACATACTTTCTCTACTTGGATCATATGCACTTATGATTGGAACTCTAGAAAGCATCCGCAACTACTATTCATTAAGGTAAAACCCAACCATAGCATTAAAGCATCAAGTCCCCTTTATCCCATACGCAAACAACCAACTTACTCGGGTTTGTGCTTCTGTCACTCACGCCACCCACCATAAGCAAATCATAAACATATTGTAAACCCTACAGCGGGAATCCCTCACGCTTGCGCGACACGGAGAGCACCATAGGACAACACCAATAATAAAACATACTACTCAAACCAATCACGATCATCAAATAGCCATTAGGACAAAACAGATCTACTCAAACATCATAGGATAGCCATACATCATTGGGAAATAATATATAGCGTTGAGCACCATGTTTAAGTAGAGATTACAGCGGGTAAGAGAGAGGTTACACCGCTGCATAGAGGGGGGGAAGAGTTGGTGATGATGGCGGCGGTGAAGTTGTTGGTGAAGATCGCGGTGATGATGATGGCCCCCGGTGGCACTCCGGTGCCACCGGAAGCGAGGGGGAGAGAGCCCCCCCTTCTTCTTCTTCCTTGACCTCCTCCCTAGATGGGAGAAGGGTTTACCCTCTGGTCCATGGCCTCCATGGCATGGGAGGGGCGAGAGCCCCTCCGAGATTGGATCTATCTCTCTGTCTCTCTCTGGTTCTGCGTTCTCTTCTGGCTCTGTTTCACCATTTCGTATATATATGGAGATCCGTAACTCCGATTGGCCTGAAATCTTTGCCGTGATTTTTTTCCGAATATTAGCTTTCTTGCGGCAAAAGAAGAGCGTTAACCGCCTTACGGTGGGCTCACGAGGGTAGGGGGCGCGCCCTAGGGGGGGCCTGCCTCGTGACCACCTCGGGCACTGGTTCGTGTTGATTTTCCTTCCGAATTTTCCATATTTTCCATAAATAAGCTCCGTCCATTTTTACCCTGTTTGGACTCCGTTTGATATGGATATTCTGCGAAACCAAAAACATGCAACAGACAGGAACTGGCACTGGGCACTGGATCAATATGTTAGTCCCAAAAATAATATTAAAAGTTGCCAAAAAGTATATGAAAGTTGAATAATATTGGCATGGAACAATCAAAAATTATAGATACGACAGAGACGTATCAGCATCCCCAAGCTTAATTCCTGCTCGTCCTCGAGTAGGTAAATGATAAAAAAATAATTTTTGATGTGGAATGCTACCTAGCATAATCTTGATCATATGTCTAATCATGGCATGAATATTAAGACACGAGTGATTCAAAGCAATAGTCTATCCTTTGACATAAAAATAATAATACTTCAAGCATACCAACCAAGCAATTATGTCTTATTGAAATAACATAGCCAAAGAAAGCTCATCCCTACAAAATCATATAGTCTGGCTATGCTCCATCTTTACCACATGAAATGTTCACATCATGCACAACCCCGATGACAAGCCAAGCAATTGTTTCATACTTTTGACGTTCTCAAACCTTTTCAACTTTCACGCAATACATGAGTGTGAGCCATGGACATAACACTATAGGTGGAACAGAATATGATGATGGGGGTTATGTGGAGAAGACAAAAAGGAGAAGATAGTCTCACATCAACTAGGCATATCAATAGGCTATGGAGGTGCCCATCAATAGATATCAATGTGAGTGAGTAGGGATTGCCATGCAACAGATGCACTAGAGCTATAAGTATATGAAAGCTCAAACTGAAACTAAGTGGGTGTGCATCCAACTTGCTTGCTCATGAAGACCTAGGGCATTTGAGGAAGCCCGTCGTTGGAATATACAAGCCAAGTTCTATAATGAAAATTCCCATTAGTATATGAAAGTGATAACTCAAGAGACTCTCTATATGAAGAACATGGTGCTACTTTGAAGCACAAGTGTGGTAAAAGGATAGTAACATTGCCCCCCTTTTTTTGCGGGCTTCTTTGCCCCCCTTTTTTTATTTAGGCTTCTTTGGCCCCTTTTTTTGGGCAATGCTCTAATAATGATGATCATCACACTTTTATTTACTTACAACTCAATATTCAACTGGATATCTAGAACAAAGATATGACTCTATATGAATGCCTCCGGCGGTGTACCGGGATGTGCAATGATCTAGCGTAGCAATGACATCAAAAAATGGACAAGCCATGAAAACATCATGCTAGCTATCTTACGATCATGCAAAGCAATATGACAATAAATGCTCAAGTCATGTATATGATGATGATGGAAGTTGCATGGCAATATATCTCAGAATGGCTATGGAAATGCCATGATAGGTAGGTGTGGTGGCTGTTTTAAGGAAGGTATATGGTGGGTTTATGGTACCGGCGAAAGTTGCGCGGTACTAGAGAGGCTAGCAATGATGGAAGGGTGAGAGTGCGTATAATCCATGGACTCAACATTAGTCATAAAGAACTCACATACTTATTGCAAAAATCTATTAGTCATCGAAACAAAGTACTACGCGCATGCTCCTAGGGGGATAGATTGGTAGGAAAAGACCATCGCTCATCCCCAACCGCCACTCATAAGGAAGACAATCAATAAACACCTCATGCTCCGACTTCGTTACATAACGGTTCACCATATATGCATGCTACGGGACTTGCAAACCTCAACACAAGTATTCAATTTCACAATTACTCGACTAGCATGACTCTAATATCACCATCTTTATATCGCAAAACTCTTGCAAGGAATCAAACATATCATATTCAGCGATCTACAAGTTTATGTAGGATTTTATGACTAACCATGTGAATGACCAGTTCCTGTCATCTCTCTAAATAGATATAAGTGAAGCACGAGAGTTTAATTCTTTCTACAAAATATATGACCCCGCTCTAACAAGTATGAGTGAATGAAAAGAGCATTCTACAAATGGCGGTTGTCAAAGTGAAGAGAAACAGGCAATCCAAACTTCAAATGATATAAGTGAAGCACATGAAGCATTCTATAAAGCCATACTCAAAAGATATAAGTGAAGTGTAAAGAGCATTCTATAAATCAACCAAGGACCATCTCATACTAGCATGGTGCATAAAAAAATAAAAACCTAAATGCAAAAGGCGCTCCAAGACTTGCACATATCACATGAACGAAACGAATCCGAAAACATACCGATATTTGTTGAAGAAAGAGGGGATGCCTCCCCAGCATCCCCAAGCTTAGACGCTTGAGTCTCCTTGAATATTTACTTGGGGTGCCTCGGGCATCCCCAAGCTTGAGCTCTTGCCTCTCTTCCTTCTTCTCACATCGAAACCTTCTCAATCATCGGACACTTCATCCACACAAAACTTCAACAGAAAACTCGGTAAGATCCGTTAGTATAATAAAGCAAATCACTACTCTAAGTACTGTTGCAAACCAATTCATATTTTGTTTTTGCATTGTGTCTACTGTAATATAACTTTTTCATGGCTTAATCCACTGATATAAATTGATAGGTTCATCAAAACAAGCAAACTATGCGTCAAAAACAGAATCTGTCTAAAACAGAACAGTATGTATCAATCTGAACATTCACCATAATTATGATACTTGAAAAATTCTACCAATTTTAGGAAAAATAAAAAATTTGTATAGGAAGACAGTGCAAAAAGAATCAGAACCATTTGACATTCCAGCTAAAAATGTAAAATCGCACACTACAGCCAAAGTTTCTGTCCTGCACCGTACAAGCCATCAAGCAAATGTAAACATCCTAAAGGCAAACCTTGGCACATTATTTTTATAATACAATGAAATTGTACACGGGGATAATTATTTTTGTTGAAAGGTTTCTGTAATTAAGATTCACAAAGTTCCCATGGGCATGAACAAAGATCAAGGACATCTCCCACTTTCACAATGCTCGTCTCTCTCACTTTCACTTTTCTTTTTGAAAAAGCTTTGGGTTCCCCTCTTTATTTTTGTTGTTTATAAACTATATGCAAGCACTCAACAGAAATAAATGACTCTCTAAAACTTCCGGGTTGTCTCCCTGGCAACACTTTCTTTAAAGCCATTAAGCTAGGCATATAGTGCTCAAGTAATGGATCCACCCGGATCCCAAGGTATATCAAAGCCAATTTTAATTAGCAATGATTTGTAATTTAGTAGTGAGCACAAAGTAACATATATCAAGCAATGACGAAGTCTAACTCTCTTCCTATGCATCGGCATGTCATAAAAGAACAATTTATGCACACATAGTAAAGGCCAATGCATAGTATAAACAGTTTCTTGCAATTTTATCGTATTGGAAACATAGAGAGGTGAAGATATAGTTCCTCTCTCATAATAATTGCAAGTAGGAGCAGAAAGCACATGCATATTATATTCATCAAAATCATCATGTGCAACGGTAAAAGGCAACCCATCAATGTAATCTTTAATAAGTGCAAACTTCTCTGATATAGTGTAATCGGGAGAATTCAAAAAGATAATAGGACTATCATGCGTGGGTGCAATAGCAACAATTTCATGTTTAACATAAGGAACTATAGCAAGTTCATCTCCATAAGCATAATTGATATTGGCATCTTGGCCACAAGTATAGCAAGCATCATCAAAAAGAGATATTTCAAGAGAATCAATGGGATCATAACAGTCATCATAGCAATCATCCTTCGGTAAGCACGAAGGGGAATTAAACAATGTATGAGTTGAAGAGTTACTCTCATTAGAAGGTGGGCACGGGTGATCAATCCGCTCTTCCTCCTTTTGTTCTTCGCTCTCCTCCTCATCTTTTTCCAATGAGCTCACAGTTTCATCAATTTCTTCTTCCATAGACTCCTGCAAAATATTAGTCTCTTCTTGGACAGCGGAGTATTCCTCAATATATAGTTTAACATAAGCATTAGAAGCATAATTATCATAGCAATATTTAAATATGGCAAAATTTTCAGATTTGTAAAGAGTAGCATCATACTTTTCAATCAAAGAAGCAATTTCAAAAGCACCCTTAAAAGCAACAAATTCTTCAATTTGTTGAACATCATAGTAATTATAAACACCCTTAGCATACGAAGATACACTTCCATTATTACTAAGCTCACATTGATAGGGAAGGTGTTTCTTAGGGTTTTCAGAACAACAAGTAAAATCATATATTTCACATAAATTCCAAGCATAGCATTGCAAACGTTGAATTTCACCCCATAATAGTTTCCCTTTTTCAGATATATGGTGTCGCACATAACAAGCATGCTCATCTAAGGATTTGCCCTCAACTAAACTAGTTGGGGTTTCAGCACGAGCACATAGGGATCGAAGATGATCCAAGTAATAAGCTTCAGCAGTGTGATAGATTTTGATTGGTTCTTCAACCATTGGTTCAGTAGGTACAACTAATTTTTTTTGGTATTTTGCGTTTCCTACCCATAACTAAAGATAGGAAACAACTAAGAACAGCAAATAAAAATTACTTAGTGATAAAGCAAACAAGCACACACGAGAATATTCACCCCACGCTATTGCTCCCCCGCAACGGCGCCAGAAAAAGGTCTTGATAACCCACAAGTATAGGGGATCAATTGTAGCCTCTTTCGATAAGTAAGAGTGTCGAACCCAACGAGGAGATAAAGTTAGAACAAATATTCCCTCAAGTTCTATCGACCACCGATACAACTCTACGCACACTTGACGTTCGCTTTACCGATACTCGGCCTGATGTTGCTTTTGCAATAAGCTTAATAAGCAGATACCAGACCAGCCTGGTGAGAGTCACTGGGTAGCGGTGAAAGCTATTCTGAAGTACCTAAAAAGACTAAAGAGATGTTCCTAGTTTATGGAGGTGAGGAGGAGCTCTGCATAAAGGGTTACGCTGATGCTATTTTCCCAATCGACGGAGATGATTGTCGATCACAGTCCGGATTCATGCATGTCATGAACGGAGGAGCAGTGAGCTGGATGAGTGCCAAGAAAGATACGGTGGCTGATTCTACCACAGAAGCCGAATACATTGCAGTTTGTGAAGCTGCAAAGGAAGGTGTTTGGATCTGAAACTTTTTGGATGATCTTGGTATTTTCCCAGCCTTGGTAAAACCATTGGACCTTTATTGTAATAATTCCGGTGCCATCGCACAAGCCAAGGAGCCGAGGAACCACCACAGGACCAGACACATAGATCAAAAATATCACCTGATGCAAAAGATCATAAAAGAGTGGTAATATAGAGTTACGCAAAATTCACACGGATGGAAATGTTGATCCGTTCACTAGGCCGCTTCCACAACCCAAGCATGAGGGGCACGTTGGAGCTATGGGAATTATTTGATTGACTCTAGTGCAAGTGAGAGACTATTGGAGATATGCCTTAGAGGACATGTATGATGATACTTCCTGTGTGTTTATGAATAAAGATATTCCTTGGACATTATCAATGATGTGTATCAACAAGTACGTGAATTGTTTACGGGACAATGTTCTTGGGAAACGTAGCATGCAATTTAAAAAAAATTCCTACGATCATGCAAGATCTATCTAGGAGATGCATAGCAACGAGAGGGGGGAGTGCGTCCACGTACCCTCGTAGACCGAAAGCGGAAGCATTAGGTTAACGCGGTTGATGTAGTCGAACATCTTCACGATCCAATCGATCTAGTACTGAACGTACGGCACCTCCGAGTTTAGCACACGTTCAGCTCAATGACATCCCTCGAACTCTTGATCCAGCAGAGTGTCGAGAGAGAGAGAGAGTTCCGTCAGCAGGACGGCATGGTGACGGTGATGGTGATGTGATCCTCGCAGGGCTTCGCCTAAGCACTACGATGCTATGACTAGAGAAGTAAACTATGGAGGGGGGCACCGCACACGGCTAAGAGAACAACTTATGTGCCTTTGGGGTGCCCCCCGACCCCGTATATAAAGGAGGGAAGGAGGAGGCGGCCGGCCAGGAGGGGGCTGATACGTCCATTTTGCATCATGCTTTTATATCAATATTTATTGCATTATGGGCTGTTATTACACATTATGTCACAATACTTATGCCTATTCTCTCTTATTTTACAAGGTTTACATGAAGAGGGAGAATGCCGGCAGCTAGGATTCTGGGCTGGAAAAGGAGCAAATATTAGAGACCTATTATGCACAACTCCAAAAGTCCTGAAACTTCACGGAAGTTATTTCTAGAATATATAAAAAATATTGGGCGAAAGAAGTTCCAGAGGGGGGCACACCCTGGCCACGAGGGTGGGGGGCGCGCCCCCCTGCCTCGTGGGCTCCCTGGTGCCCTCCGATGCCCATCTTCTGCTATATGAGGTCTTTCGTCCGAGAAAAAATAATAAGCAAGCTTTGGGGAAGAAACTCCGCCGTCACGAGGCGGAACCTTGGCGGAACCAATCTAGGGCTCCGGCAGAGCTGTTCTCCCGGGGAAATCATCACCATCGTCATCACCAATGATCCTCTCATCGGGAGGGGGTCAATCTCCATCAACATCTTCACCATCACCATCTCATCTCAAACCCTAGTTCATCTCTTGTATCCAATCTTTGTATCCAAACCTCAGATTGGTACCTATGGGTTGCTAGTAGTGTTGATTACTCCTTGTAGTTGATGCTAGTTGGTTTACTTGGTGGAAGATCATATGTTCAGATCCATTATGCATATTAATACCCCTCTGATTATGAACATGAATATGCTTTGTGAGTAGTTATGTTTGTTCCTGAGGACATGGGAGAAGTCTTGCTATAAGTAGTCATGTGAATTTGGTATTCGTTCAATATTTTGATGAGATGTATGTTGTCATCCCTTTAGTGGTGTCATGTGAACGTCGACTACATGACACTTCACCATTGTTTGGTCCTAGAGGGAGTCATTGGGAAGTAATAAGTAGATGATGGGTTGCTAGAGTGACAGAAGCTTAAATCCTAGTTTATGCGTTGCTTTGTAAGGGGCTGATTTGGATCCATATGTTTCATGCTATGGTTAGGTTTACCTTAATACTTCTGTTATAGTTGCGGATGCTTGCAATGGGGGTTAATCATAAGTGGGATGCTTGTCCAAGTAAGGACAGTACCCAAGCACCGGTCCACCTACATATCAAATTATCAAAGTACCGAATGCGAATCATATGAACATGATGAAAACTAGCTTGACGATAATTCCCATGTGTCCTCTGGAGCGCTTTCCTTCATATAAGAGTTTGTCCAGGCTTGTCCTTTGCTACAAAAAGGATTGGGCCACCTTGCTGCACCTTATTTACTTTTATTACTTGCTACTCGTTACAAATTACCTTATCACAAAACTATCTGTTACTGATAATTTTAGTGCTTGCAGAGAATACCTTACTGAAAACTGCTTATCATTTCCTTTTGCTCCTCGTTGGGTTCGACACTCTTACTTATCGAAAAGATACGATAGATCCCCTACACTTGTGGGTCATCAAGATTCTTTTCTGGCGCCGTTGCCGGGGAGTGAAGCGCCTTTGGTAGGTGGAATTTGGTAAGGAAAAATTTATATAGTGTGCTGAAATTTACTGTCACTTGTTACTATGGAACATAATCCTTTGAGGGGCTTGTTAGGGGTATCTTCACCTCGACCAGTGGAGCAAAGAGTTGCTCCTCAACCTACTGAACCTACTGAAAATGTTATTTTGAAATTCCTTCGGGTATGATAGAGAAACTGCTAGCTAATCCTTTTGCAGGAGATGGAACATTGCATCCCGATTTGCACTTAATCTATGTGGATGAAGTTTATGGATTATTTAAGCTTGCAGGTATGCCCGAGGATGTTATCAAGAAGAAGGTCTTCCCTTTATCTTTGAAGGGAGAGACATTAACATGGTATAGGCTATGTGATGATATGGGATCATGGGACTACAAGCGATTGAAATTGGAATTTCATCAGAAGTTTTATCCTAAGCATATTGTTCATCGTGATCGTAATTATATTTATAATTTTTGGCCTCACGAAGGAGAAAGCATCGCTCAAACTTGGTGGAGGCTTAAGTCAATGTTATATTCATGCCCCAATCATGAGCTCTCAAGAGAAATGATTATTCAAAAAATTTATGCTCGGCTTTCTCTTAGTAATCGCTCCATGCTCGATACTTCTTGTACTGGATCTTTTATGATGAAGACTATTGAATTCAAATGGGATTTATTGGAAATAATCAAATGCAACTCTGAAGATTGGGACCTCGATGAAGGTAAGGAGTCAGGTATAACACCTAAGTTTGATTGTGTTAAATCTTTTATGGATACCGATGTTTTTCGTGAATTTAGCACTAAATATGGGCTTGACTCTGAGATAGTAGCTTCTTTCTGTGAATCCTTTGCTACTCATGTTGATCTCCCTAAGGAGAAGTGGTTTAAATATAATCCTCCCATTGAAGTAAAAGCAGTTGCACCTATTAAAGTTGAAGAAAATACTATCGCTTATGATAATCCTGTTGTTCCTGCTGCTTATATTGAGAAACCACCTTTCCCTGTTAGAATAAAGAATCATGCTAAAGCTTCAACTGTGGTTAACAAAAGTAATATTAAGACACCTAAACCCCCTGAGCAAATTAAAGTTGAACCTAGTATTGCTATGGTTAAAGATCTCTTGGCCGATAATATTGATGGGCATGTTATTTACTTCTTCAATGAAGCTGCTAGAATTGCTAGACCTGATGCTAAAAATAAACATAGACATGTTGTAGGCATGCCTGTTATTTCTGTTAAGATAGGAGATCATTGTTATCATGGCTTATGTGATATGGGTGCTAGTGCAAGTGCAATACCCCATTCCTTATACCAAGAAATTATGCATGATATTGCACTTGCTGAGATAGAAGATATCAATGTTACCATTAAACTTGCCAATAGAGATACTATTTCACCGATTGGGATTGTTAGAGATGTTGAAGTCTTGTGTGGGAAAGTTAAATATCGTGCTGATTTTCTTGTTCTCGGTTCCCCTCAAGATGACTTTTGTCCCATTATATTTGGTAGACCCTTCTTGAATACTTTTAATGCTAAGATAGACTGCAATAAGGATATTGTTTTTGTTGGTTTAGGGGATATGTCTCATGAGTTTAATTTTGCTAAATTTCGTAGACAACCCCGTGATGAGGAATTGCCTAGTAAAGATGAAATTATTGGTCTTGCTTCTATTGCGGTGCCTCCTACTGATCCTTTAGAACAATATTTGCTAGACCATGAAAATGATATGTTTATGAATGAAAGAAGGGAAATAGATGAAGTGTTCTTTAAACAAGGACCTATTCTGAAACACAACTTGCCTGTTGAAATCCTAGGGGATCCTCCTCCACCCAAGGGTGATCCCGTGTTTGAGCTTAAACCATTGCCTGATACTCTTAAATATGCTTATCTTGATGAAAAGAAGATATATCCTATTATTATTAGTGCTAACCTTTCAGAGCATGAAGAAGAGAGATTATTAAAAACTCTAAAGAAGCACCGTGCTGCTATTGGATATACTCTCGATGATCTTAAGGGCATTAGTCCCACTCTATGTCAACACAAAATAAATTTGGAGAAAGATGCCAAACCAGTTATTGATCACCAACGACGGCTAAATCCTAAGATGAAAGAAGTGGTAAGAAAGGAAATATTAAAGCTCTTTGAGGCAGGAATAATTTATCCCGTTGCTGATAGTCAATGGGTAAGCCCTGTCCATTGTGTCCCTAAGAAATGAGGTATTACTGTTGTTCCTAATGATAGAGATGAATTGATTCCGCAAAGAATTATTACAGGTTATAGGATGGTAATGGATTTCCGCAAATTAAATAAAGCTACTAAAAAAGATCATTACCCTTTGCCTTTCATTGATCAAATGCTAGAAAGATTATCCAAACATACACATTTTTGCCTTCTAGATGGTTACTTTGGTTTCTCTCAAATACCTATGTCAGCTGACGATCAAGAAAAGACTACCTTTACTTGCCCTTTCGGTACCTTTTCTTATAGATGTATGCCTTTTGGTTTATGTAATGCACCTGCTACCTTTCAAAGTTGCATGATGGCTATATTCTATGACTTTTGTGAAAAGATCTGTGAAGTCTTCATGGATGATTTCTCTGTTTATGGATCCTCTTTTGATGATTGCTTGAGCAACCTTGATCGAGTTTTGCAGAGATGTGAAGAAACTAACCTTGTCTTGAATTGGGAGAAGTGCCACTTTATGGTTAATGAAGGTATTGTCTTGGGGCATAAAATTTCTGAAAGAGGTATTGAAGTTGACAAAGCTAAATTTGATGCTATTGAAAATATGCCATGTCCCAAGGACATCAAAGGTATAAGAAGTTTCCTTGGTCATGCGGGTTTTTATAGGAGGTTCATTAAGGGCTTTTCAAAAATTTCTCGGCCTCTGACTAACCTATTACAAAAAGATATTCCCTTTGTCTTTGATGATGATTGTGTAGAAGCATTTGAAATACTTAAGAAAGCCTTAATTTCTGCACCTATTGTTCAACAACCTGATTGGAATTTACCCTTTGAAATTATGTGTGATGCTAGTGATTATGATGTAGGTGTTGTTCTAGGACAAAGAGTTGATAAGAAATTAAATGTTATCCAATATGCTAGTAAAACTCTAGACAGCGCCCAAAGAAATTATGCTACTACTGAAAAAGAATTCTTAGTAGTTGTATTTGGTTGTGATAAGTTCAGACCTTATATTGTTGATTCTAAAGTAACTATTCACACTGATCATGCTGCTATTAAATATCTTATGGAAAAGAAAGATGCTAAACCTAGGCTTATTAGATGGGTTCTCCTGCTACAAGAATTTGATTTGCATTTTATTGATAGAAAGGGAGCTGAGAACCCCGTTGCAGATAACTTGTCTAGGTTAATGTTATTGATGACCCACTACCTATTGATGATAGCTTTCATGATGAACAATTAGCGGTCATAAATGCTTCTCGTACTGCTCCATGGTATGCTGATTATGCTAATTACATTGTTGCTAAATTTATACCACGTAGTTTCACATATCAGCAAAAGAAAAAGTTCTTCTATGATTTAAGACATTACTTCTGGGATGACCCACACCTTTATAAAGAAGGAGTAGATGGTGTTATTAGACGTTGTGTACCTGAGCATGAACAGGAACAGATCCTATGTAAGTGTCACTTCGAGGCTTATGGAGGACACCATGCTGGAGATAGAAACGCACACAAGGTATTGCAATCCGGTTTTTATTGGCCTACTCTCTTCAAGGATGCAAGTAAGTTTGTTTTGTCTTGCGATGAATGTCAAAGAATTGGTAATATTAGTAGATGTCAAGAAATGCATATGAATTATTCACTTGTTATTGAACCATTTGATGTTTGGGGCTTTGACTATATGGGACCTTTTCCTTCCTCTAATGGATATACACATATTTTATTGTTGTTGATTACGTCACTAAGTGGGTAGAAGCTATTCCAACTAGCAGTGTTGATCATAACACCTCTATTAAGATGCATAAAGAAGTTATTTTTCCTAGGTTTGGAGTCCCTAGATATTTAATCACTGATCGTGGTTCACATTTTATTCATGGTGCCTTTCGTAAAATGCTTGCTAAGTATGATGTTAATCATAGAATTGCATCTCCATATCATCCACGGTCTAGTGGTCAAGTAGAACTTAGCAATAGAGAGCTTAAAATTAATTCTGCAAAAGACTATTAATAGATCTAGAAAGGATTGGTCCAAGAAACTTGATGATGCATTATGTGCTTATAGAGCTGCATACAAAAATCCTATGGATATGTCTCCATATAAAATGGTTTATGCTAAAGCATGTCACTTACCTCTTGAATTAGAACATAAGGCATATTGGGCTATTAAAGAGCTCAACTATGACTTCAAACTTTCCGGTGAGAAGAGGCTCTTTGACATTAGCTCACTTGATGAATGGAGAACCCAGGCTTATGAAAATGCCAAGCTGTTTAAAGAAAAAGTTAAAAGATGGCATGATAAAAGGATACAAAAACGTGAGTTCAATGTAGGTGATTATGTATTGCTATACAACTCTTGGTTAAGATTTTTTGCAGGCAAACTTCTCTCTAAATGGGAAGGTCCTTACATCATCGAGGAGGTCTATTATTCCGGTGCCATAAAAATCAACAACTTCGAAGGCACAAATCTGAAGGTGGTGAACGGTCAAAGAATCAAACATTATATCTCAGGTAATCCCATAAATGTTGAAGCTAATATTATTGAAACCTTAACCCCTGAGGAATACATAAGGGACACTTTTCAGAATGTTTCAGACTCCGTAAAGGAATAGGTACGTGGTACGGTAAGTAAACCGACTCCAAAACAGTTCTAATGGCAATATTTCTCCATTTTGGAATATATAAAAAATAGGAAAATAAGAAGCAGACCGGAAAGGACACAGGGCTTCCACGAGGGTGGAGGGCACGCCCTACCCCCCTGAGCGCGCCCCCTGCCTCGTGGGCACCCTGTGTGTAGCGACCCGACCTTAGACGGTCAAGTCTCTGTGCTTAAGTGTCATCCGTGGATCGGTATGCTGACACACACAGTACTCGAGGATTTATAACAGAGGTAAATCACATGTATAAAGTAATGCAAAATATTATTACCTCAATCCAAACAACGGAAGTAACAAGGTTGTGGATTCCCATCAACACCAATGGCAAAGTTGAGTGTAGAAATCGTAACCCTAACGTATCACTTACTCTTCATAAGATTCCTGCAACATGAGACGGTGCAGCCACAAAGGGTCAGTACATTGAATGTACTGGCAAATTCACACCAGAGGATAATGATGAATAAAGGCTATCACTACATGCATATTTGGCTGGTGGAAAAACTCTATGGTTATAATGTTTTTGCGAAAAGCCAATTTTTCCCTACTGCAAAGGAATATATTTTATTTAACTCCAAAGTTGGTTGAAAATATTGAGAAGGTTCCTCCAACTCAATCCCAAATTAACATCAATAAGCCAACAAATTATTTAAGTAACATGATAAGATCAATATGATAATCCAAGAACCAGATACTCAAGATGTCCATAACCGGGGACACGGCTAACCATGATTAGTTTGTACACTCTGCAGAGGTTTGCGCACTTTTCCCCACAAGACTCGATCGCCTTCGTTGAATTTCTCGCACTACATGGTGTTTGAGTAACGGATGATCGAGACACAGTTTTTCAGGAACATTAACTCTCTACTCCGGGCAGACCATACCAAACCTACAACCCACTACCTGCTGATCCACCTCTTCAAGAGCTTCACGTAACTTACTCAACTATGCTAGATCCCATAATAGCTTGTGGCTGCACACGTAAGTTTCTAGCATGAATAATCTTATGATCCCTTTGAGACTGGGTGGCGGTCCATAGGAAAATCACACGGAACCCTGGGATTTCCAAAAATACAGGCAACACTGGGTATTCCAGGTGCCTCAATCCACCCAGATGTGTATTTAAGTTGCCACCTTAAGTTGAACCATTAATTAACAATCTCACATCTGTCATGGATTTCACTCACCCAAACCACGTCTACGAGCATAGCATAGCAATATAAGCAACACGTAGAAGTAACTCTCAAGGGTTTGAATGTAACAGGGCAATAGGTTCTACCTCATCAACTACTTCCCAACCCACAAGTTAATAACATCCTAACCATGCAATGTTTGAGAGTTGGAACTAATGCATAAAAACTGGGTGATAAAGGGGTATGATCAAAGTGTGAACTTGCCTGTACTGTTGATGAGGATGGTTCGTACTCAAAACTCTTGACAGTTCTACTCGTCACACTCTGGTCAATCTATCGTAAGGAAGCAATAGTAACCACACATAAGCAATCACTCAAAAGACCGGGAAGAACGAAGAAGACAATTCAGAAAACATCAAAACCAACAAATAACTCTTGCAACATAAAACAATTTCTAACAGTACCAAAATTATGTGAATTTGGCCTTATCAGAAAGTTTAGGTCAAGAGCTTCGATTTGCAAAAAGAATCAACTAAATCGGAGTTACGAAACTCAAGTTATGTTCAAAAGAAGTTTGAATATGAATCTGAACAAAATTCAAAATTTGAAAATTTCAAAAAGTTGATGTGATAGGTTCACTAGATAGGTGAAAATAAGACGAAGCTATAGGCGCTGGTTTCATCTAATTTGGATAAACGAGTGAAAAGTTATGGCTATTTGAAAAATCAGGGTCAAGCTATTTTACGAAAGGAAAAATAGCTACAACTAAGGTCTAATACATAAATACGTAGACTAATTGATAATCTAATTATTCTATCGTATTAGTCTAGAAATAATAAACTACGGAAGTATAAAAAACAAAGAAAGATACTTTTATAAGGCAGAGAAAAGACGACTTTGGAAAGAAGAGACAATTTCCAGAAGTTGCGCCGGAGAAGAGAAATATATTTTTCTTAAATGAATCTAGTCAAACCAAAATATTGATTTAACCTGAATAGGATGATTTTTGGAGGCTCAATGGGTCTATATTTGTAGATGAAAAAGATGTTTAAGGATCAAAAGCTAGACAATGTGGGATTAAACGTAGACGAAAATATACGAAACAGAGAAGAAAAAGGCTAACACCTCGCGCGGACCTAAAGGCCTCGGCCGACCGCGAGCCGTACACGAGCTGCATTTTTTTCCGAAGTCTATTTTTTTCTGAAATTTGTTTCAAAAAAAACACTAAACATTAACGAAAATAAAATAAAAAGAAGACAAAAGAAAACAAAAGAAAAACGGGCCGGCCTGCTGCTATGCTACACCTGTGGGCGGCGGTTAGTTCCATACGCACGTGTAGATTTTTTTCTTTTTTTATATAAAAAAAGGAAAACTGGATAACTATAATAAAATAATATTTTATATAGGCATATCATATACCAAAATTTTCCGAAAAATATTTCCTACAGCGTGAACATTTTCCTAGCATCAAATAAATTTCACAGAAATTCAAATAAATCAAACAGTGCTACAACTCTAATAAAATCCAATAAAATAATTTTAAAAATACCGAAATTATTTCAAATTTATTTATCTCCAATTTTCTGATGTAGGGAATCATGTTACCCTATTTTTCATCTATTTTTATTTTGGTGAAAAATAATTTGAATAAAACTCAAATAACTCCAAATTGAAAATAATTTCAAAAAGGACTTTGAATTTGATCCTTTTAAACTTCCAACTCATATTTCATATGTTTTGAAGAAGTCATTTTATCTTCTCTCATGAAAATCATTGAGTTGCTTAAAGTTTCTGAATTTGAAATATTTCCAAATAAAATTCAAATCTTTTCAAAAACCCCTTTTCATTTAATTAAATGGAAGAAGTCATATCATCTTCTCTCGAGGGTTTTGTATTTGAAAAGGATTTGAATTCACGGAGATCAAAATGCAAAAAGGTGAAAGTTTGGGAAATTCCTTTTATTCCCTCTCATTTAACTTTCAAAAAGTTTCGAATTTCACTCAATCAATCACACAACAATCAATCTATCTATTTATTATAACATTCTAAAATTTAGAATTTTGGGATGTTACACCGTGTGCTCTCCGGACTCCGTTTTCTTGCATGATACTTCTTTTGATCGGTAAAAATTCATTATATAATCTCCCGATGGTTTTGACCATCGTATCACGCAAATATCTCTTGTCTTTATTTCGAGCTGTTTTTCTGACAGATCTAGGTCATCATGCCATCTTCAAGTGCCCCCAAGGACAAGTTCTTCGAGAAGGTCATCAACCCCTACCTCGCAGAGGTGCTGCAACACCCTCAAACCATTGAGATGCGTGAGGGGTTTTGCACATCTGTGATGTTGAGGGACCAAGGAGGACCGGAAGCACGGAGGCAAGGCTCGAGGCATTGGAGCAACAAGTTTTCAAGTGTCAGGAGATGGTGGAGCGTGGACTCGACTCCAATCACATAATGAGCACGGAGTTCACCAACAACCACAAGCTAGACGTCAAGGACATTGGGGAGGCGATCTTCAAGCTTAATGAGAAAATCGAGCACCTCCAAGCCCAGATATATGACCTGCAAAATCAAAACTGTGAGTATGAATATAGATTCAAGAGAATGAGTTTGACTGCAGATTTGAGGATTTAGGAGACTCGATCATCCTTCTATGATGGTGATCCTATGCCTTGGAAGAGGGACGACAAGCCTACACTACTAGGGAAAACATTATACACAGAACTTTAGCAGTAGTGCTTGTTAAAAGAGCACGCTACTGCTAGGCAGCAGTAGCGCGTGCAAAATAAGCGCGCTGCAGATGGACATATATCAGTAGCGCATCTCACCGAAAACTCGCTACTACTAAAATTCTAATCACTTAGCCGATGGGCTACACATAGTAGTAGCGATCTTCGAAAAACCGCGCTACCGCTAATAAACTTATAGCAGCGCGTTTATGCGTAAATCGCTACTGCTAACGAAATAAAATAAAATGAAAAACGAATAGAGAAGTAAATGAAAATGAAAGAAATAGAAAAGGGAGAAAGGAAAAATATAAAATGTAAAGAAAAATAAATGAAAAATGGAAAAAATGATGAAGACGTAACAGTAGCGCGCTTTCTGAAAGGCGCTATAGCTAACTTAGCTATAACGCGTTTTCTGTAACGCGCTACCGTTACTTTTGACTTAACCAAAAACGGTTTCCCCCGAGCCACCACTTCTCCCCCAAATCGATCCCTCGCCCCACTTCGCCGCCGTCTCCCCCACTTCGCCGTCGCCTTCTGACGGCGTCGATGCCGCGCTCATCCTCACGGCCGCCGCACGAGGCCACCCAACCTCACCGCCGCCGCCTCTCGGGCCGCCCTCGACCTCACCGCCCCCGAGCCCGCCAGGACCGCCACGTCCATATCCTGAGCCCGCCCTCGCCGCCCCTACCTCCGTCGCTGAGCACCTCCCCGCCACCGTCTCTCCCCTCTCTATAAGCCCCCACCCATCCTTTTTAGTTAATAGATGTTAATGTTAAGTAGTAGATAATGTTGATGTTTTTTAGTTAGGGTAATAATAGACGATGTTAAGTAGTAGATAATGTAGGTGTTAATTAGTTCAGTAGGGTTTAGTTTTTGAATTGAGTTTGTTTAACTAGATGTTAATTAAGGCAGTAGGGTTTAGTTTAGAGTAAAGTTTAGTTCGGTAGCTAACTAAATATAATCTATATTTGGTTTTTGAATTGAGTTTGAAAGAGCATGAGATTTGTGTAGATTTTCTTGAAGTGTCAAACGCTAGGACATGCAAATTTGAAGTGGTCAGGATATATGCAAATTCCTCAATTGTGTTTACCCATGTTTCGATTGTGCCCAAGTGGCCTTTTGTTGTTTCCAGGGAATGAAGCTGAGTGGCCTATGTTTTGCCGGAATGTTGATTCATTTCCGTTCTGGCCAATTTCAGGTTCTCGATTTTTCCACTTTTTAGCAAAGGTCATGCCGAAATTTTTCGTGAATTTCGGCATGACTTGTGCTACAAACTAGGACATATCGAGTGCCCGGGATTTGCCACACCAGGAAGAAGTCAACGTTCCTGCAAAACATAGGCCTTTTGTATGTCATTATTCATTTTATTAGGTCTAGAATTAATTTACTAGATTTAATCGTAGGAAACATGGCTAGCAACGATGAAGGACAGGGTTCTGGTGATTGCGACGACGTCTACCTGGAGGCAGACGAATTTTTGAGCCTTGCCGGCGATCAACCGATGTTGTTGCCGGGCCCACCGGTCGCATCGGGGACTGAGATCGACACGCAGACCGGTGCTGAGACTCAGACCGACATCGAGACCGGCGCTGACACTGAGACCGGCGCTGCCTCGGGGAGCGGAGCCGGTATAGAACCGAAAGCAAAGAGGCTACGACTTCCTAACAAGCTCAGGACTACTAGACTGGTGGTCACGGAGGTGGACGACGTCAATTTTGAGCCAAATGTGCCCGAGGAAGCGCGCGCGTGCTACGGCAATCAAATTGGCTGCATCATACAGACAACCGCCACCATCAACGATGAGAAACTAAACAAGTTAGATAATATGAGGCACGCCCTCCTAAAGAAGCTGCACCAGATATTCTTGTTCCTGGGCCGGAATGAAAAGGATTATAAAGATCCAGATAAGGACCCGGTAATGAAGAAGATAAACAAACACGCCATGAGCAAGTTTAGCGACGCATTGGCCGCCTGGAAAACAAGGGTGAAATATCGGATCTTCAACGAAAGGAACCCTACTCTGATATTGTAAATGATAATCCGACAATCACGACAGAGCACTTTGAAATATTCAAGGCGGCTTGCGAGGCCGAAGATGCCAAAAAAAGTCAGAGTACATGAAGGGGCTTCAACAGAAGAACATTGGATGCCACCACCTCGGAAGCCGTGGTTACGGCGGGAAGAGGTCCATATGGGCCAAGGAGGACGTGGAAGCCGCGAGTCTAGGCATCCCAGACCCCTTGGCGGAGTTCACCGTCCCGCAGGAGCGTGACGTCCTCAGGGCCCAGCACCGTTGGGACCTAGTGAAGAAGGTTTTCGAGAAGAACGCGGTCACGAGGAGTTCATTAGACTGCTGGTAATTTTAGTTTCTGATCAATTCGACTGCACGTTAGTCATATTTGTAAACGATCCTTGTGCCTTTTGCAGAGAGAGCAGCACAGGACTGTGGCCGAAAGCGACTCGCCGTCTGAGGCGTTGGCGACCCAAGTGGGACACTCCATTCAACCGGGCGTTGAACATATTGAAAGGACTCCCGGTGGAGACTCGACAGTCATATGGACGCGTGCACGGTGTCGGAGACGGCGCCACGTGGAAGAAGTACTACCGTGAGACCATGGAGGAGAGAAAGGAAAGACGGAGGTTAACTGAAGAAAACATCGACAAGAAGGTTGTGATTGCGGTTGAAAAGAAATCATCTGAGACAGTCGCAACAGCGGTAGCTGCCGCAAAACAGGTTCTTGTAGATATGTCTACTACCTTAGTTCCGGTCGTTTTCAATTGGAGCAGGCAAAATCCAGAAAAAATGCAGCGGACTTTCCCCTTGCTGACTTCCTCAGGAGCAGCTCGACTAGCATTGCACCAGCACCTGCTCCCACACCGGCTCCTGCACCTGCTCCCGCACCTGCTCCGGAAATGGCTCTTGCACCTGCTCGTGCACCTGCTCCTGCACCGGCTTCCGCACCTGCTCCATCACTGGCTCCGGCACCGGACGTGCTCGGCGGTGCTTCGTCTTTGGCTGAGCTCAACGCCCTCACGGTATCTGTCACACCGGCCCTCTTCAATAAACGTATAATCTCCCGTTATCGTTGCCTTTTAGATGTCTCACATCATAGACTTTTCTTTGCAGGCCGACGAAACCCCGTGCACCATATTGTACACCATCGGCGACCAGAAGGTGGACGTGGGGAAGACGACGATAATGGAGCCGAAGGAACCATTGTTCCACAGCCGACCGATCCCCCCGGAAGTCTTCAAGGTTTCCGTGGCTAGTGTCAAACCGGGCCACGAGAATTTGGCTCCTCCGGTACTAGTGGGGGATGACGACGAGACCCCGCGGTGGCTTGGTGATTGTTGCAATAGGTGGGTCCTATTGTGGCCAAAGAGTCTGCTTCGTCTGGAGGCGGCCGGGAGCACACCCACGAGCACGCAGTTAGGTATGAACATCAACACCGCGCCTACTCCATTAGTCGATGGTGACGTCGCCATAGATGAGGATGAGGATGAGGATGACACTCAATAGTATGTCAATACTGGCGCCTACTTAGGGTTTGAGCCTCATGAGTCGGTGCCTGAATTGCCGCCTCCGGAGTCGGAATGTATTATGGACAACCTTCCGGTAGTAAAGAAGTCTAGGAAGAGACCGAGGAAAGGCAAAAAAGCTGCTTCTGTGATCCAGCCGCCTCAGCAGCCTCGAGTTCAAGACCGTATAGATATCCCCGGTGCAGCAAAATGGCATATCCCGGTCAACCAATCCTACCTGAAGCAGCGCTGCGGGCCAGATTCGGCGATTTAAGGAGACTTCATGATGATGTGCTACGGATAGAGAAAGGCCTCATCACCTCAAAAAATCCAGGATACCCACTCTACGTGGTTAACGTGTCGCGGGGATTGTCGTACGTCAAAACATTCCCTGTGGAGAAGTTCTTCCTTTGATTCGATTACATCTTCGACATGTTTCACTTGAAGAAGCTAGATTTTGTGTTTGTCCGCCTTTATGCTTTGCACATGAACTACCTCATCGGGGTTGAGCAGATACCTTATATCTGTGTCGTTGACCCGTACTTCATGCACGAGGCCTTCTTGGGAGTCTGCACAAAGCACTGTGAATACGCGAGGGAATACATCATCAATTTCATGCTCGCCAATAAGGACAAGGAGGCGATTTTTGTGCCTTACATTCCCATGTAAGTCATCCGCGCGGATATCCTTCCTTTGATTTCAAGTGGAGGCTAATTAATTTGAGGTGTACTTATTTTGCGCAGCGGCGGGCGCGCTGTCCTCATCATCCTCTACCCCCGATACTCCCACGCTCTTTACTTGGACTCGTCGAAGAACATTAACAAAAAGGATTACACCCACATCGAGTCTGCTCTCGACAGTGCTATGTTTTACTACGGCGCACGGGGTGGAGAGGTCAAGGATAAGAAGAAAAAGGACGGCAGGCCCGCCTTCGGCCATAAGACCGACTTCTGCTGCATCCAGCAACCGAGTGATTCTCTTAATGATGGATTCTATGTCCTACACCAGATGCTGGAGTATAGACGGGGTCACCAGAACCTTCGCATGTCACCTACATCCGGCGATGCCCATATTCTTCAATGGGCAAAGAACTTAGGAGATATCGAGGATCATCGACTTCAAGCTGAGTTCTATCACATCCAACGCGAACTTGCCCAAATCATCATGAAGGAGGTCATCGAAAAAATAGGGATATTCTACGAAGAAGGACAAATGTCGCGGGAAGACGTCCGAACACGCATAGCCGCTCAGCGTCTCGACCTGAAGCCTTTCACTAAGCTCGGGGACTATCTCCCTGACTTGGATGGATGGCACGACATGGAGTGATTGTCGATATATTATAGTGTGTCCATTTAGTCCATACTATCTGTATGACGAAACTTTGAATTATGCACGCCGAAACTTTATTTATGATGTAATTAAACTGTCCTCCTCGACTAGCGAAGATCACTCTAGTTAGGGCATTTTGGGTATGATGAACTTTGTTATTTATGCTTATGATATGTTGCTTCTATTTTTGCCAAGTCTGTCTCTTTCTGTTGCTCAACTATATGTGTTGCATATCATCGACTCATGTGACATTCCAGGTATATAGATCATCGATGGCGAAGAAGTGCTACGCTAGGATTATACAACGAGTGGCCGAAATGTCAAGCCCAGGTGTACCGGTTTCTGGTTTCCGAGCGCTAGCCAGTAGTTAGTTTAGGTTCACGCAAAGTGATAGCTCTTCTTGCGTATATCATTGTTTAGATGGATGACGATGTAGTTGCAAGTAATCGAGATTTGTATCACTATTTTCGAGATGATGATGAGAGACCACTTTGTGTTGGATGATGATTATGATGATGACATGATTTGATGAGACTATTTGTATGTATATGCTATGATTACATTTGTATGTGTATCATATGCTAAATATTATTGTATAAAGCCTATTCAAATACAAAACAAATATGAAGAAAAAAACTACTAAAATTAGCAGTAGCGAGTGGAGAAAAGTTAGCAGCAGTGCCACAGTAGCAGTAGCGCATCCAGGCAAGGTGCGCTAGAGCTATTAGCAGTAGCGAGCTTCCACGAAGCGCGCTGCTGCTACACTTGTATAGCAGTACCGCGGGTGTGCACGCGCTACTGCTACGGGTTAGTTGTAGCGCCTTATTAGTAGCGCCAGTCCCCACGCTACTGATATACCTAGAACCCACACTGCTGCTAGCCTTTTCCCTAGTAGTGCTACATCATCAACAACTCCATCTCCTTCACCGGCAAAAGAGATATAATCACATGGGTATGGGCACTCCCCTTGGCAACTGCCAAGCTTGGGGGAGTGCCCCGGTATCGTATCACCATCACTTTTATCTTTACCGTTTTTTCTTAGTTCGATCCTTTTGATAATATCTTGATCTAGTAGAATAAAGTTTTAGTATGATCTAGTTGTGAGCTTTGCTTTATGATCTTCCTATGTAATCGAGTCCGTGAGCTATATAATAAAGATTAGTGTTGAGTCAAGGGCTTTATTATTTTGCTATGATCTTGAGGTAATAAAATAAAAGAGAAGAAATAAAAAGAAGTAAAGAGATCATATGGATCTTATGAAGAGTAATGAGCTCACATATAAAGAGTATGATGAATGAAAGTTGTTGAGAGTTGACAAACATAGTTTTGGTCATCGTTGCAATTAATAGGAAGTAATAAAGAAAGAGAGGTTCACATATAAATATACTATCTTGGACATCTTTTATGATTGTGAGCACTCATTAAAATATGACATGCTAAAGAGTTGACGTTGGACAAGGAAGACAACGTAATGGGTTATGTTTTCTTACATCTAAGATAAATTATATTGTCATGGATTATCCAACATGTTGAGCTTGCCTTTCCCTCTCATGCTAGCCAATTTCTTTGCACCAAGTAGAGATATTACTTGTGCTTCCAAATATCCCTAAACCCAGTTTTATCATGAGAGTCCACCATATCTACCTATGGATTGAGTAAGATCCTTCAAGTAAGTTGTCATCGGTGCAATCAATAAAAATTTCTCTCTAAATATGTATGACTTATTAGTGTGGAGAAAATAAGCTTTATACGATCTTGTGATATGGAAGAAATAAAAGAGACGGACTGCATAATAAAGGTCCATATCACAAGTGGCAATATAAAGTGACGTTCTTTTGCATTAAGATTTCGTGCATCCAACGATAAAAGCGCATGACAACCTCTGCTTCCCTCTGCGAAGGGCCTATCTTTTATTCTTGTCTTATACTTCATGCAAAGAGTCATGATGATATTCACCTTTCCATTTTACATTTTATCCTTTGGCAAGCACAATGTGTTGGAAAGATCCAGATATATATAGCAAATTGGATGTGAGTTTTCATGAACTATTATTTTTGACATTACCCTTGAGGTAAAACGTTGGGAGGCAAAACTATAAGCCCCTATCTTTCTCTGTGTCCGATTAAAACTTCATTACCATAAATATCGCGTGAGTGTCAGCAATTGTGAAAGACTAAATGATAGTTGAGTATGTGGACTTGCTGAAAAGATCTTATATTGACTCTTTCCTATGTTATGATAAATTGCAATTGCCTCAATGACTGAGATTAGAGTTTGTTGGTTCTCAATGAAGTTTATGATTCATACTTGAAATTGTGATTGAATTATTACTTTAGCATAAGAGATCATATGACAATATATATTGCTGTTCTAAGAATGATCATGATGCCCTCATGTCCGTATTTTATTTTTATGGACAGCTCTATCTCCAAACATGTGGAAATATTTTTCGATTTCGGCTTTCGCTTGAGGACAAGTGAGGTATTAGCTTGGGGGAGTTGATACGTCCATTTTGCATCATGCTTTTATATTGATATTTATTGCATTATGGGTTGTTATTACACATTATGTCATAATACTTATGCCTATTCTCTCTTATTTTACAAGGTTTACATGACGAGGGAGAATGCCGGCAGCTGAGATTCTAGGCTGGAAAAGGAGAAAATATTAGAGACCTATTCTACATAGATCCAAAAGTCCTGAAACTTCACGGAAGTTATTTCCAGAATATATAAAAAAATATTGGGCGAAAGAAGTTCCAGAGGGGGGCCACACCCTGGCCACGAGGGTGGGGCGCGCCCCCTGCCTCATGAGCTCCCTGGTGGCCCTCCGATGCCCATCTTCTGCTATATGAGGTCTTTCGTCCGAGAAAAAATAATAAGCAAGCTTTGGGGAAGAAACTCCGCCGCCACGAGGCGGAACCTTGGAGGAACCAATCTAGGGCTCCGGCAGAGCTGTTATGCCGGGGAAACTTCCCTTCGGGAGGGGGAAATCATCACCATCGTCATCACCAATGATCCCCTCATCGGGAGGGGGTCAATCTCCATCAACATCTTCAGCAGCACCATCTCATCTCAAACCCTAGTTCATCTCTTGTATCCAAACCTCAGATTGGTACCTATGGGTTGCTAGTAGTGTAGATTACTCCTTGTAGTTGATGCTAGTTGGTTTACTTGGTGGAAGATCATATGTTCAGATCCATTATGCATATTAATACCCCTCTGATTATGAACATGAATATGCTTTGTGAGTAGTTACGTTTGTTCATGAGGACATGGGAGAAGTCTTGCTATAAGTAGTCATGTGAATTTGGTATTCGTTCGATATTTTGATGAGATGTATGTTGTCATCCCTCTAGTGGTGTCATGTGAACGTCGACTACATGAAACTTCACCATTTTTTGGGCCGAGAGGGAGGCATTGGGAAGTAATAAGTAGACGATGGGTTTCTAGAGTGACAGAAGCTAAAACCCTAGTTTATGCATTGCTTCTTAAGGGGCTGATTTGGATCCATATGTTTCATGCTATGGTTAGGTTTACCTTAATACTTCTGTTGTAGTTGCGGATGCTTGCAATGGGGGTTAATCATAATTGGGATGCTTGTCCAAGTAAGGACAATACCCAAGTACCGGTCCACCCACATATCAAATTATCAAAGTACCGAACGCGAATCATATGAACGTGATGAAAACTAGCTTGACGATAATTCCCATGTGTCCTCGGGAGCGCTTTCCTTCATATAAGAGTTTGTCCAGGCTTGTCATTTGCTACAAAAAGGACTGGGCCACCTTACTGCACCTTATTTACTTTTATTACTTGCTTCTGGTTACAAATTACCTTATCACAAAACTATCTGTTACCGATAATTTCAGTGCTTGCAGAGAATACCTTACTGAAAACTGCTTATCATTTCCTTCCGCTCCTCGTTGGGTTCGACACTCTTACTTATCGAAAAGCTATGATAGATCCCCTACACTTGTGGGTCATCAGTAGCGCGCCAAGGGGGGAGTCCTACTAGGACTCCACTCCTAGTAGGATTCGGCCCCCTTTTTTCCTTTCTTCACCGAAGGGAAAAGGAAGGAGTGGGAGAGGGAGAGGGAAAGGGGGGCGCCGCCCCCTCCCTTAGTCCAATTCAGACTGCCGGGGGGGGGGGCAGCGGCCACCCCTTGCGGCCCTCCTCTCTCTCTCCACTAAGACCCTTGTAGGCCCAATACTTCCCCCGGGGGGGTCCGGTAACCCCTCGGTACTCAGGTAAAATACCCGAACCACTCGAGACCATTCCGATGTCCGAGTACTACCTTCCAATATATCAATCTTTACCTCTCGACCATTTTGAGACTCCTCGTCATGTCCGTGATCTCATCCGGGACTCCGAACAAACTTCGGTCACCAAAACACATAACTCATAATACAAATCGTATCGAACATTAAGCGTGCGGACACTACGAGTTCGAGAACTATGTAGACATGACCGACACACATCTTTGATCAATAACCAGTAGAGGAACCTGGATGCTCATATTGGCTCCCACATATTCTATGAATATCATTATCGGTCAAACCGCAATAACAACATACGTTATTCCCTTTGTCATCGGTATGTTACTTGCCCGAGATTCGATCGTCGGTATCATCATACCTAGTTCAATATCGTTACCGGCAAGTCTATTTACTCATTCCGTAATGCACCATCCCATAACTAACTCATTAGTCACATTGCTTGCAAGGCTTATAGTGATGTGCATTACCGAGAGGGCCCAAAGATACCTCTCCGATACTTGGAGTGACAAATCCTAATCTTGATCTATGCAAACCCAATTAACACCTTCGGAGACACCTGTAGAGCAACTTTATAATCACCCAGTTACGTTGTGACGTTTGATAGCACACAAGGTGTTCCTCCGGTATTCGGGAGTTGCATAATCTCATGGTCAGAGGAATATGTATAAGTCATGAAGAAAGCAATAGCAATAAAACTTAATGATCATTATGCTAAGCTAATGGACGGGTCTTATCCATCACATCATTCTCTAAAGATGTGATCCCGTTCATCAAAAGACAACACATGTCTATGGTCAGGAAACTTAACCATCTTTGATTAACGAGATAGTCAAGTAGAGGCATACTAGGGACACTTTGTTTTGTCTATGTATTCACACATGTACTAAGTTTCTGGTTAATACAATTCTATCATGAATAATACACATTTATCATGATATAAGGAAATATAAATAACAACTTTATTATTGCCTCTAGGGCATATTTCCTTCATATGCATTATGTGATAACTGTCCTAAAAGGTCCCTAGTCGAAAGGGTTATCTGGAGATGCAGCCGACTAGACTAGTATATGATATGGTGGATGGCTTGGTCTCACTGGCCATGGAGCATTGGATGCTAACCGCATAATAAGGACTCGGGAATATCTGGTCAGATTCGACGTAGTCGGATCCGAGTCCAGATAAGGTCCAAGTTGAACAAACCCGACTATCAGACGCAGCGATAGGTCATCTGTGAGTCTCCAGTACAACATATGTTCTATGTCCTAAGACCCGAGCCAGCGCATGTACTCGGTATTGTGATAGACCTGCTTTGGGCCAACCAAACGCCACTCAATAACTAGGTAGCTATAAAGGTAGGTTTTGGGCTTGTCTAGACCCATGCTGCGAGATATGGTCGAGCAAGATGAGATTTGCCCCTTCGATCAGGAGAGATATACTCTGGTCCCCTCGTGTGATGCGACCTCGATAAGCATGGCCATGCGACAAGGATTATGAGATAATATGGTTTGTGGTCGGCATCCCTAGAAGGACAAAGAGGTCGGGCTAGCATAAGGTTGACAGACTCTCCTTGAGACCGACAACATATATCATGTGGCAAAGGGAACAAAAGTGTGACATATTGTACAGGTTCGCCAACCAGCTTCATTGTCTACTTGATGGTCGTGATGCCTTGCTAGATGCCGTTACCAACCGAGCAAGTCGGAGGTGATCCGACCTGCGACCAAGAAGACTTGAACCTAATGGGTCGTGCACTTAAGGGAATGAACATGTGAGGCTGGATCCAACTCCATGAGTCAGATGTGATCCTACTCGGACCCAGATCCAGGCCGAATAGACTTTGGGCTTTAGAATCCATGCGAGGCCCAAGTGTTGAGACCAGGACGGATGCATATATATAGTACATGTGCGACATACAGTTTCAGTTGATCACTTCGGCGCCTTCACTACGCCTTTGCATGTGTTGCAACTAGCCACCTCCACTCACCGTTGGCTGTTTGATCGAAACTAGCAGTCCGCCACACGGTGTTCCTCCTGCACATGCGGATACTGTTAGAGGCGGTGCACTTGCGCCACTCCGGCAAACCTGTTCATGGGATCCGATCAGCTAGCTAGGAGATCGAGGTGAAGACGACTCCGGAGGCGGCTTCCCCAACTCTACTTCCGCGGCACTGCACATCTAGGGGTAACGATCCTGATCCATCTCCCGTAGCATATTCCTCGATGTTTTGCAGGTAGGAATTTTTAATTTGTAGTCGACGCACCCTGTCGTAGAACCCAACAGTCTGAACAGAGCACCTTACCATTGGGTTTGCTAGTTTGTGTTGTCTGGGTCATTTCAATATTTTTGAAGGGGTGTTAATAAATAAAAAATTAGAAGAATATAGATAAATGAAAAAGAATGCATGTTTGTCACATATTTTCTAATTCTCAGTTAGGTATGTATTTGGCCATCTCCATCGTTGGGCGCTAGTGGATGGCGCTAGGATGGTTTTCGTGGCTATTCAGTAGTTGCACTTTTGATCCCATAATCAGGAAATAATCCTAAATGTACATGGCTTTACAGGGTTGTTACAGGGCAGAAAGTTTGTGATTCATCAATAATCTCTCCACCAACTAATAGTATGCGTCCAACTCACCTACTTTGTAATCTTATGTAAAAAAATCCCATATATGTAGCATTACTGTCAACGATGGTTACCCTTTTCCGTATGAGGTTTGCAGCGAACACACCGGTCGAACGATGGTGTTGCATCCGCAGTTAGCATCCCGTGCTGAGAGAGAGGGCAGGTGATTTTATAATATCCATATTTTATTTGTATTAGTGTCCACAATAAGTGCCTATCTTTATAGATGCCCTTAGTTAAATCTCAGTTAATTCCATGACCAGAGAATCTATTATGTAGAGATTTAGATGGGGTAGATTTGTTGGTTGGTGTTATTTGGTACACAACCAGTCTATGTTTCTGCAAGTGTTTTCTTTCTGGGTGGCAAGCAATTTTGTGTTTTCAAGTCTTTTTACAATTAAATGATAATTGGTTTGCCTAACATCCCAGGGCGGCAAAAGCTATATCTCGCTTGTTGCAAGTTAGAGGCAATTTCTATTTGACGCCTATAACACCAGTTATAGGCTTAATTGTACACAACACACAACCCAAACCACTGATAGATTTCAAATGGGCCACCCCATATAACATGTAACACGAACGCTTGAGCGGGGAAGCTCTCTCCTAGTTTTGGGAAGCTTTTGGAAGCTCCCGGACTATTTTCGGTTATTTTATTTTTATTTTCAAAACCGGGTTTTCTTCAGTTTTATTTGATTCTTTTTTCAAATTAGTGAACTTTTTAACTCCGCAAACGTTCCCAAATTTGTGAACTTTTTCAAATTCATGAACTTATTTGAAACTTGTGAAATTTTAAACAATTATCGAAATTTTCCAAATTCGTATTTTTTCTGAAATTTTGTCACCTTTTCAAATTCATTAACTTTATTGAATTTATGAAGGTTTTTCAAATTTGAGGTTTTATTTAAAAAACAACCTTTTCAAATCCACAAACTTTTTTATATCCATAATATTCTCTTAAAAGTCAACTGTAGATGCGGTCAACTCTACAGATCAACCATAAAAACCCAGGTGAGAACAACAAGAGAAAAACATTCACTACAGGGGCTGGCCCATACAGCAGCCTTGGGGCTCTATAGGGTATTGTGGCTTCACACAGGGCGCAGCTTACCCAGGGCCGACCCATTTGCGGTGCCTTCGCTTTGCGCGGTAAAATTTTGCAAAAATAGTTTGTGTCATGAACTTCTTTAAAATTTGTGAAATTCTTTCTAATTATGAGGAGTGCTATGCGTCAGTCGACAGATTTTTTATAAAGATTCGCTGCCTTGTGCACCGTTAGATATAGCACAATCTAGCGGCTGAGTGCCATCCTCTACTTTCACAACAAAAGTCATGTTGCATAAACATTTGGAACAAGGTTGTGTTGTAGAAACCTTTTTTAACATAGGTCATGTTGCGGATTTTTTTTGCAAAACAGGTCATGTTGCAGATTTTTTTCTGTCTTCACTTTTTTTAACAACACCACTGATGTTGCGGAAGAACTTTTGCAAGATAGGGAATGTTGCAGAAATTTTCGCAATGAAAATGACATGCAGAAGCACCACTACCATTGCCGATGCATGTGTAAGTGCATCTAGTGCCCCTTAATGATTTTGGTGTATTGAAGACTTATAGGTTAAGGGACTAATCTATTTATGAGTGTTCACAGGTCTATAAGTCTATGAGGAGTCTGATATTTACAGAGAAAGTCGACCCCTAAAAATGAAGTTCTTCGTCTAAAGACTTTGGTATTCTGAAGACTTTGAAAGTGAAGAAATTGGTGTGACCTTGAAGACTTGGTATTCATTCGAGGAACATGAAGCGTGAAGACTTTTATTTTCGTAGTTTCATTTTTCTCTTTCTTGAGTCATAGGAAACACCGCACTGTTAAAGGGGGTCGAGGAAATACTAAGCAAAAATTTCCATGTGATGCTCAACTCAAAATCCTACACCTACCAATCCCTTCGAGTGAAGCCATTGGAAATCTCATACAGTCTAGTCATATTCTTCAGTGACAGAGACGAAGTTCTTATGGTCTCTAAGAAATTTGTTCTGACTGAGGAGTTAGGAATTCGCCAGTGCGGATTGCCTACACAGTGAGGAACATGATAGCCATGAGGATTTTGCTACTCAAAATTCTGACCGTTGCTGTGCTATGTGCCAGCTGTCCCAAAATATTTATCCACCTAACGGTCATATCATTGAAGGGCATTTATGTCTTATCATGTCGGGCTGCTCCCTAGGCTATAAATAGCTGCCCCCTACAACCACTACCTGGTTGGCTGCTCCGAGAGAAACTGACCCTTGTCATTTGAGAGCAACCCATCCTCCGAGGACTTTGAGCAAAAATCATCAAGTGAGGAAAAACCCAAAACCCAAACACCTACAAACCCCAAGTGATTGAGCATCACTGAAGAGATTGATCCTGTGTGGATCCGACGCTTGTTACCTTTGAAGACTATGCTTCTTCCAGACGGTTAGGCGTCATGGTCTAGAGCATCCATGAGGAATTGTGGATCGCCGAGTGACCAAGTTTGTGAAGGTTCGGAAGTCACCTGAAGACTTACCACGAGTGATTGGGCGAGGTCTGTGTGACCTTAGCTGCGTGTTCAGGACTGGGTGTCCGGGACTGTGTGTCCTCGAGTTTAAATACTCAGCCGCCCCAACCAGACATACAACTGAGACAACAGTTGGAACTGGTCTACCAAATCATTGTCTTCACCAAGCTTACTGGTTCTATTCCCTCAACTCATTCATTTCCTCATAATTGTGTTGTGTGTTTGTTCATATTTTTGTTTCAAGACTTCCTCAATTTCCTTAATTCAATTTCTTCAGTCTATTTGTCTTCATCCTGTGCTTACGCTACCTGTACTCTGTGCCTGTCTTCATTTCATCATGATGACCATGCTTGTATTTTGTTTTGCTTACTTTTGAGTACTTATTCCGCTGCTAGTAGTTCTTCGCTAAGGAATTTCCTCACCGGCAAATTCCTCAGTGAAGAATTTCATAAAAATCGCATATTCACCTCCCCTCTAGTCGATATAACGCACTTTCAGCATGTTGCAGAAGCACAACCGTCATTCGCCACTGACGTTTGTAACACTGCAGATGTTGCAAAATCCACATGAAAAGCCGTTGATGCAAAACAAAAGGGCATCTCTATGTTCGAGCCCGGACGCCATGGCCATGTACATGGAGAAGCACAAGCTCAGGGCGGGCCCTCTGCGTCGTGCGTGTGCAGCCCAGCCGCGACTGCACCCCGCAACACACACAGACGCTCCATCTAACCATGGTTGTTGTAGGTGTCACTACTATAGGATGGTCCAAACGCGACACTATGATTAGAGACCCTTCGACGAAACGGTGTGCGATGCCATAATCGCAAACGGTGGTGTAAAAGAACCTTCAAAAAAGGTGTAAAACATTTGCGATGGTGGAGCTATCAAACACGGTTCAGATTTTAGTTGCGTGTACGATGAAGGGCATACAGTTCAGCTCAATGAATTGTTTGCGATGAGGCGGAACAAAAGAAACGGGCAGTCTGATGAAGGCGTGTGCGATATAGAGCATACGGTTCACTCAGATGAACTATTTGTGATTAGGCAACACAAAAAATGATCAGCCAGATCAAGATGTGTGTGATACGCGACAAACAGGTCCGTAATCAGAAATGTGTGTGAAGACCAATAATAACACAGACGATTGCTGCTAATAAGCCGTGTGATTTGCTCTGTCTACAGTAGAATAACATGTGTATATATATATAACTGAAATAAACATCCAATTACATAAGTGACTATACAGATCATTCGCACACACCTCAATAAACAATTGCATGCATTCTAAAGTAGGAGAAACGATCGTCTAGTCATCTACTTCTTGTGACGCTCCCGCCACTGCTATGTGGCTCGATCCCACGCCTGGGTCAGGAAGAAGATAGTCCCTCATGTCAACGATTCGCCTGTACATCTCATAGCTTTTGTACGCGTCCATGGCTGCGTACTTGACATGTTGTTCATCCAGTCTCTTATGTCGCACACTGTGCCACACGTTCCTGTCCTTATTGCTCTCATTCTTCATCTTCATGTAGTAGGGGTCGATGATGGCCTAGGCGAGGTCAACCAGGGAGTTCAGTTTGTTTTTGTCGCTGCCCCAGACCTTGTAGTGGCTTTGGATGTTGACAAGATTCAGACATTTCAAGTCTGAAACCTTGAGCGCTTTTAGATCGTTGGCGGTGTCCACCGTAGCAAAACTGTAGTCGGAGCTGTTGATAAATCTGGAGAAACACTTGTAAGGCCTTGTGGCAAGGTGGTAGTGGTTGACAAGGACGTCACGTCGCATGCACAACCGGGCGATGACAACCTTCTGATCATGCCCGGCGCGACCGATGGTGTACTCGAGGTCAAAGCCGACCACTCGGTACTTGTCCTCGGCAAGGAACTGCTCCATGGTTTGTATGGAGCTCTCCACCGAGACCGGATCGTTTGTGTACACCACCGAGAGGGCCTTCCCCCTCACGTGGGTATCCACTACGTGATGCGTGGTGAACTGCCCGTTGTTGTCGTCGTCGGCCATTGGGAGCGCCATTGGAACTGCTGGATGTCCTCTCTATATGTCTCCTCGTGGGTGTGCTTATTGTGTCGTGTGAGATGAGAGATGAAGGTAAATGGCCGCAGGAATAAAAGGGGGCCGGGCGGCGTGGATTCTCGGCGCGTTCGCATGGTAGTTTTTGTAGCTGGTAACTGCATCGTCACGCCGCGCCCGGTGCAACCGCTTGCACACGAACGTGTGTGATCGTGCACCAGCCCCAAACACTGGTAGCGCGCGTGGATGGACGAGGCAGAGTACCCGGAGGGACGTGATAGTAGAGCGTGCGCGGCGGGATGTGAGTAGAGCACGCCGCGACCGCCTGAACCGCAACTAACCACACGCATAGAGCAGTTGAACAGGAAGGAAATGGTCACCTACAAGCCGGCCGACAAGTTGCGTCGCTGCGTAGAGAGCGGTCATGTGCTACCACCTCCGTCTAGTCTATAGTCTCCTTTATATTCTGTGCCATACTTTGCCCTCAAATTTAACCAACAAAATATTAATGTATGTTTAAAAAATTATATAATTGGAAACTATGTTCAAATACAAATCCAACTATATAATCTCTATCGCCGTCGTGCCCGCGACACAGGCCGCCTCAGAGGCGAGGAATCAGGAGATCTACGAGGAGAACCACCGCTTCGAGAGGGGTCGTCTGAAGCAGCAGAGGGCGTTCAAGGTGAGCGTCACTGAAGCTGCAACAGCGGCGGGCACTGTATTGCGGTTGCCCAGCTCGTCGGTAGGCTCCTCCTCCGCTCCTCCTCCTCCGCCTCTTAGTGAGCGCGCTTGGCAGAGGAGAGGCAGCCGGAAGTAGTACAAAGCCCCTCCGCAGTAGTAGTATTTAGGGGCTATTTTGTTCAGTTTATCTGACTATGGATGTGGTGGAACTGTATAACATACTTAAAATTAGCTACTATATATATAGTTGAACTAGCTATTTCAGTACGTGGTTGGCAACAATTGGGGAAAAGTTTGGTCGGTTCAGCTGTCGAGTTGAACTGTTTGTATAAATTAAGAATGACTACTTAATCTATGAATGAAATCTATGCTTAATTACTGACTTTAGTTGCAAAAATTAGATACTGCTAGTGATTTTTAGCTTCATATTTTGACAAATCGCAATGTTACAAGGATTGACAAATCCTACCAAATTGTTTGTACGTGGTTGCACACGGGTCATCCAAAACAACCATTTGCGTTGAAGGGATGCACAAATCCTGCACTGCTCTCACTTTGCGTACGGGTGTTCTATCTAAAACATTTGCGATCAAGAGCAGCAGAAATCCTACTCGGCACATTTTCATTTGGCTTCATGGGGAAGCTGTCGGTTTGCATACGGGTGTTCTAACTGAAATGTTTGCAATGATTGTTTTATATTTAAAAAGCAAATTAAACTGCGGCTTGGGTGCCATTAATGGAAAGGATGCGAGCAAGGCGGGCAACCATGGAAGTCAAAGGGCTCGCTTCCCAGTGAGCCTGCGCAGCGTACAGCTCGGACGCTTCCCGGTGAGCCTGCACATTCGAGGACAGCTTGCACGCCTCTCGGTTAGCCTACGCACCGGATGGTGCTTGCACGCCTCCCGTTCAGTCAAGGTCAAGCAGCTGTCTCCATGACACCTCCTACAGCCATTAAAACCAAGACACGTGGCGTCGTGTGAATGCTTAACAGAATGCACACAGTTTGAATTATACAAACATTTGAGATAGTAAAGTGGCAGCTATTTTTTCAAAATGCCTTTGTTGGCTATCATTATTCGAGTGTGCCTTCTCTCAAAATGGACATGAAGAATACCACAACATGTCGGGTGCCATTCCATGATAGCATGCCAATTTCATGAATTTCAGATGAGTTTTGGATTTACCAGAATTAAAAAACCAGGCATCTCAATGTTTTGTCGGCAATCAACAATGTCCTGGTGTTTGAAATTCATTCCCATTTCTTGCATGGGACCTAAGCATGCACCCAAGGACACAGATTTGATTTTTCAACCAATTTATATGCACTGGAGCATGTGCATGTAGTTCAAATTTGAATTATGCACATAAATGCATTGAAAACTCAGTTAATGCATAAAAATGTCCAAACAAACCCCGAAAAATCACAAAAATTCACACAACATTCCTGTTGTTCTATGTTGACACGAGAAATTTTTTGGAAGCAATAAGAGGCAATGAATATTGTTTCGTCCCCAAAGGTGGGAAGTTCCCTACCGAAACCTTGATGCTTGTTGTGAGAACATGTGGTTTGTGAGAAGCATATACCCAAACCTGTCCCAAATGGGACAAATTTTTTGCCACGGCATGTTGATGCCGCTCCATGAAAGCATGCCAAGTTTCCTGAATTTCAGACGAGTTTTGGATTTACTAGAATTTAAAAATGATGCATCTCAATGTTATGCCGGCAATCAACGGTGCCCTAGTGTTTGAAATTCATTCCCATTTCTTGCATAGGACCTAACCATGCACCCAAGGACACATATTTGATTTTTCAACCAATTTATATGCACTAGAGCATGTGCATGTAGTTCAAATTTGAATTATGCACATAAATGCATTGAAAACCCAGTTAATGCATAAAATGTCCAAACGAACCCCGAAAAATCACAAAAATTCACACAACACTCCTGTTCTTCTATGTTGACACGAGAAAAAAATTGAAAGCAATAAGAGGCAATGGATATCATTTCGTCCCCAAAGGTGGGACGTTCCCTAACGAAAACCATCATGCTTGTTGTGAGAAGCTCCGATTTGTGAGAAGAATATACCCAAACCTGCCCCAAATGGGACAAAATTTTTACCATGGCATGTTGATGTCGCTCCATGATAGCATGCCAAGTTTCATGAATTTTAGATGGGTTTTGGATTTACTAGAATTTAAAAACCAGGCATCTCAATGTTTTGTCGGCAATCAACAGTGCCATGGTGTTTGAAATTCATTCTCATTTCTTGCATAGGAGCTAAGCATGCACACAAGGATACAGATTTGATTTTTCAACCAATTCATATGCACTGGAGCATGTGCATGTAGTTCAAGTTTGAATTATGCACATAAATGCATTGAAAACTCGGCTAATGCATAAGAATGTCCAAACGAACTGTAGCGACCCGACCTCAAACGGTCAAGTCTCTGTGCTTCAGTGTCATCCCTGGATCGGTAATGCTGACACACAGTACTCAAGGATTTATAACAGAGTAGCAATCACACACTTATTACATCGAATGTCTCAAAACAGAACTTATTACAATAAATAAATGCTTAAGGCCATCTAATATGATAACAGCGGAAGGCTTGGAAGATAAAGTGAGTCCATCAACTCCAACGGCATAGCTGAGCTGCACGGCAACGACCTAACGAACCTTACTCCTTGTCTGAAAAGTCTGCAACATAATACGTTGCAGCCCAAAAACGGGTCAGCACATGGAATATGCCGGCAATATAACATAGTAGAGCAAGAACAGAATAATGCTATCACTACATGCATATTTGGCGGGTGGAAAGCTCTATGGTTATAGTTTTTGCGAAAAGCCAATTTTTCCTACAACAAAGGAATATATTTTATTTAACTATCATGGTAGTTGAAACATCATTGAGAAGGTTCCTCCAACTCAATCCCAATTAAAATTAATTATCAACCCAACAATATTAATTTAGAGTGATGAGATACATATGATAATCCAAGTACTAGATACTCAAGATTTGTCCATAACCGGGGACACGGCTAACCATGATTAGTTTATACACTCTGCAGAGGTTTGTGCACTTTTCCCCATAAGACCCGATCTCCTCCGTTGGATTTCTCGCACTACAGGGTGTTTGAGAAACGGATGACCAAGACACAGTCTTTCAGAAGCATTAACTCCTTACTCTGGGCAGACCATACCAACCTACATCCCTCTACCTGCTGATCCACCTCTTCAAGAGCTTCACGCAACTTACTCAACCATGCTAGAGCCCATAATAGCTTGTGGCTGCACACGGAAGTTTCTAGCATGAAATATCTCAGTTCCCTTTGAGCCTGGGTGGCGGACCATAGGATTATCACACGGGATCTCCAGGATATCCTAGTACAACACTGGATTCTCCAGGTGCCCAACAAACAATCCACCCAGATGTGTGTTTAAGTTGCCACCTTAAGTTGAACCATTAATTAATAATCTCACATCTGTCATGGATTTCACTCGCCCAAACCACGTCTACGAGCATAGCGTAGCAATATAAGCATTACGTAGAAGTAACTCCCAAGGGTTTGATAATAACAGGGCAATAGGTTCTACCTCATCAACTACTTCCCAACCCACATGTTAAACACATCCTAATCATGCAATGTTCGAGGATTGGAGCTAATGCGTAAAAACTAGGTGATAAAGAGGTATGATCAAAGTGTTACTTGCCTTGCTGATGATCCGCAAAACCTAGAGACTCGTAGTAGCACGCTTCACACTCCGGGTGTTCTATCGCAAACAAACAATAGCATGCATAAGCAATCAAGCAAAGAAGCACGAGTAAATCTCAAATAAGAAGATCTAACCAGAAAGTTCAACTTAAGAACTCCGCTTTGCAAAAAGAATCAAATCAAACGGAGCAACGAAACTCAAACTGCGAAAGAAACAAGATCCGATTACTAATCTGGACCTAAGGTCAAATTTTACAGTACAAAAATCTTGTTTAAGTTGGTTAAATAGAAAGAGGGTTTCGAGACGAAGGTCTAGGCGCTTGAATCGCCCGATTCCGACAAACGAGCGAAAAGATAAACTAAAACGAAAATCGGATCAGAAATCGCGATCGAAAATAATCGCGGATAATTCGAGAAAAATAAAACTGACAAACAGGCTAACGAACGATCGTTCGCTGTCTGCGGCTAACGGGTGAACACCGTTCGTTAAAATGAACATACGAACGAACGTCCGCTAATTAAACTAAACTGGGGAAAAAAATAAACCGATCTATTCTAAAAAAATTAAGCTAGGGTTTTTCTAAAGAAACCGGATCGGTCTTTTCTAAAAAACCGGTGGCGGCAACGGTGACTTTACCTCCGGCGAGGTCCGGTGAGGCGGGGCTACGGCTCCGGCGAGGTGGGGCTGCAGCGGTGGGCGGCGCGGCGCGACGGCGGTGGCAACGGCGAGCGGTGGCAGCGCGGCGCGGCTAGGCGGCGGCGTGCGACTCTGCGGGGCGGGGAGGGGTTGGTGGTGGTGGGGGCTCCGGGGGCGGGGTATAAAAGGAGGGGGTGCTTGCTTGGGAAGGGGGCAAGGGGCGCGGCAGAGTCCTGGCCGAACTCGGCGTCGCGGGCGGCGGCGACCTCCCGGTCTCCTGGAAGGAGACGGCGGCGCGGGGCTAACGGGCCGGCTCGGCTGGGCTTCGGCCCAGCCGGGCGCTGAGACTTAAAAAAAATCGCCGGAACTTAAATAAATCCTAGAAAATAAAATAAAATTCTAAAAATTCCAAAACAAATTTTCACCGTCTAAATAAAATATTTAGAACAAGATGAACATTTTCTTGGCCCTAAAATGCAAATTTGAAAAAACGTGCAATTTTTCTAATTCAAATAAAATAGCAATAAACTCCGAATAAAATCAAATATTTGATTTTAATATTTTTCCTCCACTATTTCATTTATTTTGGAGAAGTCATATTATCTCCTCTCATATATTTTAATATGAAATATTTTTCAGAGAGAAAAATAATTAAAACCAAAAATCCTCGTTTCAATATTTGATAAAACTCAAATATGAAAACTGAGAAATCCCCAACTCTCTCCGAGGGTCCTTGACTTTCTTAGGATTTCGAGGATCGCGAGATGAAATGCAGTAAAATATGATGTGCATGAATGATCTATGTATAACATTCCAAATTGAAAATTTGGGATGTTACAAACCTACCCCCTTAAGATGAATCTCGCCCTCGGGATTCGGGTTGGCTAGAAAATAGGTGTGGGTGGTCTTTGCGAAGATCATCCTCTCGTTCCCAGGTGGCTTCATCCTCGGTATGGTGGCTCCACTGAACTTTGCAAAACTTGATAACCTTGCTGCGGGTGACTCGGCTGGCAAATTCAAGAATCCTGACTGGCTTCTCCTCATAGGTCAGATCACTATCCAACTGAATCGCCTCCAAGGGCATTGTATCTGTTAGCGGTATATCGACCATCTGAGCATGACACTTCTTCAGCTGTAAAACATGAAACACATCGTGAACTCCTGACAGTCCTTCAGGTAACTCCAACTTGTAGGCAACTTCTCCCATACGTTCCAAAATTCGGTACGGTCCTACAAACCTCGGGGCTAACTTTCCCTTAACTCCAAAACGTTTCACTCCTCGCAGGGGTGACACTCGCAATATGCTCTATCTCCAATTTCATAAGTTATTTCTTTGCGTTTCGAATCTTCATAACTCTTCTGCCTGGACTGACCTACCTTTGGTCTATCTCGAATCAACTTAACCTTTTCTTCAGACTCCTTGATCAAATCTGGTCCAAACAACGGATGGTCTCCAACTTCATCCCACATCAACGGTGATCTGCACCTCCATCCATACAGGGCTTCGAACGGTGCCATCTTCAAACTGGCTTGATAGCTATTGTTGTATGAGAATTCTGCGTAGGGCAAATTGTCATCCCAACAAGATCCATAATCTAGTGCACAAGCTCTCAACACATCCTCCAGAATCTGGTTGACTCTCTTGGTCTGTCCATCCGTCTGCGGGTGGAATGCTGTACTAAACTCCAATCTCGTTCCCAAAGTCTGGTGCAGCTGATGCCAAAACTTTGAGGTAAACTGTGTTCCTCTATCTGATACGATGGTCCTAGGAACTCCATGCAGACATACGATCCTGGTCATGTATATCTTGGCCAACTTCGCACTTGTATAGGTGGTTTTCACTGGGATAAAGTGAGCCACTTTGGTCAAGCGATCAACTACTACCCATATAGAATCATATCCTGATTTGGTCCTGGGTAATCCGGTGATAAAATCCATGCCAAGTTTATCCCACTTCCATTCGGGTATCGGCATAGGCTGTAACAATCCTGCTGGCTTTTGATGCTCAGCATTCACTCTCTGACATACATCATATACGGCTACATACTCGGCAATATCCTTCTTCATACCAATCCACCAGAAACGTTCCTTGAAATCCAAATACATCTTGGTGTTTCCGGGGTGTAACGAGTATGGTGAGTCATGAGCCTCCTGAAGTATTAACTTCCTGATCTCTGTATTATTGGGCACATAAATATGGTCCTCAAGCCATAAGGTGTCATGCTCGTCCTCACGAAAACCTTTGGCCTTTCCTTTGCCCATTCTCTCCTTTATCTCAGCAATCTCTTTGTCCTCCTTCTGAGCTTCTCGAATCTTTCCTAACAATGTTGACTGAACTTCCATTGTTGCAACAAAACCTCTAGGAACAATCTCCAATCGAAGTTCCCTGAGATCATCTGCTAACTCCTTTAGCAACCCCGTGCTCACTAGGGTATTAGCATAACTCTTCCGGCTCAAGGCGTCTGCTACGACATTGGCCTTGCCTGGATGATAGTGAAGCTTCATGTCATAATCCTTTATAAGTCCAACCATCTTCTTTGCCTAAGGTTCAACTCCTTCTGTGTGAAAATGTACTTAAAACTCTTATGATCCGTGTACACATCACAATGATTTCCAATAAGGTAATGTCTCCAAGTCTTCAACGCATGCACTACTGCTGCTAACTCCAAATCATGTGTGGCATAATTCAATTCATGCGGTTTTAGTTGTCGTGAGGCATATGAAACAACTCTTCCGTCCTGCATAAGCACACTTCCAAGTCCTAGGCGAGAGGCATCACAATACACTTGAAACTCCTTACGTATATCTGGCAGAATCAGCACTGGGTTGTAGTCAAACGTTTCTTTAACTCCTGAAAACTCGCCTCACATTCTTCCGTCCGTTTAAATTTGGTGTCCTTCTTCAATAACTCCATCATTGGTTTCGCAATCTTGGAAAAATTCTCAATGAATCTCCGATAGTATCCTGCGAGTCCAAGAAAACTGTGGATCTTGCTAACTGAAGTGGGTGCCAACCATTCAGTGACTAACTGAACCTTGGTGGGATCTACTACTGCACCTTCTCCTGATATAACATGCCCAAGGAATCCGACTTCCTTCAACCAAAACTCACATTTGCTAAACTTGGCATACAACTGGTGTTCCCTGAGTTTCTCGAGAACTAAACGCAAATGCTCTTCGTGCTCCTCCTCATTCTTCGAGTATACCATTATATCATCAATGAACACCACAACAAACTTATCCAAATATTCCATGAATACCTTGTTCATCTCACTCATGAAATAGGCAGGGGCGTTAGTCGGTCCAAATGACATGACCATATACTCATACAACCCGTACCTTGTGGTAAATGCTGTCTTTGGTATATCATTCTCTCGGATCTTCAGCTGGTGATATCCAGATCGCAGATCGATCTTTGAAAACACCTTAGCTCCTTGTAGTTGGTCAAACAAATCATTGATCATCGGTAGTTGGTATTTGTTCTTGATCGTTACCTCATTTAATGCACGATAATCAACAACCATTCTTAGAGACTTATCCTTCTTCTCAACCAAAAGCACTGGGGCTCCCCATGGTGATGAACTCCGTCGAATGTAACCTTTCTCCAATAACTCCTTTATCTGCTTCTTAATCTCTTCTAGATCATTCGCGGGCATCCGGTAGGGTCTCTTTGATATAGGCCTGGTGCCTGGCAATAGCTTTATCAAAAACTCGATGTCTCGATCCGGTGGCATGCCTGGTAACTCCTCTGGAAAAACATCTGGGTAATCCTTCACTACAGGCACTTCCTCCTGAACAATTCCCGTGAGGGTATTTACTTGGCTACTCCTAGGCGCATGCCTAGATACATACTTAATCCTTTTTCCCTCAGGGGTGGTGAGACAAATTGATTTGCTAACACAGTCAATGCTTCCTCCATACTTTGACATCCAGTCCATGCCTAATATCACATCCAATCCTTGTGACTCCAAGATTATTAGGTCGGACGGGAAAACATGGCTACCAATGGTTAAGGGTATCTGGTCGCACCATCGACTAGCCATATACTCTGCTCCAGGTGAACTTACTAACAGAGGGGTCCTAAGGGTTTGGGCTGGTAGTTTAAACTTATCCACTAATCCCCTTGATATGTATGAATGTGATGCACCGGTATCAAAAAGAACAAGGGCGGCAAAAGACTTAACCAAAAACTTACCAATAACCGCGTCTGGCTGCTCTTCAACCCCCTCCACGTTAACGTGGTTCACTTGTCCTTTGTTGAATGGATTGGGCTTCTTTCCAGTGCTCCCATTACCATTTCCATTCTTTGCTTCAGGGAACTCCGTGGCATAGTGTCCAGTCTTCCTGCACTTGAAACAAGTAATGTGGCTTAGGTCTCTCTTGGCGGGTGTGGCTAGATTGGAGCGGTTCTGATTGTTGCTTGCTCCATTCTCATTCCCGTTCCTTGGGCCAGTATGATTATGGGTACTTCCTCCATTGTGGTTGTGGCCTCCATGGTTATGAACAAGTCCTCCCGAGTTCAGGGTTAGGCAAGGCTTCTGCTGAGCTCCTGAATTATACCTTCCTTGTCCATACTTCCTCTTATGGCTCTCAATCTGCTGCTGCTTCCCTTCAATCATAAGTGCCTTATCTACCAACTCCTGGTAGTTGTTGAATGTTGCCACCATCAACTACATGCTCATCTCATCATTCATCCCTTCCATAAACTTCTCCTGCTTTGCGGCATCTGTGGCCACATCGTCAGGGGCATAGCGAGATAACTTGCTAAACTCATCTGCGTACTGAGCCACAGTACGGTTCCCCTGGCGTAAATTGCGAAGCTCACGCTTCTTCATACTCATAGCTCCAGTTGAGACATGGGCTGTATGGAAAGCTTGCTGAAACTGGTCCCATGTGACAGTGGCTATAGGGTAGGTGACAGTGTAATTCTCCCACCATGAGGTTGCTGGTCCATCCAACTGATGTGCGGCAAAACGCACCTTCTCAGCATCTGTACATCCTACAGTGGTTAACTCCCTTCCAATCCTGTGGAGCCAATCATCTGCCACTATCGGCTCGGTGCTACTAGAAAACACCGGCGGCTGCAACCTCAGAAAGTGTGCTAAGTTGTCAACTGGTTGTGGTGGCAGTGTGTTGTTGTTGTTGTTGCCTTGGTTCTGAACTAACAACTGCATCAGGGTATTCTGCTGCTGGATCAACTGAGTGAGCTCCGGTGGGAAAGTAAATCTGGGGTCACGTCTCGGAGGCATCTGATGGGTTTAGAGGGAAGAGGATAGAATAGAATGAGGTCTAATGAGAAAAACACTACCCATATGCACATGAGGCAAACACAATCATTTCACTCAATCAATCAAGCAAGGGCATATAATCGATCTAACTATCGTTATAAAAGTGCTTGGACTATACTATATACATGGTGGAATAATACTACTGATGTGGTGGTCTACTAAAAATATTGATCGGTCGAAGACTCCATGATGTCTGCTCCAGCTTCATCTTCATAGTCATCATCGCTATCGTCGGGGTCCGAGTCGGTGTCGTCGATGATGATGTAGTCCTCAGAACGAATCTCCTTGGGTTCTTCATCTTCTCCTCCTGGTGCGGGGTCTCCCATGAATACTCCTAGCTTCCTTTCCAAATCGTCATTCTTCTCCACTAGTACGACGATTTCCTCCTCATAATCTTCGCGTGTAGCCTTGAGTTCTTCCTCCAGTTCCGTGATCCTTGTTATTGCCTTCTTCATATCTATCATGCCTGCACACATCTGGTTCTCCTGGCGACGAATGTGTTGGTTTAACGACTGGATGAAAGCTGCAATTGATCTATCCTTCCTGGTGCTGATCATCTCCCATTGCTCGTCTCGGCACCCACAAATCTGGTAGATAGTATCCTTAAGCTCCTTATGGTAAACTTCTCCAATGCGTCCCATGGTGATGTGAGCTGCCATACTCCTTCCTAGACTCCAGGTTGGTGCATCGAAGGAAAACTCTATGGGTTTAGTGACTGGCGTGAATGTCCTTCCTGGAACTTGAACTTGAATCATCCATCACTCCTCTTCTGGTAAAGTGGCGTTGTAAGTCCCGGTGAAGCTTGGTATTCCAATATTCAGGTACCTAGTGACTTCTTTCAAGTGTCGTCCAAAGGGTGCATCTTCATCCGGTTGTGCAAACTTGTTCCTTGCGTCCGCCATCCTAAAGAATAGAAAATGGAGAGGAGTCAGAAATGAGAAGAGAATAGTGATCTAGGGCTTTTGCTTAATGGTCGTGTCCTACACTCAGCGTGTGCTCTGATACCATCTTGTAGCGACCCGACCTCAAATGGTCAAGTCTCTGTGCTTCAGTGTCATCCCTGGATCGGTAATGCTGACACACATAGTACTCGAGAATTTATAATAGAGTAGCAATCACACACTTATTACATCGAATGTCTCAAAAGAGAACTTATTACAATAACTATGGCTTAAGGCCATCTAATACGATAACAGCGAAAGGCTTGGAAGATAAAGTGAGTCCACCAACTCCAACGTCATAGCTGAGCTGCACGGCAATGACCTAACGAACCTTACTCCTCGTCTGAAAAGTCTGCAACATAATACGTTGCAGCCCGAAAATGGGTCAGCACATGGAATATGCTGGCAATATAACATAGTAGAGCAAGAACAGAATAATGCTATCACTACATGCACATTTGGCTGGTGGAAAGCTCTATGTTATAGTTTTTGCGAAAAGCCAATTTTTCCCTACAACAAAGGAATATAATTTATTTAACTATCATGGTAGTTGAAACATCATTGAGAAGGTTCCTCCAACTCAATCCCAATTAAAAGTAATTATCAACCCAACAATATTAATTTAGAGCGATGAGATACATATGATAATCCAAGTACTAGATACTCAAGATTTGTCCATAACCGGGGACACGGCTAACCATGATTAGTTTATACACTCTGTAGAGGTTTGTGCACTTTTCCCCACAAGACCCGATCTCCTCCGTTGGATTTCTCACACTATAGGGTGTTTGAGAAACAGATGACCGAGACATAGTCTTTCAGAAGCATTAACTCCTTACTCTGGGTAGACCATACCAACCTACATCCCTCTACCTACTGATCCACCTCTTCAAGAGCTTCACGCAACTTACTCAACTGTGCTAGAGCCCATAATAGCTTGTGGCCGCACACGGAAGTTTCTAGCATGAAATATCTCAATTCCCTTTGAGCCTGGGTGGCGGACCATAGGATTGTCACACAGGTACTCCGGGATATCCTAGGACAACACTGGATTCTCTAGGTGCCCAACAAACAATCCACCCAGATGTGTATTTAAGTTGCCACCTTAAGTTGAACCATTAATTAATAATCTCACATCTGTCATGGATTTCACTCGCCCAAACCATGTCTACGAGCATAGCATAGCAATATAAGCATTACGTAGAAGTAACTCCCATGGGTTTGATAATAATAGGGCAATAGGTTCTACCTCATCAACTACTTCCCAACCCACATGTTAAACACATCCTAATCATGCAATGTTTGAGGACTGGAGCTAATGCATAAAAACTGGGTGATAAAGAGGTATGATCAAAGTGTTACTTGCCTTGATGATGATCCGCAAAACCTAGAGACTCGTAGTAGCACGCTTCACACTCCAGGTGTTCTATCGCAAACAAACAATAGCATGCATAAGAAATCAAGCAAAGAAGCATGAGTAAATCTCAAATAAGAAGATCTAACCAGAAAGTTCAACTTAAGAATTCCGGTTTGCAAAAAGAATCAAATCAAACGGAGCAACGAAACTCAAACTACGAAAGAAAAAAGATCTGATTACTAATCTGGACCTAAGGTCAAATTTTACAGTACCAAAATCTTGTTCAAGTTGGTTAAACAGAAAGAGGGTTTCGAGATGAAGATCAAGGCGCTTGAATCGCCTGATTCCAACAAACGAGCGAAAAGATAAACTAAACGAAAATCGGATCAGAAATCACGATCAAAAATAATCACGGATACTCCGAGAAAAAGAAAACTGACGAACAGGCTAACGAACGATCATTCGCTGTCTGCTACTAACGGGTGAACACCGTTTGTTAAAATGAATGTACAGACGAACGTCCACTAATTAAACTAAACTGGGAAAAAAATAAACCGATCTATTCTAAAAAAATGAACCTAGGGTTTTTCTAAAAAGACTGGATTGGTCTTTTCTAAAAAAACGGCTGCGGCAACGGTGGCTTTACCTCCGGCGAGGCGGGGCTGCGGCTCCGGCGAGGTGGGGCTGCGACGGTGGGCGGCGTGGCGCGGCGGCACGCCGCAAAGGGCGGCGACGTGGCGCGGCTAGGCGGCGTCGTGCGGCACTGCGGGGCGGCGCGAGGCAGGCGGCGGGGTTGGTGGTGGTGGGGGCTCCGGGGGCGGGGTATAAAGGGAGGGGTGCTTGCTTGGGGAGGGGGAAAGGGGGCGCGGCAGAGTCCTAGTCGGACTCGGCATCGCGGGTGGCGGCGGCCTGCCGGTCTCCTGGAAGGAGACGGCGGCGCGGGGCTAGCGGACCGGCTCGGCTGGGCTTCGGCCTAGTCAGGCACTGATACTTTTTTTAAAATAATTTCGCCGGAACTTAAATAAATCTTAGAAAATAAAATAAAAATCTAAAAATGCCAAAACAATTTTTCACCGTCTAAATAAAATATTTAGAACAAGATGAACATTTTCTTGGCCTTAAAATGCAACTTTGAAAAATGTGCAATTTTTCTAATTCAAATAAAATAGCTATAAACTCCGAATAAAATCAAATATTTGATTTTAATATTTTTTCCTCCAATATTTCATTTATTTTGGAGAAGTCATATTATCTCCTCTCATATATTTTAATATGAAATATTTTTCGTAGAGAAAAATAATTAAAACCAAAAATCCTCGTTTCAATATTTGATAAAACTCAAATATGAAAACTAAGAAATCCCCAACTCTCTCCGAGGGTCCTTGAGTTGCTTAGGATTTCAAGGATCACGAGACGAAATGCAGTAAAATATGATGTGCATGAATGATCTATGTATAACATTCCAAATTGAAATTTTGCGATGTTACACCAACCCTGAAAAATCACAAAAACTCACACAACACTCCTGTTGTTCTATGTTGACACGAGAAAAAATTTGAAAGCAATAAGAGGCAATGGATATCGTTTCGTCCCCAAAGGTGGGACGTTCCCTACCGAAAACCATCGTGCTTGTTGTGAGAAGCTCTGGTTTGTGAGAAGCATATACCCAAACCTGCCCCAAACGGGACACATTTTTTACCACGATATGTTGATGCTGCTCCATGAAAGCATGCCAAGTTTCATGAATTTCAGACGAGTTTTGGATTTACTAGAATTTAAAAACAAGGCATCTCAATGTTTTGCCGGCAATCAACAGTGCCCTGGTGTTTGAAATTCATTCCCATTTCTTGCATGGGACCTAAGCATGCACCCAAGGACACAGATTTGATTTTTCAACCAATTTATATGCACTGGAGCATGTGCATGTAGTTCAAATTTGAATTATGCACATAAATGCATTGAAAACTCGGTTAATGCATAAAAATGTCGAAGCGAACCCTGAAAAATCACAAAAACTCACACAACACTCCTGTTGTTCTATGTTGACATGAGAAAAAAAAATGATAGCAATAAGAGGCAATGGATATCGTTTTGTCCCCAAAGGTGGGACGTTCCCTACTGAAAACCAGCATGCTTGTTGTGAGAAGCTCCGGTTTGTGAGAAGCATATACCCAAACCTGCCCCAAATGGGACAATTTTTTTACCACGGCATGTTGATGCCGCTCCATGATAGCATGCCAAGTTTCATGAATTTCAGATGGGTTTTGGATTTACTAGAAGTTAAAAACCAGGCATCTCAATGTTTTGCCGGCAATCAACGGTCCCCTGGTGTTTGAAATTCATTCCCATTTCTTGCATGGAACCTAAGCATGCACCCAAGGACATAGATTTGATTTTTCATCCAATTTATATGCATTGGAGCATGTGCATGTAGTTCAAATTTGAATTATGCACATAAATGCATTGAAAACTCAGTTAATGCATAAAAATGTCCAAACGAACCCCGAAAACTCACAAAAATTCACTCAACACTCCCATTGTTCGATGTTGACACGAGAAAAAAAATTGAAAGCAATAAGAGACAATGGATATCGTTTCATCCCCAAAGGTGGGACGTTCCCTACTGAAAACCATCATGCTTGTTGTGAGAAGCTCCGGTTTGTGAGAAGCATATACCCAAACCTGCCCCAAATGGGACACAATTTTTACCACGGCATGTTGATGCCGCTCCATGATAGCATGCCAAGTTTCATGAATTTAAGACCGGTTTTGGATTTACTAGAATTTAAAAACCAGGCATCTCAATGTTTTGCTGGCAATCAACGGTGCCCCGGTGTTTGAAATTCATTCCCATTTCTTGCATGGGACCTAAAGATGCACCCAAGGACACATATTTGATTTTTCAACCAATTTATATGCACTGGAACATGTGCATGTAGTTCAAATTTTAATTATGCACCTGAAATGGCTAGAAAACCAATTTAATGTATAAAATGTTCAAACGAACCCTGAATAATTCCAATTCTTTTACGACACACATATAGTTGCATTTTCACTCCAGATAAAAGGTCTAGCAATTCACACACCGTCCATTACCGTTGTGACCCCATTATGTAATTCAAATCAAGATGAAAAATCAAGTAGACCGCACATAGTTTATTATCAGCAACCGTGTGAGATGCAGCACAAAATATCCTGGAGCATCGTCGGTGTATAGTATGCCTATGGCTTACGCGAGAAGGTGCATCGGCTACAGTCCACAGTCGGCGTCTCAAGCATAGTAGCTCGCTCCCCAAATATCATTTCACCGTTCAATCGTCGCCGGTGAAAGATGGGGACGTGGACTCGCGTCGTGAGGGCAACTTCAGAAGCCCACTCTGGCGAGAGCGCGGCCGCAGCAGCCATTCGCGTGCTAACAAGGTGCATGAGTGTGGCCGCAATCTACGATCGGGTGGCAAATGAAGGAAATATGCCCTAGAGGCAATAATAAAGTTGCTATTTACATTTCCTTACATCATGATAAATGTTTATTATTCATGCTAGAATTGTATTAACCGAAAACTTAGTACATGTGTGAATACATAGACAAACAAAGTGTCCCTAGTATGCCTCTACTAGACTAGCTCGTTAATCAAAGATGATTAAATTTTCTAGCCATAGACATGTGTTGCCATTTGATGAACGGGATCACATCATTAGAGAACGATGTGAGGGACAAGACCCATCCGTTAGCTTAGCACTATGATCGTTTAGTTTATTGTTATCGCTTTCTTCACGACTTATACATGTTCCTATGACTATGAGATTATGCAACTCCCGAATACCAGAGGAACACTTAGTGTGCTATCAAACGTCACAACGTAACTGGGTGATTATAAAGATGCTCTATAGGTGTCTCCGATGGTGTTTGTTGAGTTGGCATAGATCGAGATTAGGATTTGTCACTCCCGATTGTTGGAGAGGTATCTCTGGGCCCTCTCGGTAATGCACATCACTATAAGCCTTGCAAGCAATGTGACTAATGGGTTAGTTGCGGGATGATGCATTACAGAACGAGTAAAGAGACTTGCCGATAACAAGATTGAACTAGGTATGGTGATACTGACAATCGAATCTCGGGCAAGTAACATATCAGTGACAAAGGGAACAACTTATGTTGTTGTGCGGTTTGATCGATAAATATCTTCGTAGAATATGTAGGAGCCAATATGAGCATCCAGATTCCGCTATTGGTTATTAACTGGAGATGTGTCTCGGTCATGTCTACATAGTTCTCGAACCCGTAGGGTCCGCATGTTTAACGTTCGATGATGATTTGTATTATGAGTTATGTGATTTGATGACCGAACTTTGTTGGGAGTCCCAGATGAGATCACAGACATGACGAGGAGTCTCGGTCGAGACGTAAAGATCGATATATTGGAAGGCTATATTCGGACATCGGAAAGGTTCTGAGTGGTTTGGGTATTTTTAGGAGTACCGGAGAGTTACGGGAATTCGCTGGGGGAAGTATTGGGCCTTCATGGGCCTAGTAGTGGAAGAGAGGAGGCAGGCCAAGGTGGGGTGCGCGCCCCCCTAGCCCAAACCGAATTGGACTAGGGGGGTGGCCCCCCTTTCCTTCTCTTCTTCCTCTCCTTCCTTTCTCTCCTACTTGGACTAGGAAAGGGGGAAACATACTCCTACTAGGAGTAGGAATCCCCCTTAGGGCACGCCCCTTGTGGCCGGCCCTCCTCCTCCCCTCCTTTATATACGGGGGAGGGGCACCCCATAGACACACAAGTTGATCTTTTAGACGTGTGCGGTGCCCCCCTCCACAGAAACACATCTCGGTCATATCATCATAGTGCTTAGGCGAAGCCCTGTGCCGGTAACTTCATCATCACCGTCACCACGCCGTCGTGCTGATGAAACTCTCCCTCGGCCTCAACTGGAACCAGAGTTCGAGGGACGTCACCGAGCTGAATGTTTGCAGATCACGGAGGTGTGATGTGATAATCGACAAGTATAGGGGATCGTAACAGTTTTCGAGGGTAGAGTATTCAACCAAAATTTATTGATTCGACACAAGGGGGGCCAAAGAATATTCTCAACTATTAACAATTGAGTTGTCAATTCAACCGCACCTGAAAGACTTAATATCTGCAGCAAAGTATTTAGTAGCAAAGTAACATGGAAGTAGCGGTAACGGTGGCAAAAGTAACAGTAATAGTTTTGTAGTGATTGTAACAGTGGCAACGGAAAAGTAACTAAGCAAATATCAATATGTGAAAAGCTCGTAGGCATTGGATCAGTGATGGATAATTATGTCGGATGTGATTCCTCATGTAATAGTTATAACATTGGGTGACACAGAACTAGCTCCAGTTCATCAATGTAATGTAGGCATGTATTTCAAATATAGTCATACGTGCTTATGGAAAAGAACTTGCATGACATCTTTTGTCCTACCCTCTCGTGGCAGCGGGGTCCTATCGGAAACTAAGGGATATTAAGGCCTCCTTTTAATAGAGTACCGGAACAAAGCATTAACACTTAGTGAATACATGAACTCCTCAAACTATAGTCATCACCGGGAGTGGTCCCGATTATTGTCACTTCAGGGTTACCGGATCATAACACATAGTAGGTGACTATTGACTTGCAAAATAGGATCAAGAACTCACATATATTCATGGAAACATAATAGGTTTAGATCTGAAATCATGGCACTCGGGCCCTAGTGACAAGCATTAAGCATAGCAAAGTCATAGCAACATCAATCTCAGAACATAATGGATAGTAGGGATCAAACCCTAACAAAACTAACTCGATTACATGATAAATCTCATCCAACCCATCACCGTCCAGCAAGCCTATGACGGAATTACTCACGCACGGCGATGAGCATCATGAAATTGGTGATGGAGGAAGGTTGATGATGACGATGGCGACGGATTCCCCTCTCCAGAACCCCGAACGGACTCCAGATCAGCCCTCCCGAGAGAGATTAGGGCTTGGCGGCGGCTCCATATCATAAAACGTGATGAATCCTTCTCTCTATTCCCCCCCCCCCTGAACGTGAATATATAGAGTTGGAGTTGTGGTCGGTGGAGCCTCATGGGGCCCACGAGATAGGGGAGTGTACCCCAAGGGGGTGGGCGCGCACCCACCCTCGTGGATAGGGTGTGGGCCCCCTGGTGTTGATTCTTTCGCCAGTATTTTTATAAATTCCAAAAATATTCTCCATGAAGTTTCAGGTCATTCCAAGAACTTTTATTTCTGCACAAAAATAACACCATGGTAATTCTACTGAAAACAACGTCAGTCCGGGTTAGTTCCATTCAAATCGTGCAAGTTAGAGTCCAAAACAAGGTCAAAAGTGTTTGGAAAAGTAGATACGATGGAGATGTATCAACTCCCCCAAGCTTAAACCTTTGATTGTCCTCAAGCAATTCAGTTGACAGACTGAAAGTGATAAAGAAAAACTTTTACAAACTCGGTTTGATCTTGTTGTTGTAAATATGTAAAGCCAGCATTCAAGTTTTCAACAAAGATTATGAACTAACCATATTCACAATAACATTTAGGTCTCATGTTTACTCATATCAATGGCATAATCAACTAGCGAGCAATAATAGTAAATCTTGGATGACAACACTTTCTCAAAACAATCATAATATGATATAACAAGATGGTATCTCGCTAGCCCTTTCCGAGACCGCAAAACATAAATGTCGAGCACCTTTGAAGTTCAAGGACTGACTAAACATTGTAATTCATGGTAAAAGAGATCGAGTCACAGTCATACTCAATGTAAACTAATAGTAATGCATGCAAATGACAGCAGTGCTCTCCAACTGGTGCTTTTTAATAAGAGGATGATGACTCAACATAAAAGTAAATAGATAAGCCCTTCGCAGAGGGAAGCAGGGATTTGTAGAGGTGCCAGAGCTCGATTTTGAAATAGAGATAAATAATATTTTGAGTGGTATACTTTCATTGTCAACATAACAACCAAGAGATCTCGATATCTTCTATGCTACACACATTATAGGTGGTTCCCAAACAGAATGGTAAAGTTTATACTCCCCCACTGCCAACAAACATCAATCCATGGCTTGTCCGAAACAACGGGTGCCTATAACTAACAACAATCCTGGGGGAGTTTTGTTTGCAATTATTTTAATTTAAGCATGGGACTGGGCATCCCGATTACCAACCATTTTCTCGTGAATGAGGAGCGAAGTCCACTCCTCTTGAGAATAACCCACCTAGCATGGAAGATATAGACAACCATACTTTATACATGAGCTATTCGAGCATACAAAACAAAATTTCATTTGAAGGTTTAGAATTTGGCACATATAAATTTACTTGGAATGACAGGTAGATACCGCATATAGGAAGGTATGGAGGACTCATATGGAATAACTTTTGGGTTTTATGGAAGTGGATGCACAAGCAGTATTCCCGCTTAGTACAAGTGAAGGCTACAAAGAGACTGGGAAGCGACCAGCTAGAGAGCGACAACAGTCATGAACATGCATTAAAATTAATCAACACTGAGTGCAAGCATGAGTAGGATATAATTCACCATGAACATAAATATCATGGAGGCTATGTTGATTTTATTTCAACTACATGTGTGAACATGTGCCAAGTCAAGCCACTCGAATCATTCAAAGGAGGATACCACCCTATCATACCACATCACAACCATTTTAATAGCATGTTGGCACGCAAGGTAAACCATTATAAACTCCTGGCTAATTAAGCATGGCATGAGCAACTATAATCTCTAATTGTCATTGCAAACATGTTTTATTCATAATAGGCTGAATCAGGAACCATGAACTAATCATATTTACAAAAACAAGATAGGTCGAGTTCATACCAGTTTCTCTCATCTCAATCAGTCCATCATATATCGTCATTATTGCCTTTCACTTGCACGACCAAACGGTGTGGATAATAATAATAGTGCACGTGCATTGGACTAAGATGGAATCTGCAAGCATTCAATACAAGGGAGAAGACAAGGTAATATGGGCTCTTGGTTAAATCATAAAATAATGCATATGAGAGCCACTCAACATTTTCGTCATGGTCTTCTCCTCTCGACCCCCAAAGAAAAGAAAGGAAATAAAACTATTTGCACGGGAAAGCTCCCAACAAGCAAAAGAAGAACGAGAAATCTTTTTGGGTTTTCTTTTTAATTACTACTACAAGCATGCAAAATAAACTAGCTAAAAGATACGACTAATTTTTTTGGCTTTTCTTAAGGTTTTTCAAACACACAAGAAGAATGCTGGAAAAGAAAATAAACTAGCATGGATATTACAATGAAAAAGTATGAGCACCGACAACTAGCATGAGTGTGTGAACATGAATGTAATGTCGGTGAGAGATACATACTCCCCCAAGCTTAGGCTTTTGGCCTAAGTTGGTCTATGGCCATGGCTCAAAGCTGCCCTCGCTGGCCTACGGAGGAGTGTCCTCTGGGTGCCACTGGTTGGCGATCTCCTCCGGATCCCACTGATAAACGGACTGCCGATAAGGGTCAAGTGATGGCTCCGGCTCAGGCTCTGGAGCTGATGTCAGGCTCCAGTATGCATGAACGGACTCTGGCAAAATGAGGTACGTGCCTGAAAATATGTTAAACAATGAGGGCGCGGGCAAGGTAATAATCTCATAGTAGTTTTTATCAAAAATCAATCTATATTTAAGCATCTTCTTCTTATCTTTAACAATAAAATCATGTGCTACCATACTCTTATAATCTAGAAAAATAGGGGGCAGCAATTTTTCCTCTTTCTCATAATGCCTAATACGTATCCTAAAGTGTGTAGCAAGGCGCGAAGCAAAGATGCCTCCAAAGATGGTACTCTTTGTTCGGTTCAGATTTAATCGTTTAGCAACAATAGCTCCTAGACTGAAAGTTGTATCACGAAACAAAGCATGGTGCAAAATAACAATATCAGGGGCACTGAGGTTTCCACTGTTCCCATGACCAATTAAGCATCTACTAGAAAATATTGCAAAGTAACGTAGAACAGGAAAATGTATGCTAGTAATTCTTGCATCAGAAACTTTCCTCGTTGCCCCTACAGCAATTGTGTCAATAAACCCCTCCACATCATTATGATGTGGTTCCTCTATGCTGCCCTCAAAGGGTATCTTACAGACCCGGCAAAAATCATATAGTGACATCTCCTTAACCTCATCATATAAATGAAATTCCACTAAAGGTGGTGATTTCTTAGCATGAAAGTGAAAATTTTGCACGAAGATATTAGTGAGGAGGAGATATTGTTCGCGTTGGTCGCGGAGGAAGTCGATAAGGCCTGCATTCTCAGCCAAATAATAGAAATCCTCATATATCCCGGCTTCTCTCAAGAACTCATCACAAGGCCATTCGCACGGCCGAACTTCCGCAGTGCGAGGGAGATTATATTTGGGCTTCTTATTTTCTTCACTTTGCTTATCCTTCGAACTTCGGCTCGAAGAGCCCCTCAACAATCTCTTCATCATTTTCTTTCTCTGAAAAATTTATGAAATTTTTAGTGACTCAAAATAGAAGTGAACCAAACTCAACAAGATTGATAGCAACTACTCCTACAAGTGCCTAGAGGCCATATCATGCATTAAAACTACTTTTGACCACATAAATTTGACATGCAAGCTCAAGAACAGGGTCACCTAAGCAGCAAAAAATTTCAATAAATAAAGCACTAGAACAAAAACTAATTGGACCATTGGAGGAGTCACATACCGAAGAACAATCCCCCGAAGCAGTTTTGTGAATGGAGCTTTGAGCTAGGAGATCGAAAATGGCAGCAAGATGAGCTAGAACTCGGGCTTGAGCTGGTGGAGGATTTTTCTGGAGGAATACGAAGTGTGTGGGTGTAAGAATAAGTGAAGGGGGCCCACGTGGGGTCCACAAGGCAGGGGGCGCGCCCTGGACCCTCGTGGCCAGGTGGTGGGTCCCCCTGGTGTGTTCTCAGTGCCAATAATTCTTAAATATTCTAGAAAAAATCATATAAAATTTTCAGGACATTTGGAGAACTTTTATTTTCGGGGTATTTTTTAATGCAAGGATAATTCAGAAAACGGACAGAAAATACTATTTTTACTTTATTTAATCTAAATAGCAGAAAGTAAAAGGAGGGTACAGAGAGTTGTGCTTTCTAACTTCATCCATCTCATGCTCATCAAAAGGAATCCACTAACAAGGTTGATCAAGTCTTGTTAACAAACTCTTTTCGAATCGCATGAAACCGGAGAATTTTCAAATAACACTAAGTTACCTCAACGGGGATATGCACATCCCCAATAATAAGAATATCATATTTCTTCTTGACAGTAGGAAGAGGAAATTCAAAACCTCCAATAGTAATCGTTGGAATTTTCCAATAGAATTGATAATGTGGACTTGAGGTTGTTTCCTTGGAAAGTGTACTGTATGCTCATTACCATTAACATGAAAAGTGATGGTGCCTTTGTTGCCCCTACAGTATTCAAAAAGGGTCTACCAAGAATAATAGACATACTATCGTCCTCGGGAATATCAAGAATAACAAAGTCTGTTAAAATAGTAACGTTTGCAACCACAACAGGCACATCCTCACAAATATCGACAGGTATAGCAGTTGATTTATCGGCCATTTGCAAAGATATTTCAGTAGGTGTCAACTTATTAAAATCAAGTCTACGATATAAACAGAGAGGCATACCACTAACACCGGCTCCAAGATCACATAAAGCAATTTTAACATAGTTTCTTTTAATGGAGCATGGTATAGTTGGTACTCCTGGATCCCCTAGTTTCTTGGGTATTCCACCTTTAAAAGTATAATTAGCAAGCATGGTGGAAATTTCAACTTCCGGTATCTTTCTTTTATTTGTAACAATATCTTTCATATATTTAGCATAAGGGTTCATTTTAAGCATATCAGTCAAACGCATACGCAAAAAGATAGGTCTAATCATTTCAGCAAAGCGCTCAAAATCCTCATCCTTTTTCTTTGATGGTTTAGGAGGAAAGGGCATGGGTTTCTGAACCCATGGTTCCCTTTCTTTACCGTGCTTCCTAGCAATGAAGTCTCTCTTATCATAACGTTGATTCTTTGATTGTGGATTATCAAGATCAACAGCAGGTTCAATCTCTACATCATTGTTATTGCTAGGTTGAGCATCAACATGAACATCATCATTAACATTATCACTAGGTTCATGTTCATTACCAGATTTTGTTTCAGCATCAGAAATAGAAATATCATTGGTATTCTTAGGTGTGTCAACAATAGGTTCACTAGAAGCATGCAAAGTCCTATCATTTTTCTTTTTCTTCTTCTTAGAAGAACTAGGTGCATCAGCGTTAGTTCTCTGAGAATCCTGCTCAATTCTCTTAGGGTGACCCTCAGGATACAAAGGTTCCTGAGTCATTTTACCCCCTCTAGTCATAACTCTAACAACATTATCATTTTTCTTATTATTTAATTCATTGAGCAAATCATTCTGAGCTTTAAGCACTTGTTCTACTTGAGTGGTAACCATAGAAGCATGTTTACTAATAAGTTTAAGCTCACCTTTAACTCTAGACATATAATCACTCAAGTGTTCAATCATATAAGCATTATGTTTCAATTGTCTACTAACATAAGCATTGAAGTTTTCTTGTTTAACAATAAAATTATCAAACTCATCCAAGCATTGGCTAGCAGACTTATTATGAGGAATATCACCTTCATCAAATCTATGGAGATAATTTACCTTTACTACATGTGTCGGGTTATCAAGACCATGTATTTCTTCAATAGGTGGTAAATTCTTAACATCTTCAGCTTTAATACCCTTTTCTTTCATAGATTTCTTTGCCTCTTGCATATCTTCAGGACTGTGAAATAGAATACCCGTTTTCTTCGGAGTTGGCTTAGGAGTTGGTTCAGGAAGTGTCCAATCATTTTCATTACTCAACATATTATTCAATAGCAATTCAGCTTGATCAATAGTTCTTTCCCTAAAAACACAACCAGCACAACTATCCAGGTGGTCTCTAGAAGCATCAGTTAGTCCATTATAAAAGATATCAAGTATTTCATTTTTCTTGAGAGGATGATCACACAAAGCATTAAGTAATCGGAGAAGCCTCCCCCAAGCTTGTGGGAGACTTTCTTCTTCAATTTGCACAAAATTATATATTTCTCTTAAGGCAGCTTATTTCTTAAGAGCGGGGAAATATTTAGCAGAGAAGTAATAAATCATATCCTGGGGACTACGCACACAACCAGGATCAAGAGAATTAAACCATATTTTAGCATCACCCTTTAATGAGAACGGAAATAACTTAAGGATAAAGTAATAGCGAGTTTTCTCATCATTAGTGAACAAAGTGGCTATATCATTTAATTTAGTAAGATGTGCCGCAATAGTTTCAGATTCATAACCATAAAAAGGATCAGATTCAACCAAAGTAATTAACTCAGGGTCGATAGAGAAATCATAATCCTTATCAGAAATACAGATAGGTGAAGTAGCAAAAGCAGGGTCATATTTCATTCTAGCATTCAAAGATTTTTTTTCTTTCAGCTTAGCTAACCGTTTCTTAAGATCACATCTATCATTGCAAGCTAAAAAGTCTCTAGCAGTTTCTTCATCCATAACATAACCCTCAGGCACAACAGGTAATTCATATCTAGGGGAGAATCTTCATCATCACTTTCATCAATATTATCAGTTTCAATAATTTCATTCTCTCTAACCCTAGCAAGTTGTTCATCAAGAAATTCACCTAGTGGCACAGTATTATCAAGCATAGAAGTAGTTTCATCATAAGTATCATGCAAAGCAGAAGTGGCATCATCAATAACATGCAACATATCGGAATAAATAGCAGGTGTAGGTCTCGTAAGTTTACTCAAAACAAAAGGTGAATCAAGTGTAGAGCTAGATGGCAGTTCCTTACCTCCCCTCATAGTTGAGGGAAAATCTTGGTTATTTTATCTTTCAAGTTCCTCATAGTGATCAACAGATATAAATCCCAAGTGACTCAAAGAATAGAGCTATGCTCCGCTGCAACGACGCCAGAAAATAGTCTTGATAACCCACAAGTATAGGGGATCGCAACAGTTTTTGAGGGTAGAGTATTCAACCCAAATTTATTGATTCGACACAAGGGGAGCCAAAGAATATTCTCAAGTATTAACATTTGAGTTGTCAATTCAACCGCACCTGAAAGACTTAATATCCACAGCAAAGTATTTAGTAACAAAGTAATATGGAAGTAGCGGTAACAGTGCCAAAAGTAACAGTAATAGTTTTGTCTTGATTGTAACAGTGGCAACGGAAAATAACTAAGAAAAGATCAATATGTGAAAAGCTTGTAGGCATTGGATCAGTGATGGATAATTATGTCGGATGCGATTCCTCATGTAACAGTTATAACATAGGGTGACACAGAACTAGCTCCAGTTCATCAATGTAATGTAGGCATGTATTCTGAATATAGTCATACGTGCTTATGGAAAAGAACTTGCATGACATCTTTTGTCCTACCCTCCCGTGGCAGCAGGGTCCTATCAGAAACTAAGGGATATTAAGGCCTCCTTTTAATAGAGTACCGGAGCAAATCATTAACACTTAGTGAATACATGAACTCCTCAAACTATAGTCATCACCGGGAGTGGTCCCGATTATTGTCACTTTGGGGTTACCGGATCATAACACATAGTAGGTGACTATTGACTTGCAAAATAGGATCAAGAACTCACCTATATTCATGGAAACATAATAGGTTCAGATCTGAAATCATGGCACTCGGGCCCTAGTGACAAGCATTAAGCATAGCAAAGTCATAGCAACATCAATCTCAAAACATAATGGTTAGTAGGGATCAAACCCTAACAAAACTAACTCGATTACATGATAAATCTCATCCAACACATCACCGTCCAGCAAGCCTATGATGGAATTACTCACGACAGCGGTGAGCATCATGAAATTGGTGATGGGGAAGGTTGATGATGACGATGGCGACGGATTCCCCTCTCCGGAGCCCCGAACGGACTCCAGATCAGCCCTCCCGAGAGAGATTAGGGCTTGGTGGTGGCTCCATATCGTAAAACGTAATGAATCCTTCTCTCTGATTCTTTTTCTCCCCGAACATGAATATATAGAGTTGGAGTTGTGGTCGGTGGAGCCTCAGGGGGCCCACGAGACAGGGGGCGTGCCCCATGGGGGGTGGGCGCGCCCCCACCCTCGTGGATAGGGTGTGGGCCCCCGGTGTTGATTCTTTCGCCAGTATTTTTTTATAAATTCCAAAAAATTTCTCCGTGAAGTTTCAGGTCATTCCGAGAACTTTTATTTCTGCACAAAAATAACACCATGGCAATTCTGCTGAAAACAGCGTCGGTCCGGGTTAGTTCCATTCAAATCATGCAAGTTAGAGTCCAAAACATGGTCAAAGTGTTTGGAAAATTAGATACGATGGAGACGTATCAAGGTGTTGTGCGTTCGGTACTTGATCGGTTGGATCGCGAAGACGTTCGACTACATCAACCGCGTTACTAAATGCTTCCGCTTTCGGTCTACGAGGGTACGTAGACACACTCTCCCTGCTTGTTGCTATGCTTCTCCTAGATAGATCTTGCGTGATCGTAGGAAATTTTTGAAATACTACGTTCCCCAACAGTGGTATCAGAGCCAGGTCTATGCGTAGATGTTATATGCATGAGTAGAACACAAAGAGTTGTGGGCGATAATAGTCATACTGCTTACCAGCATGTTATACTTTGATTCGGCGATATTGTTGGATGAAGCGGCCCAGACCGACATTACATGACCGCATTCATGAGACTGGTTCTACCGACGTGCTTCGCACACAGGTGCCTAGTGGGTGTCTGTTTCTCCAACTTTAGTTGAATCGAGTGTGACTATGCCCGGTCCTTGTTGAAGGTTAAAACAGCACACTTGACGAAAAATCATTGTGGTTCTCATGCGTAGGTAAGAATGGTTCTTGCTAGAAGCCCGTAGCAGCCACATAAAACTTGCAACAACAAAGTAGAGGACGTCTAACTTGTTTTTGCAGGGCATGTTGTGATGTGATATGGTCAAGATGTGATGAGAAATAAATTGTTGTATGACATGATCATGTTTTGTTAAAGTTATCGGCAACTGATAGGAGCCTTATGGTTGTCTCTTTATTGCATAAGATGCAAGCGCCATATAATTGCTTTACTTTATCACTATGCGATAGCAATAGTTGCAAAAGCAATAGTTGGCGAGACGACCATGTGATGACACATTGATAAAGATCAAGATGATGGAGGTCATGGTGTCATGCCGGTGACGATGGAGATCATGACAGTACTTTGGAGATGGAGATCAAAGGCACAAGATGATAATGGCCATATCATGTCACATATTTTGATTTCATATGATGTTTATCTTTTATGCATCTTATTTTGCTCAGTACGATGGTAGCATTATGAGTGTTCTCCCTGAGTATGCACCATTGCGACAGTTCTTCGTGCTGAGACACCACATGATGATCGGGTGTGATAAGCTCTACGTTCACATAGAACGAGTGCAAGCCAGTTTTGCACATGTAGAATACTCGAGTTAAACTTGACGAGCCTAGCATATGCAGATATGGCCTCGGAACACTGAGACCGAAAGGTCGAGCGTGAATCGTATAGTAGATATGATCAACATAGTGATGTTCACCATTGAAAAATACTCCATCTCACGTGATGATCGGGCATGGTTTAGTTGATATGGATCACGTGATCATTAGATGACTTGAGGGATGTCTATCTAAGTGGAGTTCTTAAGTAATATGATTAAATTGAACTTAAATTTATCATGAACTTAGCCCTGATAGTATTTGCATATCTATGTTGTAGATCAATAGCTCACGTATAGCTTCCCCGTTTTATTTATGATATGTTCCTAGAGAAAACTAAGTTGAAAGATGATAGTAGCAATGATGCGGACTAGGTCCATGATCTGAGGTTTATCCTCATTGCTGCACAGAAGAATTATGTCCTTGATGCATCGTGAGGTGACAGAACTATTGCAGGAGCAGATGCAGACGTTATGAACGTTTGACAAGCTCGGTATGATGACTACTTGATAGTTTAGTGCACCATGCTTTACGGCTTAAAACTGGGACTTCAAAAATTTGAAACGCCACGGTGCATATGAGATGTTCCAAGAGTTGAAATTGGTATTTCAGACTCATGCCCGAGTTGAGAGGTATGAGACCTCTGACAAGTACTTTGCCTACAAGATGGAGGAGAATAGCTCAACCAGTGAGCATGTGCTCAGAATGTCTGAGTACTACAATCGCTTGAATCAAGTGGGAGTTAATCTTCCAGATAAGATAGTAATTGACAAAGTTCTCTAGTCACTATCACCAAGTTACTAAAACTTCGTGATGAACTATATTCAAGGGATGACGAAAACTATTCCTCGAGCTCTTCGCGATGCTGAAATCGGCGAAGGTAGAAATCAAGAAAAGCATCAAGTGTTGATGGTTGACAAGACCACTAGTTTCAAGTAAAAGGGCAAGGAAAGAATGGGAACTTCAAGAAGAATGGCAAGCAAGTTGCCACTCCCATGAAGAATCCCAAAGCTAGACCCAAGCCTGAAACCGAGTGCTTCTACTGTAAAGGAAATGGTCACTGGAAGTGGAAATGCCCTAGATACTTGGCGGATAAGAAGGATGGCAAAGTGAACAAAGGTATATTTGATATACATGTTATTGATGTGTACTTTACTAATGTTTATAGCAAACCCCTCAGTATTTGATACTGGTTCAGTTGCTAAGAATAGTAACTCGAAACGAGAGTTGCAAAATAAACAAAGACTAGTTGAGGGCGAGGTGACTATGTGTGTTGGAAATGATTCCAAGGTTGATAAGATCACCATCGCACACTCCCTTTACCTTCAGGATTAGTGTTGAACCTAAAATAAATGTTATTTGGTGTTTGCGTTGAGCATAATAAGATTGGATCATGTTTATTGCAATACGGTTATTCATTTAAGTCAAAGAATAATTGTTATTCTGTTTACATGAATAAAATCTTCTGTGGTCCTACACCCAAGGTGAATGGTTTATTGAATCTCGATCATAGTGATACACATATTCATAATATTGAAGCCAAAAGATGCAAAGTTAATAATGATAGTGCAACCTATCTGTGGCACTGTCATTTAGATCATATTGGTGTAAAGCGCATGAAGAAACTCCACGCTGATGGGCTTTTGGAATCACTTGATTATGAATCACTTGATGCTTGCGAACCATGCCTCATGGGCAAGATGACTAAGACTCTGTTCTCCGGAACAATGGAGCGAGCCACTGACTTATTGGAAATAATACATACTGATGTACGCGATCTGATGAGTGTTGAGGCTCACGGTGGATATCATTATTTTCTAACCTTCACAGATGATTTGAGAAGATATAGGTATATCTACTTGATGAAACATAAGTCTGAAACATTTGAAAAGTTCAAAGAATTTCAGAGTGAAGTAGAAAATCATCGTAACAAGAAAATAAAGTTTCTACGATCCGATCGTGGAGGTGAATATTTGAGTTACGAGTTTGGTCTTCATTTAAAACAATGTGGAATAGTTTCGCAGCTCATGCCACCTAGAACACCACAGCGTAATGGTGTGTCTGAACATCATAACCGTACTTTATTAGATATGGTGCGATCTATGATGTCTCTTACCGATTTACCACTATTGTTTTGGGGTTATGCATTAGAGACAGCTGCATTCATGTTAAAAAGGGCACAATCTAAAAATCCGTTGAGACGACAATGTATGAACTGTGGTTTAGCAAGAAACCCAAGTTGTCATTTCTTAAAGTTTGGGGTTGTGTTGCTTATGTGAAAAAGTTTCAGCCCAATAAGCTCAAGAGAAGTGCGTCTTCATAGGATACCCATAAGAAACTGTTGGGTACACCTTCTATCATAGATCTGAAGGCAAGATCTTTGTTGCTAAAGAGTGGATCCTTTCTAGAGAAGGAGTTTCTCTCGAAAGAAGTGAGTGGGAGGAAATTAGAACTTGATGAGGTAATTATACCTTCTCTCGAATTGGAAAGTAGCTCATCACTGAAATCAGTTCCAGTGATGCCTACACCAATTAGTGAGGAAATTAATGATGATGATCATGAAACTTCAGATCAAGTTACTACTAAACCTCGTAGGTTAACCAGAGTATGATTCGCACCAAAGTGGTACGGTAATCCTATTCTGGAAGTCATGTTACTAGACCATGATGAACCTAAGAATTATGAGGAAGCGATGATGAGCCCAGATTCCGATAGATGGCTTGAAGCCATGAAATCTGAGATAGAATCCATGTATGACGACAAAGTGTGGACTTTGGTGGACTTGACCGATGATCGGTAAGCCATTGAGAATAAATGGATCTTCAAGAGGAAGATGGACACTGATAGTAGTGTTACTATCTACAAAGCTCGACTTGTCGAAAAAGGTTATTTGACAAGTTCAAGATGTTGACTACGATGAGATTTTATCACTCGTATCGATGCTTAAAGTCTGTCTGAATCATGTTAGCAATTGCCACATTTTATGAAATCTGATAAATGGATATCAAAACTGCATTCCTTAATTGATTTATTAAAGAAGATTTGTATATGATACAACCAGAAGGTTTTGTCAATCCTAAAGGTGCTAACAAAATGTGCAAGCTCCAGTGATCCATCTATGGACTGGTGCAAGCATCTCGGAGTTGGAATATACGCTTTGATAAGTTGATCAAAGCATATAGTTTTATACAGACTTGCAGTGAAGACTGTATTTACAAGAAAGTGAGTGGAAGCACTACAGACTTTCTGATAAGTATGTGAGAATGACATATTGTTGATCGGAAATTATGTAGAATTTTCTAGAAAGCATAAAGGGGTGTTTGGAAAGAGTTTTTCAAAGAAAGACCTCGGTGAAGCTGCTTACATATTGAGCATCAAGATCTATAGAGATAGATCAAGATGATTGATAAGTTTTTTCAAAGAGTACATACATTGACAAGATTTTGAAGTAGTTCAAAATGGAACAGTCAAAGAAGGAGTTCTTGCCTATGTTGCAAGGTGTGAAGTTGAGTAAAGACTCAAAACCCGACCACGGTAGAAAATAGAAAGAGAATGAAAAGTCATTCCCTATGCCTTAGTCATAGGTTCTATAAAGTATGCTATGTTGTGTACCAGACCTATTGTGTACCTCACCATGAGTTTGGCAAGAGGGTACAATAGTGATCTAGGAGTGGATCATTGGACAGTGGTCAAAATTATCCTTAGTGGAATAAGGACATGTTTCTCGGTTATGGAGGTGACAAAAAGTTCGTCGTAAAGGGTTGAGTCGATGCAAGCTTTGACACTAATCCGGATGACTCTAAGTCTCAATCTGGATACATTTTGAAAGTGGGAGCGATTAGCTAGAGTAGCTCCATGCAGAGCATTGTAGACATAGAAAATTTGCAAAATACATACGGATCTGAATGTGGCGGATCCATTGACTAAACTTCTCCCACAAGCAAAACATGATCACTCTTTGGGTGTTAATCACGTAGCGATGTTAACTAGATTATTGACTCTAGTAAACCCTTTGGGTATTAGTCACATGGAGATGTGAACTAATCACATAAAGATGTGAACTATTGGTGTTAAATCACATGACGATGTGAACTAAATTATTGACTCTAGTGCAAGTGGGAGACTGAAGGAAATATGCCCTAGAGGCAATAATAAAGTTGTTATTTATATTTACTTACATCATGATAAATGTTTATTATTCATGCTAGAAGTGTATTAACCAGAAACTTAGTACATGTGTGAATACATAGACAAACAGAGTGTCCCTAGTATGCCTCTACTAGACTAGCTCGTTAATCAAAGATCGAGATTAGGATTTGTCACTCCGATTGCCGGAGAGGTATCTCTGGCCCCTCTCGGTAATGCACATCACTATAAGCCTTGCAAGCAATGTGAAAAATGGGTTAGTTGCGGGATGATGCATTAAGGAACGAGTAAAGAGACTAGCCGGTAACGAGATTGAACTAGGTATGGTGATACCGACGATCGATTCTCGGGCAAGTAACATATCGGTGACAAAGGGAACAACGTATGATGTTGTGCGGTTTGACCAATAAATATCTTCATAGAATATGTAGGAGCCAATATGAGCATCCAGGTTTCGCTATTGGTTATTGACCGGAGATGTGTCTCGGTCATGTCTACATAGTTCTCGAACCCGTAGGATCCGCATGCTTAACGTTCGATGATGATTTGTATTATGAGTTATGTGATTTGATGACCGAAGTTTGTTCAGAGTCCCGGATGAGATCATAGACATGACGAGGAGTCTCGAAATGGTCGAGACGTAAAGATCGATATATTGAAAGGCTATATTCGGACATCGGAAAGGTTCTGAGCGATTCGGGTATTTTTTGGAGTACCGGAGAGTTACGGGAAATCGCCGGGGGAAGTATTGGGCCTTCATGGGCCTAGTAGTGGAAGAGAGGAGGCGGGCCAAGGTGGGGCGCATGCCCCCCCCCCTAGCCCAAACTGAATTGGACTAGGGGGGTCGGCCCCCCTTTCCTTCTCTTCTTCCTCTCCTTCCTTTCTCTCCTACTTGGACTAGGAAACGGGGAAACCTACTCCTACTACGAGTAGGAATCCCCCCTTAGGGCGGGCCGCTTGTGGTCGGCCCTCCTCCTGTTGGGGAACGTAGTAATTTCAAAAAAATTCCTACGCACACGCAAGATCATGGTGATGCATAGCAACGAGAGGGGAGAGTGTGATCTACGTACCCTTGTAGATCGACAGCGGAAGCGTTAGCACAACGCGGTTGATGTAGTCGTACGTCTTCACGGCCCGACCGATCAAGCACCGAAACTACGGCACCTCTGAGTTCTAGCACACGTTCAGCTCGATGACGATCCCCAGACTCCGATCCATCAAAGTGTCGGGGAAGAGTTCCGTCAGCACGACGGCGTGCTGACAATCTTGATGTACTACCGTCGCAGGGCTTCGCCTAAGCACCGCTACAATATTATCGAGGATTATGATGGAAGGGGGCACCGCACACGGCTAAGAATATGATCACATGGATCAACTTGTGTTTCTAGGGGTGCCCCCTGCCCTCGTATATAAAGGAGCAGGGGGAGGTGCGGCCGGCTAGGAGGAGGGCGCGCCAGGAGGAGTCCTACTCCCATCGGGAGTAGGATTCCCCCATTTCCTAGTTGGAATAGGATTCGGGAGGGGGAAAGAGGAGAGAGAGAAGGAAGGGGGGGCGCCGCCCCCCTCTCCTTGTCCTATTCGGACTAGGGGGGAGGGGCCTGCAGCCCAGCCCTGGCCACCTCTCCTCTCTTCCACTAAAGCCCACTAAGGCCCATATACCTCCCGGGGGGTTCCCGTAACCTCCCGGTACTCCGGTAAAATCCCGATTTCACTCGGAACACTTCCGATATCCAAATATAGGCTTCCAATATATCAATCTTTATGTATCGACCATTTCGAGACTCCTCGTCATGTCCGTGATCACATCCGGGACTCCGAACAAACTTCGGTACATCAAAATGCATAAACTCATAATATAACTGTCATCAAAACCTTAAGCGTGCGGACCCTACGGGTTCGAGAACAATGTAGACATGACCGAGACACGTCTCCGATCAATAACCAATAGCGGAACCTGGATGCTCATATTGGCTCCCACATATTCTACGAAGATCTTTATCGGTCAGACCGCATAACAACATACGTTGTTCCCTTTGTCATCGGTATGTTACTTGCCCGAGATTCGATCGTCGGTATCTCGATACCTAGTTCAATCTTGTTACCGGCAAGTCTCTTTACTCGTTTCGTAATACATCATTTTGCAACTAACTCATTAGTTGTGATGCTTGCAAGGCTTATGTGATGTGCATTACCGAGAGGGCCCAGAGATACCTCTCCGACAATTGGAGTGACAAATCCTAATCTCGAAATACGCCAACCCAACATGTACCTTTGGAGACACCTGTAGAGCTCCTTTATAATCACCCAGTTACGTTGTAACGTTTGGTAGCACACAAAGTGTTCCTCTGGCAAACGGGAGTTGCATAATCTCATAGTCATAGGAACATGTATAAGTCATGAAGAAAGCAATAGCAACATACTAAACGATCGGGTGCTAAGCTAATGGAATGGGTCATGTCAATAATATCATTCTCCTAATGATGTGATCCCATTAATCAAATAACAACTCTTTTGTTCATGGTTAGGAAACATAACCATCTTCGATTAACGAGCTAGTCTAGTAGAGGCATACTAGTGACACTCTGTTTGTCTATGTATTCACACATGTGTTATGTTTCCGGTTAATACAATTCTAGCATGAATAATAAACATTTATCATGATATAAGGAAATAAATAATAACTTTATTATTGCCTCTAGGGCATATTTCCTTCAGTCTCCCACTTGCACTAGAGTCAATAATCTAGTTCACATCGCCATGTGATTCAACACTAATAGTTCACATCACCATGTGATTAACACCCATAGTTCACATTGTCATGTGACCTATACCCAAAGTGTTTACTAGAGTCAGTAATCTAGTTTACATTGTTTATGTGATTAACACCCAAAGAGTACTAAGGTGTGATCATGTTTTTCTTGTGAGATAATTTTAGTCAACGGGTCTGTCACATACAGATCCGTAAGTATTTCGCGAATTCTATGTCTACAATGCTCTGCATGGAGCTACTCTAGCTAATTGCTCCCACTTTCAATATGTATCTAGATCGAGACTTAGAGTCATCTAGATCTATGTCAAAACTTGCATCGACGTAACTTTTTACGACAAACCTTTTTGTCACCTCCATAATTGAGAAATATTTCCTTATTCCACTAAGGATAATTTTGACCGCTGTCCAGTGATCTACTCTTAGATCACTATTGTACTCCCTTGCTTAACACAGTGTAGGGTATACAATAGATCTGGTACACAGCATGGCATACTTTATAGAACCTATGGCTGAGGCATAGGGAATGACTTTCATTCTCTTTCTATCTTCTGCCGTGGTCGGGCTTTGAGTCTTACTCAATTTCACACCTTGTAACACAGCCAAGAACTCTTTCTTTGACTGTTCCAATTTTTGAACTACTTCAAAATATTGTCAAGGTATGTACTCATTGAAAAAAAACTTATCAAGCATCTTGATCTATCTCTATAGATCTTGATGCTTAATATGTAAGCAGCTTCACCGAGGTCTTTCTTTGAAAAACTTCTTCCAAAACACTCCTTTATGCTTTGCAGAATAATTCTACATTATTTCCGATCAACAATATGTCATTCACATATACTTATCAAAAATGTTGTAGTGCTCCCACTCACTTTCTTGTAAATATAGGCTTCACCGCAAGTCTGTATAAAACTATATGCTTTGATCATCTCATCAAAGTGCATATTCCAACTCTGAGATGCTTGCACCAGTCCATAGATGGATCGCTAGAGCTTGCACATTTTGTTAGCACCTTTAGGGTTGACAAAACCTTCTGGTTGTGTCATATACAACTCTTCTTTAATAAATCCATTAAGGAATGCAGTTTTGTTTATCCATTTGCCAGATTTCATAAAAATGCGGGAATTGCTAACATGATTTGGACAGACTTAAGCATCGCTACGAGTGAGAAAATTTCATCGTAGTCAACACCTTGAACTTTGTCAAAAAACATTTTTGACAAGTCTAGCTTTGTAGATAGTAACACTACTATCAGCGTCTGTCTTCCTCTTGAAGATCCATTTATTTTCTATGGCTTTCCGATCATCGGGCAAATCCATCAAAGTCCATACTTTGTTCTCATACATGGATCATATCTCAGATTTCATGGCCTCAAACCATTTCGCGGAATCTGGGCTCATCATCGCTTCCTCATAGTTCGCAAGTTCATCATGGTCTATTAACATGACTTCCAGAACAGGATTACCGTACCACTCTGGTGCGGATCTCACTCTAGTTTACCTACGAGATCCGGTAGTAACTTGATCTGAAGTTACATGATAATCATCATTAGCTTCCTCACTAATTGGTGTAGTAGTCACAAGAGCAGATTTCTGTGATGAACTACTTTCCAATAAGGGAGAAGGTACAATTACCTTATCAAGTTTTCTACTTTCCTCCCACTCACTTCTTTCGAGAGAAACTCCTATAGAAAGGATCCATTCTTAGCAACGAATGTCTTGCCTTCGGATCTGTGATAGAAGGTGTACCCAACAGTCTTCTTTGGGTATCCTATGAAGACATATTTCTCCGATTTGGGTTTGAGCTTATCAGGATGAAACTTTTTCACATAAGCATCACAACCCAAAACTTTAAGAAACGACAACTTTGGTTTCTTGCCAAACCATAATTCAGATTGTGTCGTCTCAATGGATTTAGATGGTGCCCTTTTTAACGTGAATGCAGCTGTCTCTAATGCATAACCCCAAAACGATAGTGGTAGATTGGTAAGAGACATCATAGATTGCACTATATCCAATAAAGTACGGTTATGACGATCGGACACACCATTATGCTGTGGTGTTTCAGGTGGCATGAGTTTGCGAAACTATTCCACAATGTTTTAATTGAAGACCAAACTCGTAACTCAAATATTTGTCTCCGCGATCAGATCGTAGAAACTTTTTTTTCTTGTCACGATGATTTTCCACTTCACCCTGGAATTATTTGAACTTTTCAAATGTTTCAGACTTATGTTTCATCAAGTAGATATACTCATATCTGCTCAAATCATCTGTGAAGATCAGAAAATAATGATACCTGTCGCGAGCCTCAATATTCATCGGACCACATACATCAGTATGTATGATTTCCAACAAATTTGTTGCTCGCTCCGTTGTTCCGAAGAACAGAGTCTTAGTCATCTTGCCCATGAGGCATGGTTCGCAAGTATCAATTGATTCATAATCAAGTGATTCCAAAAGCCCATCAGCATGGAGTTTCTTCATGCGCTTTACACCAATATGACCTAAATGGCAGTGCCACAAATAAGTTGCACTATCATTATTAATTTTGCATCTTTTTGGTTTCAATATTACGATTATGTGTATCACTACGATCGAGATCCAACATACTATTTTCATTGGGTGTGTAACCATATAAGGTTTTATTCATGTAAACAGAACAACAATTTATTCTCTTACTTAAATGAATAACCGTATAAACATGATCAAATCATATTCATGCTCAACGCAATCACCAAATAACACTTATTTAGGTTGAACACTAATCCCGAAATTATAGGGAGTGTGCGATGATGATCATATCAATCTTGGAACCACTTCCAACACACATCGTCACTTCACCCTTAACTAGTCTATGTTTATTCTGCAACTCCCGTTTCGAGTTACTAATCTTAGCAACTGAACTAGTATCAAATACTGAGGGGTTGCTATAAACACTAGTAAAGTACACATCAATAACATGTATATCAAATATACTTATGTTCACTTTGCCATCCTTCTTATCCGCCAATCACTTGGGGTAGTTCCGCTTCCAGTGACCAGTCCCTTTGCAGTAGAAGCACTTAGTCTCAGGCTTAGGACCAGACTTGGGCTTCTTCACTTGAGCAGCAACTTGCTTGCTGTTCTTCTTGAAGTTCCCCTTCTTCCCTCTGCCCTTTTCTTGAAACTAGTGGTCTTGTCTACCATCAACACTTGATGTTTTTCTCGATTTCTACCTTCATCAATTTCAGCATTACGAAGAGCTTGGGAATCGTTTCCGTTATCCCTTGCATATTATAGTTCATCACGAAGTTCTACTAACTTGGTGATGGTCACTAGAGAATTCTGTCAATCACTATCTTATCTGGAAGATTAACTCCCACTTCATTCAAGCGATTGTAGTACCCAGACAATCTGAGCACATGCTCACTAGTTGAGCGATTCTCCTCCATCTTTTATCTATAGAACTTGTTGGAGACTTCATATCTCTCAACTCGGGTATTTGCTTGAAATATTAACTTCAACTCCTGAAACATCTCATATGGTCCATGACGTTCAAAATGTCTTTGAAGTCCCGATTCTAAGCCATTAAGCATGGTGCACTAAACTATCAAGTAGTCATCATATTGAGCTAGCCAAATGTTCATAACGTGTGCATCTGCTCCTGCAATAGGTCTGTCACCTAGCGGTGCATCAAGGACATAATTCTTCTGTGCAGCAATGAGGATAAACCTCAGATCACGGATCCAATCCGCATCATTGCTACTAACATCTTTCAACACAATTTTCTCTAGGAACATATCAAAATAAACACAGGGAAGCAACAACGCGAGCTATTGATCTACAACATAATTTGCAAAATACTACCAGGACTAAGTTCATGATAAATTTAAAGTTCAATTAATCATATTACTTAAGAACTCCCACTTAGAAAGACATCCCACTAATCTTCTAAGTGATCACGTGATCCAAATCAACTAAACCATGTCCGATCATCACGTGAGATGGAGTAGTTTCAATGGTGAACATCACTATGTTGATCATATCTACTATATGATTCACGCTCGACCTTTCGGTCTCCGTGTTCCGAGGCCATATCTGTATATGCTTGGCTCGTCAAGTATAACCTGAGTATTCCGCGTGTGCAACTGTTTTGCACCCGTTGTATTTGAACATAGAGCCTATCACACCCGATCATCACGTGGTGTCTCAGCACGAAGAACTTTCGCAACGGTGCATACTCAGGGAGAACACTTCTTGATAATTAGTGAGAGATCATCTTAAAATGCTACCGTCAATCAAAGCAAGATAAGATGCATAAAAGATAAACATCACATGCAATCAATATAAGTGATATGATATGGCCATCATCATCTTGTGCTTGTGATCTCCATCTTCGAAGCACCGTCGTGATCACCATCGTCACCGGCGCGACACCTTGATCGCCATCGTAGTATCGTTGTCGTCTCGCCAATCTTATGCTTCCAGGACTATCGCTACCGCTTAGTGATAAAGTAAAGCATTACAGCGCAATTGCATTACATACAATAAAGCGACAACCATATGGCTCCTGCCAGTTGCCGATAACTTGGTTACAAAACATGATCATCTCATACAGTAAAATTTAGCATCATGTCTTGACCATATCACATCACAACATGCCCTGCAAAAACAAGTTAGACGTCCTCTACTTTGTTGTTGCAAGTTTTACGTGGCTGCTACGGGCTTAAGCAAGAACCAATCTTACCTACGCATCAAAACCACAACGATAGTTTGTCAAGTTGGTGTTGTTTTAACCTTCACAAGGACCGGGCGTAGCCACACTCGGTTCAACTAAAGTTGGAGAAACTGTCACCCGCTAGCCACCTTTGGGCAAAGCACGTCGGGAGAACCGGTCTCGCGTAAGCGTACGCGTAATGTCGGTCCGGGCCGCTTCGTCCAACAATACCGCCGAACCAAAGTATGACATGCTGGTAAGCAGTATGACTTATATCGCCCACAACTCACTTGTGTTCTACTCGTGCATATAACATCAACACATAAAACATAGGCTCGGATGCCACTGTTGGGGAACGTAGTGATTTCAAAAAAATTCCTACGCACACGCAAGATCATGGTGATGCATAGCAACGAGAGGGGAGAGTGTGATCTACGTACCCTTGTAGATCGAGAGCGGAAGCGTTAGCACAACGCGGTTGATGTAGTCGTACATCTTCACGGCCCGACCGATCAAGCACCGAAACTACAGCACCTCTGAGTTCTAGCACACGTTCAGCTCGATGACGATCCTCGGACTCCGATCCAGCAAAGTGTCGAGGAAGAGTTCCGTCAGCACGACGGCGTGGTGACGATCTTGATGTACTACCGTCGCAGGGCTTCGCCTAAGCACCGCTACAATATTATCGAGGATTATGGTGGAAGGGGGCACCGCACACGGCTAAGAATATGATCACGTGGATCAACTTGTGTTTCTAGGGGTGCCCCCTGCCCCCGTATATAAAGGAGCAGGGGGACGTGCGGCCGGCCAGGAGGAGGGCGCGCCAGGAGGAGTCCTACTCCCACCGGGAGTAGGATTCCCCCCCTTTCCTAGTTGGAATAGGATTCGGGAGGGGGAAAGAGGAGAGAGAGAAGGAAGGGGGGGGGCGCCGTCCCCCTCTCCTTGTCCTATTCGGACTAGGGGGGAGGGGCGTGCGGCCCAGCCCTGGCCACCTCTCCTCTCTTCCACTAAAGCCCACTAAGGCCCATATACCTCCCGGGGGGTTCCGGTAACCTCCCGGTACTCCGATAAAATCCCGATTTCACTCGGAACACTTCCGATATCCAAATATAGGCTTCCAATATATCAATCTTTATGTCTCGACCATTGAGAGACTCCTCGTCATGTCCGTGGTCACATCCGGGGACTCCGAACAAACTTCGGTACATCAAAATGCATAAACTCATAATATAACTGTCATCAAAACCTTAAGCGTGCGGACCCTACGGGTTCGAGAACAATGTAGACATGACCGAGACATATCTCCGATCAATAACCAATAACGGAACCTGGATGCTCATATTGGCTCCCACATATTCTACGAAGATCTTTATCGGTCAGACCGCATAACAACATACGTTGTTCCCTTTGTCATCGGTATGTTACTTGCCCGAGATTCGATCGTTGGTATCTCAATACCTAGTTCAATCTCGTTACCGGCAAGTCTCTTTACTCGTTTCGTAATACATTATTTTGCAACTAACTCATTAGTTTTAATGCTTGCAAGGCTTATGTGATGTGCATTACCGAGAGGGCCCAGAGATACCTCTCCGACAATCGGAGTGACAAATCCTAATCTCGAAATACGCCAACCCAACATGTACCTTTGGAGACACCTGTAGAGCTCCTTTATAATCACCCAGTTACGTTGTGACGTTTGGTAGCACACAAAGTGTTCCTCCGGCAAACGGGAGTTGCATAATCTCATAGTCATAGGAACATGTATAAGTCATGAAGAAAGCAATAGCAACATACTAAACGATCGGGTGCTAAGCTAATGGAATGGGTCATGTCAATCATATCATTCTCCTAATGATGTGATCCCATTAATCAAATAACAACTCTTTTGTTCATGGTTAGGAAACATAACCATCTTCGATTAACGAGCTAGTCTAGTAGAGGCATACTAGTGACACTCTGTTTGTCTATGTATTCACACATGTATTATGTTTCCGGTTAATACAATTATAGCATGAATAATAAACATTTATCATGATATAAGGAAATAAATAATAACTTTATTATTGCCTCTAGGGCATATTTCCTTCGCCTCCTCCTCTCGTCCTTTATATACGGGGAGGGGGCACCCCATAGACACACAAGTTGATCTTTTAGCCGTGTGCGGTGCCCCCCTCCACAGGAACATACCTCGGTCATATCGTCGTAGTGCTTAGGTGAAGCCTTGCGCCGGTAACTTCATCATAATCATCACCATGACATCATGCTGACGAAACTCTCCCTCGGCCTCAACTGGATCAAGAGTTTGAGGGACGTCACCGAGTTGAACGTGTGCAGATCGCGGAGGTGTCGTGCGTTCAGTACTTGATCGGTTGGATCACGAAGACGTTCGACTACATCTACCGCATTACTAAACGCTTCCGCTTTCGGTCTACGAGGGTACGTAGACACACTCTCCCCGCTCGTTGCTATGCTTCTCCTAGATAGATCTTGCGTGATCGTAGGAATTTTTTTGAAATACTATGTTCCCCAACAGCAAAGGCAGCCCAAACGGCCGCCATTGCTTCTCAGGTGGCGGCAGCAACATCTGCCTCGGGGATAGCAACTGGCGAGAGCGGCACAACAGTTGTCCGTTCCGCAGCGGCGACCTTAGCCCTGATGGAGGCCACCCACGACCATGTCGATGCCGCCCACGCCCAGCTCCTGGTGGTCACCGCACAAATCAAACGAAGCTTCTCTGACAACGGTCGGCAACCCACGGCCGAAGAGCTGGCAATCGCCGAGAGCATTCGAGCAGCAGTCCGTTCCTCCGCCGCATACCTTGCGACGATGGTGCCCGTCCAAGACCAGATCACGTCCGCCCACGCCCATGTCACATCCCTAGTTTCTGGCAGTGCTCTAGGCTAGCTTCATGTTTGCATCATGTTTAAATTTTGCCTAAAGTTGAAATGGGGATTGACTAAGCCCTAGCACCAAATGAATTCAACTAGGGTCAAAATAAAACCTTTTTCATTGAACTTAATATGTCCTCTAAAAATGTTCAACATTTCTGGTTTGAGGTGGAAGCATCTACCCAAAAATGGTTTGTATTTTTGCAGGACATATTTGGTCACTGAATTAAACCATAATGTATTTGACTTTGGGCATTTAAATTCTATAAATAATTTAAATGTTCAAATAAATGTTGGAAAATTGTTAGGGGTCACTGAAATAATTCAGAAAACACCCATAACTGTTTCCAGGATTTTATAAAATGATTTGATATTTAAATCAAATCAAAAACAAATTGCAGAAAATAGAAAAGATAAAACAGAACAGAATTATCAAAGAGAGAGAGAGTCTTACCTGGGCCTTACCTGGCTGGCCCAGTGGACAGCCTAGCCCACTGGCCGGGTGCCAGTCGTCCTCTACCTCTGCCAGTAGGCAGAGGAGGGAGACAGCACACGCGCGCGCCGTGGCGCCACGCCACCTCCCTGCCTGCCTGCGTCCCTCGCCACCGCGACGCCTCGGGCCTTCTCTCCGGCGCCGCCTCGAACCCCTGGACCCCCTCACTCATCCCCTTCTCCTGCTCTCCCTCTCGCTCCGCACCTCGGGCCCGAACGGAGCCGCCGCCACCGACGCCGATTGCCGCAGCCACCGTGCACCCCTAGCCTCGCCGATGCACCCAGGAGCTCTGCCTCGACCCCCTCCTTCCTCCCCACCGACCCACGGCCTCCGGAAGCCCTACAACGCCGTCACCATCGCCGTTCCGTCGCCGGCCACCGAAGCTCCCCTCCGTCGATTCGTCGGCTCCGGTGCCTCCCCGAGCTCCCCGAGGCCACCGTTGCAACCCCTGTGAGCTACTCTTCCATTTCCCCTCCTCCTCGCGCTCGTTCCCGTACCCTAGCCGCCTTTCCACCGGAGCCACGAGCTCGGCTCCGCCGGCGATGTCGCCGCCGTCGTTGTAGGTCACCAAACTCGCGTCTGAGCACGACCTCGAGCTCGTGGATCTCCCAGGAGCCCGCCCAGCCTCTCAGCTCACTCGCTCGCTAAGCGTAGCCCCGTGCCCGCGCTGGCCCGAACTCCGGTCGCCGCCGCGGACCCCGTTCCGGTGAGCTCGAGCCACCTCAGCCCCTGCCGTTTGCACAAATGGATGCGGACGACTCCCAGCTACGCGTAGCTGCCCTCCGCCGGCCATTTGGTCGCCGGAGGAGGAATTCCGACCCCCTCCGCCGTCTCGGGCTTCACCGGCGACGAGCCGCCGGCGTGTTAGCCTCGGCTGACCAGGGGTTTGACCTCCCCTAGGTCCATGACAGGTGGGCCCGGCCCCTGCTAACTTTGGTTAAGTTAATAACTACTTTTAGTTAAGCCACTGACCCACTGACAGTAGGCCCCACCCCTGGTCAAACCCCAGTCAGCGCTGGGTTTGACCGGGATTAACTCCTGTGACACTGACATATGGGGCCCACAGGTCAGATTTGACCTGGACAACGCCGTTGACTTGCTGACGTCACTGTGAAGTCATGCTGACGCAGTAATTCTTTTCTGGATTTATTATTATTCAGAAATTCCAGAAAATGCCTAAAACTTCCAAAATTCATAGAAAATTAACCGTAACTCCAAATTAAATAATTTATATATGAAAAATTATCAGAAAAATTCAAGGAATCCATCTGTACCATTTTCATGCATGTTAGAACAACTTATAGCTGCTGTTTAGCACAAATCAACTAAATGGCATTTGAATATTCACATATGGAGTTTGAATTTGAATTTTATATTCAAACCAACTTCATTTAATCTGGTTTTAGGTGCATTAGCCCAAAACACATTCATATTGCCATGTCATAGCATGCATCATATTGTGCATTGCATTGATCGTGTCTTTTCTGTATTTGCCGGTAATTGTCCCCTCTCGATAGACGCGATACCGATGATACGATCGTTGACACTGATGAAGACTCAATGTTATCTTCAGAAGTGCCAGGCAAGCAAAACCCCCTTGTTCATTCCGATACAATCCTACTCTCTCGCTCCTGCTCTCTTTTACTGCATTAGGACAACAACGATTCATCTGTTACTTGCTGCGGTAGCTGAACCCCTTTATCCTTTGCATGACCTGTCATTCCACAGTAAATAGATGAAACCCACTAGCATGAGTAGGAGTTGTTTGAGCCCTGATGTGCCTACTCATTCATGTTTGTTTGTCATGCCTGCTACTGCTTAGAGTTGAGTCAGGACTGATTCATCGGGGATGAATCAGAGGTGTGTGAACATGTCCTACGGTGTGTGAGCTAAGCGTGTGAACACGATTTGGTAAAGGTAGCGGTGAGAGGCCATGTAGGAGTACATGGTGGGTTGTCTCATTGCAGCCGTCCTCAGGAACTGAGTTCTGTGTTTGTGATCCATGATTCAGCTACTACCACGCATTGGGCCCGAAACCAATGGACCCTCTCGGCTTCTTAATCACCCTTGTCCTCTGTCTAGGAGTTGCAAGTAGTTTCTGGTGTTTGTAGTATGCTGGAGGCCGTGGACAGCGCTGACCGTAGGGGTGGGCTGTGATGCGGTAGGCACGTGGCCGGGTAAACCGGGCGCCCGTTTGGTGTCACGGAACCCTGTTCACATCGTTTGGGGCTGTGAGCGAAACTCCGGCCGGATCTCCTCATGGATGGAACCCGAATAGGCGATAAACCTGGACTAGAGACTTGAGTGTTTAGGCAGGCCGTGGCCGACACCCACGTTGGGCTTCCGCTTGAAGGTTGCCGAGTACATGTCGTGTAAATGGCGGTAAGTGGTGAGAGCGTGTGTGAAGAAGTACACCCCTGCAGGGTTAACCTAATCTATTCGAATAGCCGTGTCCGCGGAAAAGGACTTCTGGGTTGCTTATATCAGTTCATAGACAAGTGAAAGTGGATACTCTAAAATACGCAAGATAAGCGTGAGTGCTATGGATGGCGTTCTCGTAGGGAGACGGGAGCGGATCCATAGTGGTGTATTGATATGGTGAATATGTGGACTCGTGTGCGCCACCTCAAAAGAGTCGCTTGCAGTCGTAGTTAGGATAGCCACCGAGTCAAAGCTGGCTTGCTGCAGTTAAACCCCACCATCCCCTTTGTTGATAATGATGCATATGTAGTTAGTTCTGATGTAAGTCTTGCTGGGTACATTTGTACTCACGTTTGCCTATTTTATGTTTTTGCAGAGAGACTTCAGTCTCACTAGTAGTTCCACGTGGTCTTCGACGTTTAGCTTGTTACCTCAGCTACCCTCGGTAGGATTTGGTAGATAGTCAGGCTTCTCAGCCTTTTTCATTTATAGATGTCTGTACTCAGACATGATAGCTTCCGCTTGTGCTTGACTTGTATGCTCTGAATGTTGGGTCATGAGACCCATGTTTGTAATATCTCGCTCCTCGGAGCCTATTGAATAGATTACTTGAGTCATAGAGTCATGTTGTGATGCCATGTTGTATTTGCACATATCGAGCATATTGTGTGTATGTTATTGAAATGCTTGGTATGTGTGGGATCTGACCATCTAGTTGTTTATCTTTAGTAGCCTCTCTTACGGGGAAATGTCTCCTAGTGTTTCCACCGAGCCATGGTAGCTTGCTACTGCTCCGGAACACTTAGGCTGGCCGGCATGTGTCCTTCTTCGTTCCTGTGTCTGTCCCTTCGGGGAAATGTCACGCGGTGAATACCGGAGTCCTGCTAGCCCAGTGCTACAGCCTGGATTCACTCGCTGATGACCGACACGTTCGATGCTGGGTCATGGATGCCTGTCCCTGTAAGTCTGTGCCGCTTTGGGTTTACGACTAGCCATGTCAGCCCGGGCTCCTTATCATATGGATGCTAGCGACACTGTCATATACGTGTGCCAAAAGGCGCAAACGGTCCCGGGCAAAGGTAAGGCAACACCCGTGGGAATACCGTGCGTGAGGCCGCAAAGTGATATGAGGTGTTACATGCTAGATCGATGTGGCATTGAGTCGGGGTCCTGACAGCGTTGGTATCAGAGCTTGACTGCCTGTAGGATTACCAAGCCAAACTGGTCGAAGTTGAGTCTAGAAATTCTTTAGTTATATAAGGGAATTGATTGTGGGATGGAACGTAAGGCTCTTTTTACTCCTTATACCTTATGCCTTCTGATCTGAGTCATCTTATCTTTCCTGCGGGGATTAAGAACTAGGCTATCTCTTCTTTCTATTAGGATCACGTGTTACTAATCAGTAGACTTATAAGATTGTTGGATTTAAGTCTCAGTTCAGTTCCTACTACTTCCGTATGTTAATTGTTGATCTCGGAACCTTGATATTGTGCTTCTGAGTGGTTATGCCACCATTTTTGTGATTATCTCAAATCTTTTTGAGCAATTATAGCCGTTATGCTGTCCGAGTCATCCCAGGTTTCTAAATAGTCCGATGCATTTGCAAATCCCTTCCTTCTGTTTCCGATGTTCCCATGGGCCAGATTAACCACACTAATCGGTGTGTTGAGGTAATTATTGCCTCGACATATATGTTGGAATTATTATTATGACCCTAAGTGCTTAGGGGATCATCTAGTGGTCTAGCCATGATTTGTGTCCTAGTGTGAAGATTCTGGCCTTTATTCTCGGAAGCATCCCGTGATGCTACTTAGTAGTAGGTATTCTATTCCTGGGTTCTGAACCCGAGATTCACTCTACCTACTTCATGTTGATAGTAATTGCTAGTGCCTTTAGGATATTAGTAACCTTTGCGATAGTCCTTGAAGTCCGTGGTATCTTCTTCTTCCAAATACCATGAACTACTTATGGCAGATGTTTATTGGATCAAAAAAACTCACAATTAGAGTACTCTTGAGGAGTTCTCCATTCATAAATCGTGACTCTGCCAGTTCTACCTTTCTGCATGGGTTATCCGGAAGAAATATGTTGAACTTGGTTCGACATACTAATCTATGCATCCACAACTCAGAAAGTTATATGTTCCTTTGAGTTGTTCTCTTTAGTTGCATTCTGACCCTCGTCTATCAATTGATAGTCAAGAGTATGCGTGCGTTCGTTCATCGATGCCTATGACTCTTGTGGTCTGTCAAGCCATTCTATTCCGGAATGACTAGGAGAAACAAACTCCAGTACCTCTTCCATATCTAGGATTGGGTCAAAGTAGTTGTATTCCGCGGATCAAATGCCAATCCAGCTTTTGGTTCTGCTCTACCTTGGAGTATTACATATTTTATATCGAGATTGTTATAGGAATTGCACACCATCCCATGAACTCTTGGTACAGTGACACTTCTTGCCATCACTGTTCATTCCTCGGCCCTCGTGTTGATGCAACCGGAATACCGACAAATGAATTGTGATGTGTGAAATCAATACTGCTAGCAACTCTGTTGCTTGGTAGTTAAAGGATAATAATTTTATTCTTAGTATGTTGGTTTTCGAATCATCCTTCTAAGACTGATCGTGCTACCTAGTCCTTATTTCGGTGCACCCTTCGATTGATGAGTTAGGATCTTGTCAAGTCCTCACTCATTTGATCATATCGTCTTGCCCTCAAAAGCAAGATTGTTCTCGAGCTTAGTAACATACCGGTGGTTCGTGACTTTCCAAATATCTTCCTAGAGGTGTTACCGGGTTGTCACCTGACCGCTATGTTGAGTTCGTGATCAAGTTGGTTTCTTGTGAACCACCTTCTCTCCAAGAATCGGTGTTAGATATCCCTGAGCTAGTTGGTTAAGCTAGACAACAACTTGGAGAGTTGGAAGATAAAAGCTTGTCTGACTTAGTTCGTTCCAAAGGGATATTCTTGTGTAGTGTGTGTTGAAGAAAGATGATATCTTCATCGATTGGTCCTTGTGATCAGTTGCTGGACCTATTGTCTTATCAATCCTTTGATTTGAGTGTGGGCTATCGTCAAATCAAATCAGTACCAACGATGCTCGTAATGTTGTCTTATTCGTGGTTGATCCCTCGAGCATACACCATTATATCTTTTGGGTCTGACCAATGCTATCACTTGTTCACTTAACTATGGAATTCCTTTTAAAAGGAAACCCAGATGAATTGTTGTTGAGCCCATTGACAACATCCTTATTCCCTCCATGATTTGTTGAACATTAAGCTAGTGTTGGAAACTTTTGAAAGCATTTCTTCATGCTAGTTCATGAAGCATATGTTCGGATGTAAGAAGTGACTTCCTCCAGTCCATGTGCATTTGATGCAAGTTGCCGCCGTGGATTCGAGAAAGTCAATGTTGTTTCCTTTGGAATCATCCCAAATCAGTCATGCATACGTGCGAAGTATTCTGTGGTTCGGAGACTTGCAACCTCCATTCTATATGGGTCCCTAGCACACCAAGCCACTGATTGATTTGTTCAAGGTTAATAGGTTCTAAGTGCTAGTCCCGAAGGTACCAGACGGATTTGTACAAGACTTCGATATCCTCGATGATGGTTCCCCTCCTGAACTCGGTAGTGTTTTATTATAAGACTACTTTGTGGTCATGCTTGTCTTGGACATCGTGTTCACATGTTGTAGCAGAACCAGCTCATGTTTTGGAACTTGCTATCGTAGTTCATCTCCCGAGAATCCCGCAACGTCATCTCGTCGATTTGTGTTGCAAACTTCCGTTTTTCTTCCTAGACTCGATGAGTCTGGAATATCCTGACACCAACCAGATCTGAATCTCAGGCAGATATGATGGTTGGGATATTTCCCAAGAATTATAATATTGGTCGCTCGATAACCGGTAAAGTGGATGTCGTGGCCAACACACCCAGCCAGAAGACCTGTTATTATAATATCTTGATTGATGAAGTTGGCCACCTCCCCATAGGGATTTCGTAGGATTTACTCCCTAGTTGCCCTATGGATTTTGAGATCCCGAAGTCCGACCTTTTACTTGATGTCCTAGATATCAAACCATATCTATGGGTGGATTACGCTAGCACATCAAGGAGAACATTAGAAGCGGAGTGCTAAATGTCTCTCGGTCGATCATCCAGATTTTATTTGCTTGGCCTCGCTAAGGTGAAATCTGAGAAAGTGTTATCCTCCTTCGCATCTGCATCGTCCATCGCTATTTATCATGGTAGTATGTTGTGTTGTCAGCACCCTTGACGCGGTTGTTGATAAAACCTTGATGATTATGGAAATGCTCAAGTTCTTGAGAGCACGCACAAGCGCTACGCCTTATCATCGGCACTAGCTGGGATTGCCCCAGATTTCCTCGGTTATGCTATAACCACTCCAACAGTGAATTCACTCTCTATTGTTGGGTTCTTCCCCAGTTACCAGAATCATTCCCAGCATTTGCATTTTGTTCCCAGCTTGCACCGCCAATATGCCATTCTACCATGGGTCTCTTCCATTTCCGGTGATAAGCAAAATCATCCATTACGTTGTCTTCAACAAGGTAATCCACATCATCCAAGTCCAAGTATGTCATTCTACCGACCCCGCCAATCGACTGCTGTGATTTGCCTTAGGCTGATATAGAGAGTCTTAACGATCTCTATATCAAAGGTAATTCTTTTCGCCACTTAAGATAATAATCTACGAATCACCCCCTCCAGGATGTTTCGTCGTGGTATCATGGCAACTCAACTCCTCGCTACGTTGACAATCGTTTACCACCTTCCTAGGTGTGGAATTGTTGTCTACCTAGTGAACCCTCGTCATCTGTCTTACTCCATTTCTTCGGATCTGTGCTTCGTCTCTCAGCTCAAGAGATGTTGCTATGTCTCATCCCATGAGTTGATCCTAAGTTGTTCGGTCTTCTCGAAGATCGATTGTTCTAGAGTTTTCCTTTCCTCTTCTTGTCATGATTAGCTGAAGTTCTCAGAGCAAGACGACAAGACAATGATGGTGAATGAATCAACGTTCAACTGAAGTGCACCCTGGATCGTGAAGATTATACTAGTTGCGTTTACCTTTCACCTTACCCTACGCTTGAATCTCGAGACGAGATTCTTGTTTAGTGGGGGTGAGTTGTCACATCCCTAGTTTCTGGCAGTGCTCTAGGCTAGCTTCATGTTTGCATCATGTTTAAATTTTGCCTAAAGTTGAAATGGGGATTGACTAAGCCCTAGCACCAAATGAATTCAACTAGGGTCAAAATAAAACCTTTTTCATTGAACTTAATATGTCCTCTAAAAATGTTCAACATTTCTGGTTTGAGGTGGAAGCATCTACCCAAAAATGGTTTGTATTTTTGCAGGACATATTTGGTCACTGAATTAAACCATATTGTATTTGACTTTGGGCATTTAAATTCTATAAATAATTTAAATGTTCAAATAAATGTTGGAAAATTGTTAGGGGTCACTGAAATAATTCAGAAAACACCCATAACTGTTTCCAGGATTTTATAAAATGATTTGATATTTAAATCAAATCAAAAACAAATTGCAGAAAATAGAAAAGATAAAACAGAACAGAATTATCAAAGAGAGAGAGAGTCTTACCTGGGCCTTACCTGGCTGGCCCAGTGGACAGCCCAGCCCACTGGCCGGGTGCCAGTCGTCCTCTACCTCTGCCAGTAGGCAGAGGAGGGAGACAGCGCACGCGCGCGCCGTGGCGCCACGCCACCTCCCTGCCTGCCTGCGTCCCTCGCCACCGCGACGCCTCGGGCCTTCTCTCCGGCGCCGCCTCGAACCCCTGGACCCCCTCACTCATCCCCTTCTCTTGCTCTCCCTCTCGCTCCGCACCTCGGGCCCGAACGGAGCCGCCGCCACCGACGCCGATTGCCGCAGCCACCGTGCACCCCTAGCCTCGCCGATGCACCCAGGAGCTCCGCCTCGACCCCCTCCTTCCTCCCCACCGACCCACGGCCTCCGGAAGCCCTACAACGCCGTCACCATCGCCGTTCCGTCGCCGGCCACCGAAGCTCCCCTCCGTCGATTCGTCGGCTCCGGTGCCTCCCCGAGCTCCCCGAGGCCACCGTTGCAACCCCTGTGAGCTACTCTTCCATTTCCCCTCCTCCTCGCGCTCGTTCCCGTACCCTAGCCGCCTTTCCACCGGAGCCGCGAGCTCGGCTCCGCCGGCGATGTCGCCGCCGTCGTTGCAGGTCACCAAACTCGCGTCTGAGCACGACCTCGAGCTCGTGGATCTCCCAGGAGCCCGCCCAGCCTCTCAGCTCGCTCGCTCGCTAAGCGTAGCCCCGTGCCCGCGCTGGCCCGAACTCCGGTCGCCGCCGCGGACCCCGTTCCGGTGAGCTCGAGCCACCTCAGCCCCTGCCGTTTGCACAAATGGATGCGGACGACTCCCAGCTACGCGTAGCTGCCCTCCGCCGGCCATTTGGTCGCCGGAGGAGGAATTCCGACCCCCTCCGCCGTCTCGGGCTTCACCGGCGACGAGCCGCCGGCGTGTTAGCCTCGGCTGACCAGGGGTTTGACCTCCCCTAGGTCCATGACAGGTGGGCCCGGCCCCTGCTAACTTTGGTTAAGTTAATAACTACTTTTAGTTAAGCCACTGACCCACTGACAGTAGGCCCCACCCCTGGTCAAACCCCAGTCAGCGCTGGGTTTGACCCGGATTAACTCCTGTGACACTGACATATGGGGCCCACAGGTCAGATTTGACCTGGACAACGCCGTTGACTTGCTGACGTCACTGTGAAGTCATGCTGACGCAGTAATTCTTTTCTGGATTTATTATTATTCAGAAATTCCAGAAAATGCCTAAAACTTCCAAAATTCATAGAAAATTAACCGTAACTCCAAATTAAATAATTTATATATGAAAAATTATCAGAAAAATTCAAGGAATCCATCTGTACCATTTTCATGCATGTTAGAACAACTTATAGCTGCTGTTTAGCACAAATCAACTAAATGGCATTTGAATATTCACATATGGAGTTTGAATTTGAATTTTATATTCAAACCAACTTCATTTAATCTGGTTTTAGGTGCATTAGCCCAAAACACATTCATATTGCCATGTCATAGCATGCATCATATTGTGCATTGCATTGATCGTGTCTTTTCTGTATTTGCCGGTAATTGTCCCCTCTCGATAGACGCGATACCGATGATACGATCGTTGACACTGATGAAGACTCAATGTTATCTTCAGAAGTGCCAGGCAAGCAAAACCCCCTTGTTCATTCCGATACAATCCTACTCTCTCGCTCCTGCTCTCTTTTACTGCATTAGGACAACAACGATTCATCTGTTACCTGCTGCGGTAGCTGAACCCCTTTATCCTTTGCATGACCTGTCATTCCACAGTAAATAGATGAAACCCACTAGTATGAGTAGGAATTGTTTGAGCCCTGTTGTGCCTACTCATTCATGCTTGTTTGTCATGCCTGCTACTGCTTAGAGTTGAGTCAGGTCTGATTCATCGGGGATGAATCAGAGGCGTGTGAACATGTCCTACTGTGTGTGAGCTAAGTGTGTGAACACGATTTGGTAAAGGTAGCGGTGAGAGGCCATGTAGGAGTACATGGTGGGTTGTCTCATTGCAGCCGTCCTCAGGAACTGAGTTCTGTGTTTGTGATCCATGATTCAGCTACTACCATACATTGGGCCCTGAAATATGACCCCGCTCGACTTCTTATTCACCCTTGTCCTCTGTCCAGGAGTTGCAAGTAGTTTCTGGTGTTTGTAGTATGCTGGAGGCCGTGGACAGCGCTGATCGTAGGGGTGGGCTGTGATGCGGTAGGCACGTGGCCGGGTAAACCGGGCACCCGTTTGGTGTCACGGAACCCTGTTCACATCGTTTGGGGCTGTGAGCGAAACTCCGGCCGGATCTCCTCATGGATGGAACCCGAATAGGCGATAAACCTGGACTAGAGACTTGAGTGTTTAGGTAGGTCGTGGTCTACACCCACGTCGGCTTTCGCTTGAAGTCTGCCGAGCACATGTCGTGTGCAGACGCTAAGTGGTGGAAACATGTATGAAGAAGTACACCCCTGCAGGGTTAACATCATCTATTCGAATAGCCGTGTCCGCGGAAAAGGACTTCTGGGTTGCTTATATCAGTTCATAGACAAGTGAAAGTGGATACTCTAAAATACGCAAGATAAGCGTGAGTGCTATGGAAGGCGTTCTCGTAGGGAGACGGGAGCGGATCCATAGTGGTGTATTGATATGGTGAATATGTGGACTCGTGTGCGCCACCTCAAAAGAGTCGCTTGCAGTCGTAGTTTAGGATAGCCACCGAGTCAAAGCTGGCTTGCTGCAGTTAAACCCCATCATCCCCTTTGTTGATAATGATGCATACGTAGATAGTTCTGATGTAAGTCTTGCTGGGTACATTTGTACTCACGTTTGCCTATTTTATGTTTTGCAGAGAGACTTCAGTCTCACTAGTATTTCCGCGTGGTCTTCGACGTTTAGCTTGTTACCTCAGCTACGATCTTGTGCCTCGGCAGGATTTGGTAGATAGTCAGGCTTCTCAGCCTTTTTCATTTATAGATGTCTGTACTCAGACATGATAGCTTCCGCTTGTGCTTGATTTGTATGCTCTGAATGTTGGGTCATGAGACCCATGTTTGTAATATCTCGCTCCTCGGAGCCTATTGAATAGATTACTTGAGTCATAGAGTCATGTTGTGATGCCATGTTGTATTTGCACATATCGAGCATATTGTGTGTATGTTATTGAAATGCTTGGTATGTGTGGGATCTGACCATCTAGTTGTTTATCTTTAGTAGCCTCTCTTACGGGGCAATGTCTCCTAGTGTTTCCACCGAGCCATGGTAGCTTGCTACTGCTCCGGAACACTTAGGCTGGCCGGCATGTGTCCTTCTTCGTTCCTGTGTCTGTCCCTTCGGGGAAATGTCACGCGGTGAATACCGGAGTCCTGTTAGCCCGCTACAGCCCGGTTCACCGGAGTCCTGCTAGCCCAGTGCTACAGCCTGGATTCACTCGCTGATGACCGACACGTTCGATGCTGGGTCATGGATGCCTGTCCCTGTAAGTCTGTGCCGCTTGGGTTTACGACTAGCCATGTCAGCCCGGGCTCCTTATCATATGGATGCTAGCGACACTGTCATATACGTGTGCTAAAAGGCGCAAACGGTCCCGGGCAAAGGTAAGGCGACACCCGTGGGAATACCGTGCGTGAGGCCGCAAAGTGATATGAGGTGTTACATGCTAGATCGATGTGGCATTGAGTCGGGGTCCTGACAGCCCAGCTCATGGCGGCCTTTTCCAAAGAGATGGCGGACGCGGATGGCAAGATGCTTGCCGAGTATGGTGCGATGGATGCCATGGAGCCCCTTCCCCAGGAAACCGTCGGGCACGAGCTGGACATGGAAGCGGAGGCGGAGATCGACGAGCACCAGTCGTAGTAGTACTCTTTGTTTTGTTTAATTAAGAGCATCAGTCTTTAATTTGTTAGAGTAATATTTAGGTCAGCTAGATCTATTTAATTGCTGAACTTGCTCGATTAAGAAGTGTAGGTGTGTTGTAGTCTCCTTTGTGTACCCAAATTATGCAATGACATGGATGACCACTGTAACCATGGAAATTTGAACCAAAACTTTTAACGTTCAAACTCATCACACACGGATGAAGCTATCTGAATCGTTTGTGATGCCCACATATCGTACACAGTTCTGAATAAGGGACCGTGTCTGATGACACTTTGTGCGCCAATTTTTTGGCTGAAGCGATTCTAAATTTTTGGCTTCCGCGGAAATATCTACCTCCCCGCCCCCTCCCCCTTACCAAAAGCCACATCCCCCTCTTTCTGCATCCCTTTCCAAGTTGAAACCTTCACTCCTTGCTTACAGTGTCGCCTCCTCGTCGGCGACCCTCCTTCACGCTGCTCGGCCTCGTCTATCCAGGCATGTAATCAACACCCGACCCCCATCCTCCTCCTCCTTCCACATCCCACATGTCCCGACCACTGGCGCGAGCGCGACAGCTTCCACCCAAATCACCGACCCCTCCACCAAATAAGCGCCGCCCTAAGCCATGGTGCACGCAGTATAGCCAGGATCTCAAGGAGCATTTGGCAGCGGAGAAGCAAATCGCGGCCGCACGCACAGATGAGGTTGCGATGGCTGCCATTCGTGCCGACCCCCATATCTTGGAGGAGCACCTTGCCATTTGCTAGCTACGCCGGTTAAGCATGCTCGGTTTACCCGTTGCGTGCTTTCCTTCACAAATTCTAGCGAATTGTGCTATCTAATTTTACCATGCAATATGTTGCTCTAGTAGTGTATATGTTCTATATGTCGTGCAGTGTGGTGCTTACTTATTAACTGTTTCGTTAATTAGTTGTCGTCTTCTGTTAACTATTTAGTTCAATTCTGCAAATGTGATATTCAATTCTTCAGGCTGCAATTTTGTATTGTCTTCCATGTGAGAAAAAATCGAATTTATCTTTACAAAATACATTAGAAACGAATACAATTGCTATATTTCCAAGTTGTCAAGGATGCTTGGTTTGGTTATACATTGTGCAATGTGGTGCTCAGTTAACGTTTGGTTCATTTGTGTAGTGGTGTTTAGTTAACTATTTGGTTCAATTCTGCAATGTGATGTTCAATTATTGTGGGTGCATTCTGTTATTGTATACCATGTGAGGAATAAATTGAATTTGGTTGTAGTAAATACATGAGAAACAAATACAATTGCTACAATTGGTTGTAGTTAACTGTTTGGTTAATTGTCTGATCTTCTATTAGGAGGATATTATATTATGCAATGCGATGCTCAGTTAATGTTTGGTTTATTTGTTGTGGTGTTTTGTTAACTGCTTGGTTCAATTCTGCAATGCGATGTCCAATTGTCGTGGGTAGAATTTTGTATTGTTGTGCATGTGAGGAATAAATCGAATTTGGCTGCACTTAATACATGAGAAACATATACAAATGCTATATTTCCTAATTCTTAATGATGCTTGGTTTGAGTAAATGGGTTTTCCGTGTGATTGAATTCATTTGATGAACCTGCAATGTGCTTATTTTTCATCAACATATTTTACTGATAGCATGCGAACCCTTACTTAATCTGATGACTAACTACCTTATATGTGTTGCAGGGAAACAATGGGAAGCACTGATGTTTACAATCGAGGTTAGCACGTGCATGGTCCATTCTCTAATAGCACATTATTGTGCAATTGCAGAAACCATTCTAATATTTTGATTTTTAATAATTTGGCACTGCACATGTAGGTCCTGCTGTCAGAGGTTTTGACCCACTGTTCGACCCTTTTGCATATGGAGAAATGAGTTGCCCATGAATATCAATGGAATCAAGAAACTCAGAAAGATTGTTAGGATAAAGAAATTAGCGACAAAAAACAACAAGATCTTTGTCTGCACAATAAAGAAGACATCAGTTCACTACAAGATGCTACTAACTATTATACCTTGCCTTTTTCTATTCATTTGCCTCATTTCCAATATAGAGAAAATATTTATGCACATCCTTATTTTCAAGCCTTTGCAAAGCAGTTCACTGATGATTACCTCTCAAACCACCTCTATGGTCAGGAGGCGAGGAAGGTATTCATACAACACCTACAGTTCAATATTTAAGTGTTCCTGAAGGGGACGAAGGACGAACGATCAATCATCCACAGACACTGGCCTAAAGTTGCAAAGACCTTCAACATGAATGAAGGCTCAATATTCGCCTTCCGCTTCAGCAGTTTTCCAGATGAGATGCATCTGTCTATATACCGTCTATGATGCTAATTTCGAAAGGTTCTACATGTTGCATATGGAACTTGCTGCTGGTGCAGCTGTGTAATGGGGTAGCTGAGTGCTGAACCTATATCATGTTGTACTCTGATGTATTTCAATTATGAAATTCTGCTTCCTTAATATGAAAATGAAATATATTATGTGCTTAATATGAAATGTCAATTAGATTAATAAATATATTATGAATAATCAGATAATTAGCCTGATAATGGCGAATTAGCCTGCTAATTGGGTTTTGTTATTCCAAATGATTGTTGAAAAAATACCGTGGGCGATGACCTCAGACAACGCACACAGTTTTTAGGAATAAACCGTGTTGGATCAATGAATAATTACACACGACGTTCTCTTGAAAACTGTTTATGTTAGGCCACCTTGCGCAAACGTTTATCACATAAAAATTGTGTGTGATGGACAACCTTTGCCACACAGTTTCTTTTACAGACCGTGTGTGATACATTCAATAACGCAAACGATTTAACTGGAAAAAATGTGTGTGATGTACCTGTGAACGGAAATGTTTTTTTGGAGTGACTGTGTGGAATGTGCATACGAATGGAAACGTTTAGCGGTGACTGACTGTGTGGAATGTACTTGTGACCAGAAACAATTTCGTCGTATAATTGCATTTTTAGCTCTACTGTACGTGTTTCTGTATTTGAGAGCTCGTCTGTCGCACACGTTCTCATTTTGCCGAGCGTGCGTGCCAGGAGGGCATATCCCCGACGGTTTCTGGGTCGTGTGGGAAGGACCCCCCTATCGCCCATACTCACTTAGCGACGATTCCAAATGTCGTCGCGGAAAGGGGTTAAAAACCGTTTGTTTAGAACCGACACGCACCAGTATGTGTAATACGTTTGAAGAAGAAAGAAGGTGCGATAAGATTGGGAAGAGGAGGAGATAAAGTTCATGCGCCAACATAGATACATGTAGCACAGAGAAGGTGGTGGAAGGGCGATGCGTTTTCAGCCGCCCGGACAGAATCATTTCCCACTAATTCTTGAATTTTTTCAAATTCATGATTTTTTTCCGAAATTGTGTTTTTTTAATTCATGAATTTTACTAAAATTATGAATATTTTTTCAAATTTGAGGTTTTATTTTAAAATTAAACCTTTTCAAATCCATGAACCTTTTGATATCCAGAATATCCCGTTAAAAGTCAACTGTAAACGTGGTCAACTCTACAGATCAAACATAAAAACTCAGGTGAGAACAACAGGCGAAAAAAACATTCACTATAGGGGCCCGCTGATACAGCAGCCTTCGGGCTCTATAGGGCATCGTGGCTTCGCACATGACGCAGCTTACCCTGGACCGACCCATCTGAGGTGCCTTCGCTTCGCGAGGTAAAATTTCGCAAAGATATCAAAAATTGTGATTTTTTAAATTCATGAACTTTATCAAAATTATGAAGGTTTTTTCAAACTTGAGGTTTTATTTTAAAAAATAAACTTTTTCAAATCCACAAACTTTTTGATACCCATAATATTCTGTTAAAAGTCAACTATAAATGTGGTCAACTCTACAGATCAACCATAAAAACCTAGGTGAGAACAGAGGCGAAAAAAACATTCGCTACATGGGCTGGCCGATACAGAAGCCTTCGCGCTCTGTAGGGCATCGCGGCTTCGCACGGGACGCAACTTACCCTGGGCCGGCCCATTTGCGGTGGCTTCGCTTCGTGAGGTAAAATTTTGCAAAAATAGTTCGCGTCATGAACTTTTTTAATTTTTAAAAAAATTCTTACTAATTATGGGTGCCTCGCGCACTGTCAGATATAGAAAAATCTAGCGTCTGAGTGTTCCTCTACGTTTGCAACAAAAGTCTTGTTGCATAAACATTTGGAACAAGGGTTGTGTTGCAGAAACCTTTTATAACATAGGTCATGTTGCAGATTTTTTTTTCTGTCTTCACTTTTTTTACAACACCAATGATGTGGTGGAAGAACTTTTGCAACATAGGGAATGTTGCAGAAATTTTTGCAATGAAAATGATGTGCATAAGCACGAGTACCATTGTCGAAGCATGTCGCAGAAGCACAACCATCGTTCGCTGCCGACGTCTGTAACACTGCAGATGTAGCAAAAATCCACATGAAAAGCCGTTGCTGCAAAACAAAAAGGCATCTCTATGTTCGAACCCGGACGCCATGGCCATGTACATGGAGAAGCACAAGCTCAGGACGGGCCCTCTGCGTCGTGCATGTGCAGCCCAGCCACGGCTGCACCCCGCAGCGCACACACACGCTCCATCTAACCATGGCCGTTGCAGGTGTGTAGTACCTTTGAAGAAGAAAGAAGGTGCGATAAGATTGGGAAGGGGAGGAGATAAAGTTCATGGGCCAACATAGACACATGTAGCATAGAGAAGGTGGTGGAAGCGCGACGCGTTTTCGGCCGCCCGAACAGTATTATTTCTTACTAATTATTGGATTTTTCCAAATTCATGATTTTTTTAAAATTCATGAACTTTATTGAAATTATGAAGGTTTCTCAAATTTGAGGTTTCATTTTAAAAAATAAACCTTTTCAAATCCACGAACTTTTTTATATCCAGATTATTCTATTAAAAGTAAACTAAAAAAGTGGTCAACTCTAGAGATCAACCATAAAAACCCAGGTGAGAACAGCGGGCATAAACAACATTCACTACAGGGGCCCGCCCATATAGCAGCCTTCGGGCTCTATAAGGCATCGCGGCCTCGCACAGGGCGCAGCTTACCATGGGCTGGCCCATTTGAGGTGCTTTCGCTTCGCGAGGTAAAATTTTGTACATATCAAAAATTGTGATTTTTTTAGAATTCATGAACTTTATCAAAATCATGAAGGTTTTTTCAAATTTGAGGTTTTATTAAAAAAATAAACCTTTTCAAATCCACAAAAAAATTTATATGCATAATATTCTGTTAAAAGTCAACTGTAAATGTGGTCAACTCTACAGATCAACCATGAAAACCCAGGTGAGAAAAAAACATTCGCTACAGGGGCCGGCCCATACAACAGCCATAGGGCCCTATAGGGCATCGCAGCTTCGCATAGGGCGCAGCTTACCGTGGGCCGGCCCATTGGAGGTGCCTTCGCTTCGTGAGGTAAAATTTCACAAAAACGGTTTTCCTTAGGGATCAAACCCACCACCTCTTGCAGATGCAAATGCCACGATAGCCACCGAGACTAACTCGCCCAAGTGAAAGAATGAGAACACGAATCCTAAAGAACCAAACAGTGGCGACAAAACTTTAAAACCAGTTCGCAAAATTTCCAAAAGAAACTTTTGTAAACATTTTTTTGGAAAAACAATAATCAAAATGAAAACATGAACTTTTTTAATTACGAACAATTTTTACAAAAATAAAAGGCATTGCAATTCCCCCTAACATTTGTTGAACTAGTGAACAAATTTTGCAAACATGAACAATTTTTTAATTTGTGAAGAAATTTCGAAAACATAAAAATTTGTTGAATTTTAGAACAAATTTGAAAAAAAGGAATTTTATTGAACTTGTGGACAAATTTCGAAACATGGACATTTTATGAATGTGCGTACAAATTTGAAAAAGGGAACAAGTTTTTGAAAACCTTGAACATTTTAGTTTGTGAACAAAAATTTAAAATGCGAACTTTTTATGAAAATAGGGAAGCAAATTTTGAAATACTAAACTTTTTTGAAATTTCTGAACAAAATTTGAAAACAGAAACATTTTACGAAAATATGAACAAGATTTAGAAATTCGAAAAAAAAATCCAAAATATTTGTTGACAAATAGAAAATGATATTGAAGAAAAATGAAAAAGTTGAAGAAATAAAAAAGGCAAGAAAAGAAAAAGCAAAAAAATAAGAAAAAACAAAACAAAAACAAAAAAGAAACTGAAAAAGGAAAAAAAAACATTCAGGAACCTTGTAAAACATTTTCAAAACCAGAAAAACGGACTAGAAACATCATAAAATGTTCCCAAAACCGGCTTTGCTGCAACTCTGAACGGCTTGGCCCACCCAGAAAGGTCGCTCGCTCGCTTATGCGAAACAGCGATAACTTATCGCAAGGAGCGGCAAATAGCGTTATCCTTTGCGTATAACACGCTGGAAAACAGCGCCCGTACCCGCAGCTACTCCTTGCGCCTTTCTGGGCTGGCTCATGTATTGGACTGGATGGCCTGTTTCTTTCATTCCGATTTTTATTTTTCGTTTTTCGGTTTTTATTTTCAAAATATTTAGGGATTTCAAAAAGTTCCTAAGTTTAAAACATGTTCAGGAAATCAGAAAAATGATGATGATTTCGAAAAAAGTTCAAAAACTAAAAGAAATATTCAGAACAACATAAAATGTTCGTAATTCAAAAAATTATACATGATTTAAAAAAATTAGGGAAATCAAAAAATGTTCACAACTTAGAAAAGAGTTAGCATATTCAAAAAATGTTCATGAATTTGAAACAAATATTGTCGAATGTCAAAAAGTAGCATGATTTTCTTTCACATGTTTGCCAAAATTTGAAAAAAGTTTGCCACTTCAGAAAATGTTCTCACATTTCAAAAAAAATCAAGTCTTCAAAAATGTTTGTTCCGAAAAAACACTAGTTAAGAATTCCGAAAATATTCATGCATTTCAAAAAAATGTTCATCTATAAAAAATGTTCGTGAATTTCAAAAATTGTTTGCAAATTCACAAAAATGCATCATTAGTTCATGATTTGAAAAATGTTCCGAAATTTGTAAAGAATGTTCATGAATTTGAAAAATGTTCATCATTTCAACAATATGTTCGTGAATTCTCAATGTTTATAATTTTAAAAAATGTTCGTCAATTTGTAACATGAATTTTAAAAATATTCATTATTTCAAAAATGTTTATATTTTCGAAATATACGTTCATGAGTTCAAAATATGTTTATAATTTTAGAAAAAAGCTTCATTCATTACAAAAATGTTCCTATTATTTCAAAAAAAAAAGTGTGTTGATTCGAAATATGTTCACCTATTCGAAATATATGTTCACGGGTTTCAAAAAAAAAGATGACTTTATGCATAAAAATAAACTTAAAAAAATTGTTCGTCAATCCAAAAAATGTGTAATTACAAAATGTTCACAAATATGCAATATGTTCACTATTTCGTAAAGCATTCAATGTAAGAAAATATTCTTTATTTTCAAAAAGTATTCATGACAAAAATCTGTTCATATATTTGAAAGAGGGCTGCAAAAAAGAAAAAAAGGCAAAAAAGAAAAAAGAAAAATTGGAGAAAGAAAACGAAAAATAGAATAGAAAATAAAAATAAAAATAAAATGTCAACAAAAAAGGAAAAGGAAAGAAAAACCGAAATAGAAAAACAAAAAAATGGTGACGAAAGGAATCACGAACTGGGCCGTCCAAAAAGGTGTGCGTGGGGTGGTGGTGGGGGGAGGCAAACCGCGCGGAAAAGCATTAACCACTAGGACATTCTCAGTTTGTTGATAACTATTGGAAACAAATCTCATTTCACCTATCATTAAGTACTCCCTCCGTCCGAGAATACTGTCATCAAAAATAAAAAAAGAATGTATCTAGAACTAATATACATATAGATACATCCCCTTTTATTCATTTTAATGACAAGTATTTTCGGACAGAGGGAGTACAAAAGTTAAACATATACTACCAATATATACTCACTATAATTATATTTGAATAAAGAAAACATAAATTTGAACAAGCATTCGCAAAAAAACGAATTGAAAGAAATAAACAAATTTCCAAAAGGTTTGTACCAATTTGAAAAAGGTTCACTGAATTTGGAAAAAGTTCATCAATTTTTACAAAGGAAAAAAAGAAAAAGAAAAACAAAAAGGAAACTGAAAAGGGAAAAAAAATATTCATGAACCTTGTAAAACGTTTCAAAACCAGAAAAACGGACTAGAAACATCATAAAATGTTCCCAAAACCGGCATTGCTGCAACGCTGAACGGCTTGGCCCACCCAGAAAGGTCGCTCGCTAGCTTATGCGAAACAGCGACAACTTATCGCAAAGAGCGGCAAATAGCGTTATCCTTTGCGTATTACACGCTGGAACACAGCGCGCGCACCCCCCAGCTACTCCTTGCGCCTTTCTGGGCTGGCTCATGTATTGGACTGGATGGCCAGTTTCTTCCATTCCAATTTTTATTTTCTGTTTTTTGTTTTTTATTTTCAAAATAATTAAGGATTTCAAAAAGTTTCTAAGTTTAAAACATGTTCAGGAAATCAGAAAAATGATGATGATTTCGAAAAAAGTTCAAGAACTAAAACAAATATTCAGAACAACATAAAATGTTGGTAATTCAAAAAATTATTCATGATTTAAAATATTTAGGAAAATCAAAAAATGTTCACAACTTAGAAAAGAGTTAACATATTCAAAAAATGTTCATGAATTTGAAACAAATATTGGCGAATGTCAAAAAGTTAGCATGATTTTATTTAACATGTTCGCCGAAATTTGAAAAAAGTTTGCCACTTCAGAAAATGTTCTCACATTTCAAAAAAAAAAATCAAGTCTTCAAAAAGGTTTGTTCCGAAAAAAAAACTAGTTATGAATTCCTAAAATATGCATGCGTTTCAAAAAATGTTCATCTATAAAAAATGTTTGTGAATTTCAAAAATTGTTTGCAAATTCACAAAAATGCATCATTAGTTTAAAAAATATCACGATTTAATAAATAAATAATTTTTGTGATGTGATTTCATAATATGTTGATGATTTGAAAAATGTTCCGAAATTTGTAAAGAATGTTCGTGAATTTAAAAAATGTTCACCATTTCAAAAATATCGATTTTGTAAAAAATCCATCGATTTTGAAATATGTTCATCGACCTTCAAGAAATGTTCATTGATTTTTCGAAAAAATCACGAATTTGTAAGGTTCACGTATTTAGCAAAAAATGAGAAAAAACTGAACACAACAGTTCCCAGAAAAAACAAAAAAAAAAGAATGAAGTTCCATGAACTATTGAGGATAAATATGGAAAACGATGTGAGTATGCACAATCAATCGAGATGGCCTAGTGGTTACTACGTGTTGCTTTGAATTAAAAGGTCTCTAGTTTGAATCTCTGCGATTGAATTTTGACATAGGAAAAGAAGAAATAGTTAAACGGGTCGGTCCAGTCGCGGGAGGGAGTGTTTCCTGTAGGCGCCCGTTAGCAAAAATGGCCTGTAACAGGCGTCTGCAGCGCCAAATAGGGTGGCGCTCTAAGCGTCGGTTGAGGCTACTGCCGCTCGCTAGCGAGCCATAGCGGGCCGGTCCAACACCTACTCAAAATGGAGAACATGAGTGAAAACAAAGGCAGACCTGGGATTCAAACTCAACAAGTCAGGTCTGCAACCTAACGCACTAAACCACTGGAGCAAACTCGCTTTGTTTTCTAATAACAGAAAATAGTCTAATTAACCTTGCTTTTAATAACATGTTACATTGAATTTGAAAATTACTTGAAAAGTCAACAATTTTTAGGAAAAGTTCACAAAGAAAATGAAAAAGTTCATCGACTTTAAAAAAAGTTCATCAAATTTGAAAAAAAAGTTCATCCATTGGAAAAAGTTAATTGAATTTCAAAAAGTTCATCAATTTGAAAAAGGTTAACTGAATTTGGAAAAAGTTCATCAATTTTTTAAAAAAGTTCACAAATTTGAAAAAAGTTCACCGCTTTTGAAAAAGATGTTCATCGATTTTGAAAAGAGTACACCAATTTTGAAAAAAAGTTCATTGATTTTAAAAAAAATCACAAACTTAAAAAAAGGTTCACAAATTTTAAGAAAAAGTTCATCAATTTTTTTAAAAAAAATCATCAAAGTTGAAAAAAGTTCATCAATTTGAATAAAAGTTCACCGTTTTTTTAGAAGAGTTCATCGGATTTGGAAAAGGTTCATTGTTGGCGCTGCCTCCTCGTGCGGCGCCTCTTCTTCTTCCTCGTGTGGCACAACTCTCTCTTCTCTCTTTCATGGTGTCTCATAAGAACACACAAGACTAGGAGAAACACACACGTACACACATGTAGCAAGGGAGACCAAGAGCTTTGTTGTGAGGCCATTCCCTTGGTGTACACAATGCTACATTTTTCTCCAGCCCTCACGGCAAAGCTCTTGTGGTCTCCCTTGGTACATGTGTGTGTGTGTGTGTGTGTGTGTGTGTGTGTGTGTGTGTGTGTGTGTGTGTGTGTTTCTCCTAGTCTTGTGTGTTCTTATGAGACACCATGAAAGAGAAGAGAGAGTTGTGCAAGACGAGGAAGAAGAAGAGGCGCTGCGCGAGGTGGCGGCGCCAACAATTGGTTTCAGAGCTAGAAAATAGTTTATTAAATTTGGAAAAAATTGTCGATATTGAAAACAGTTCACCGAATTAGAAAACATCATAAAATTCGATGAACTTTTATCGTCGAATTAGAAAAATGAAAATGGAAAAGAAAACCAAAAAAGAAAAAGAAAAGGAAAAAGAAATAGAAAGAGAAAAGGAATAAAAAGGTTGTACATGGTCACCTCTGTGTCTTTGGTGTAGTGGCTATCGTTGCTAGCTTCAACTAGCAGGTCGCGAGTTTGAAATGTTCTCAGTACACTTTTTTGCATCGATTTTAAACAGGTAAATGGAGGTAATATAGGCCGGCCCAGCGCAGCGCGAGGGTGTGCACCCGTTTGTGTAGACTGAAGGAACGGGCGCAGAGGGCACCGTTTAGGATTTGATCTATTTCTCGCCTTAAGCTAGTGGAGAGGCTGCTCTCGCTGAGTGTTTTTCCTCTTGCCGCTTCGATTGTGCCGGCCCATTCGCGCATACATATGGGGAATTAAAAGAGCTGATGAAAAGGGAGAAGCAAGGTTCAATGGAATTTCCTAACGGACGCTCGCTGCATCAAATTGTCAAGGCTTCGCACAGATGTGAGTGAACTAGCGATCAAGATCGGCCGGCCCAATAACGAGATAGTGCACGCGCTACAGCTTCCGGTTTTGGGAACCTTCTGGAGGGTTCCCTAACGGTTTTGGGAACCTTCTAGAAGGTTCATGAACCGGGTTTTCACTGGTTTTTTCTGTTTCTTTTCTTCTTTTTCTTTTTCTTTCTTTGTTTTTCTGTTTCTTTATTTCATTTTCAATTCCTTTTTCTTCTCTATTTATTTCTTTTTGTTCTCAAGAATTTCAAATTATTTTCCAAAATTCTAAAAATGTTCCGAAGTTCAAAAAATGTTCTTATTATTAATTTTTGTTTACAAATTCAAAAAATGTTCTACATTTTCTCAAAAATGTTCCCGTATTATATAAAATGTTCGCTTTTCAAAAAATGTCTGTAAGTTCAAAAAATGTTCATGTTTTCAAATTATATTTGGGAGTTTCAAACAATCTTCCAATTTCAAAATTTGTTCACCAATTTCAAAAAATGTTCATGTTTTCAAATTTTGTTGGGAGTTTCCATAAATGTTTCCGTTTAGAGAATTGTTCGCAAATTCCAGAAAATGTTCATGTTTCAATTTTTGTTCGGAAGTTTCGAAAAATGTACACAAGTTTTAAAAACTGTTCATGTCTTCAAGTTTTGTTCGGGACTTTCAAAAAAAATCCCAGTTTTAAAAATTGTTCGAGTATCCAAAAATTATTTTCAAATTTGAAAAATGTTTGGGTTTTCAAATAAAACTTTCACGTTTTCTATTTTTGGGAGATTTTACAAAAATGTTCCAGTTTTTCAAAAAATGTTTGCATTTTTCGAATTGTTGAGTTTTTCAAATTCTATTCACAATGTCTAAAAGTGTTTGCTGTTTCATACAACCTTCATGTCTTTTTCTCAAAAAATACGTTTTGCGTACAAAATTTAAAAGATGTTCGGATATGCGCTCGGTTTTGATATGTTGTGCTGCATTAAAAACCAGGAATCTCCCTAGCTGAACTGGCTAGCTGTATTTCTTTGAAGCGTCAGGTCTCAGGTTCGAACCCTGCTTGGATTATTTTTCTTCTCGAGCGCTGCATTTTTTTCGTTCAGTACTGGTCGCTAGGCATATGGGCCGGCCTAGTCGGGAGACCCGACTGTGCGTCCGGTCGACATTCTGCCGCAAAGAGCCGCAGATAGAACCTCTCAGGTTCAATCCCTGCAAGGGCTATCGCGGGTGCTGCAACCACTCCAACGAAATCATGTTAGTGATAAGTTGTACGTACACGTCGTAGTTGAGGCTATTTCAAAAGCTGCGCCAGCTTGCTATTTGCCGACCTGCGCGCCAAATAGGAGTGACCCTCCCTAATTTAGAAGAAGCGCTAGTCTACAGTGTTTTTGCACAGTGGGCTCGCTCGACAACATGGTCAACAGTTTTCGGAACCTATTAGGCACCAGTTTTGTGTCTCAAATAAAAAGAACAAGTTTTGAAGCGTTAGTGATCAGCATTGAAACAATTCTCGGAACCTTCTATGAGCTGTTTTAGAAAACTTCCAATAGGTTCTGTTCGGTTTTTTTTCTATCAGATTTATTTTGTTTTGTAAAAACAAGAGGGACATTTTCTGATATGTTATGAACATTTTCTTAAAATTATGCAAAGAAAATTTTACATTTTTATGACCATTTTTAAAACAAGTGAAGGTGTTGTTGGTATTTATTTTAATTGGTTATAAACATTCTTTTATATGTCATGAACGTTTTTCAAAAACTGCGTAGACAATTTTTCACATTTTCATGGAAAAGTCATTAGATGTGCGGATATTTTTGTAAATGTTGTGAATGTTTTTAAAGGTTACGGACATGTTTTTTTGATATGTAACCATTTTTAAAAAATGATACAAACAAACTTTTAAATTTGATGAACATTTTTTAAATGTCATGTATAAAAAATGTTCAAATGTCATGAGCACTTTATTAAAATTGTGTGGGCATTTGTTTCAGCTTGAACATTTTTTTAATACACAAAGGTTATTATATGCAAAAAAATAATATGAAAATTATTTCAAATATATATATTTTTAGAGAATTCGCAATATATTTGACATAAAAGTAAAACAAAAAATAAACATATGAATTAAAACACCAACTAGTGATCCTACACAACTTTGCTATAGTTCTCGCAACATGTGCCTCACCCGTTTAACCTCATGTTGTAGTCGAGACGCGAGAGAAGTACGTCGGTGGAGCAACAGGGGGCTCACGAGGGTGGAGGGCGCGCTTCGGGGGGGGGGGGTAGGCGCGCCCCCTACCTCGTGGCCTCCCTATTGGTTGCTTGACGTAGGGTCCAAGTCTCCCGAATCATGTTCGGTGAGAAAAACACGTTCCCGAAGGTTTCATTTCATTTGGACTCCGTTTGATATTTTTTTTTCTTCGAAACCCTAAAATAGGCAAAAAAACAGCAATTCTGGGCTGGGCCTCCGGTTAATAGGTTAGTCTCAAAAATAATATTAAAGTGGAAAATAAAGCCCAATAATGTCCAAAACAGTAGATAATATAGCATGAAGCAATTAAAAATTATAAATACGTTGGAGACGTATCACAAGCTAAAATAGCTAAAGCAACTTCTTTTTCGAAAACATAACCCTCAAGAATGACAGGCGATTCATATTTATTAGGGGGAGAGTCTTCATCATCACTTTCATCAATATTATCAGTTTCAATATTTTCATTCTCTCTAACCCTAATAAGTTGTTTATCAAGAAATTCACCAAGTGGCATAGTAGTATCAAGCATAGAAGTAGTTTTATCATAAGTATCATGCATAGCAGAAGTGGCATCATCAATAACATGCGACATATCAGAACGAATAGCAGAAGCAGGTTTAGGTGTCGCAAGCTTACTCAAAACAGAAGGTGAATCAAGTGCAGAGCTAGATGGCAGTTCCTTACCTCCCCTCGTAGTTGAGGGATAAAACTTGGTTTTTGGATCTCTACAGTTCTTCATAATGATAAGCAGATATAAATCCCAAGTGGCTCAAAGAATAGAGCTATGCTCCCCGGCAACGGCGCCAGAAAATAGTCTTGATAACCCACAAGTATAGGTGATCGCAATAGTTTTCGAGGGTAGAGTATTCAACCCAAATTTATTGATTCGACACAAGGGGAGCCAAAGAATATTCTCAAGTATTAGCAGCTGAGTTGTCAATTCAACCACACTTGGAAACTTAATATCTGCAATAAAGTATTTAGTAGCAAAGTAATATGATAATAGTGGTAACGATAGCAAAAGTAATGTTTTTGGTATTTTGTAGTGATGATAGCAATAGCAATGGAAAAGTAAATAAGCGAAGAACAATATATGGAAAGCTCGTAGGCAATGGATCGATGATAGAGAATTATGCCGGATGCGGTTCATCATGTAACAATCATAACCTAGGGTGACACAGAACTAGCTCCAATTCATCAATGTAATGTAGGCATGTATTCCGAATATAGTCATACGTACTTATGGAAAAGAACTTGCATGACATCTTTTGTCCTACCTCCCGTGGCAGCGAGGTCCTAGCGGAAACTAAGGGATATTAAGGCCTCCTTTTAATAGAGTACCGGACCAAAGCATTAACACATAGTGAATACATGAACTCCTCAAACTACGGTCATCACCAGGAGTGGTCCCGATTATTGTCACTTCGGGGTTGCCGGATCATAACACATAGCAGGTGACTATAGAATTGCAAGATAGGATCAAGAACTCTCATATATTGAAGAAAACATAATAGGTTCAGATCTGAAATCATGGCACTCGGGCCCTAGTGACAAGCATTAAGCATAGCAAAGTCATAGCAACATCAATCTCAGAACATAGTGGATACTAGGGATCAAACCCTAACAAAACTAACTCGGTTACATGATAAATCTCATCCAACCCATCACCGTCCAGCAAGCCTACGATGGAATTACTCACGCACGGCGGTGAGCATCATGAAATTGGTGATGGAGGATGGTTGATTATGACGATGGCGACGGATTTCCCTCTCCGGAGCCCCGAACGGACTCCAGATCAGCCCTCCCGAGAGGTTTTAGGGCTTGGCGGCGGCTCCGTATCGTAAAACGCGATGAATCCTTCTCTCTAATTTTTTCTCCCCGAAAGCAAATATATAGAGTTGGGGTTGAGGTCAGAGGAGCTCCAGGGGGCCCACGAGGTAGGGGGCGCGCCCTGGGGGGCAGGCGCACCCCCACCCTCATGACTAGGGTGTGGGCCCCCTGGTCTTCATCTTTTGCAAGGATTTTTATTATTTCCAAATAGACGTTCCGTGAAGTTTTAGGTCATTCCGAGAACTTTTGTTTCTGCAAATAAATAACACCACGGCAATTCTGCTGAAAACAACGTCAGTCTGGGTTAGTTCCATTCAAATTATGCAAGTTAGAGTCCAAAAAAAGGGCAAAAGTGTTTGGAAAAGTAGATATGACGGAGACGTATCAGGAGGAAACACGTGTTGCCTCACCTTTGGGACATATGTCATCCACTCATTGGACAGGAGGCGTCTATGATAGGTCGACACGTGGCACGGCCCAACAGTGGCCCATTCCGGTGAAAAAGGCTGGCCCAGTAAAAAATAGCAGACCGGCCCATATAAGGCCTACTTGTGCTAGGTCCATTTAAGCCCACGGCCCATACGAGATGTGTCAATTCGGCCCGTCAACAACCCATTAAAGATTTGACACCATTGCAGCCCATCGTCAGTTCAATCCCGTTAACAACCCGCTATTATCGACCCGATGAGATTTCGGCCTGTTAACGGCCCATTCAGTGGATGGACCAATTTTCACGATGTACATCTTTCGGCCTTTTAGCGACCCATTTAAATATTGGGCTAATTTCCGGCCCGGTGTGTCTTTCAGCCTGTTGACGGCCCATAAATCAGTTGGGCCATTTGTAGTCGGACCTGAGTTTTAGCCTTTTAGCGACCCATTTAAGTGTTGGGCCAATTTCCGGCCCGGTGTGTCTGTCAGCCTGGTGACTGCCCATATATCTGTTGGGCCATTTGTAGTCGGACTTGAGTTTTGGCCTTTTAGCGACCCATTTAAGTGTTGGGCCAATTCCCGGCCCTGTGTGCCTTTCAGCCTGTTAACGGGACATAAATGAGTTGGGCCATTTGTAGTCGAACCTGAGTTTTTGCCTTTTAACGGCCCATGCCCTTCATGGTTCAATACCAACCCAGTTTCTCTTTCGGCTTGCTAAAGGCCCACAACACAGTTGGGCCATTTACATACGACCTAACTTTCAGCCTCTTAGCGGCCCATGCTCTTCATGGTCCAGTACAAGCCCACTATCTCTTTCGTCCTGCTAAAGGCCCACAGTATTGTTGAGCCATATGTAGCCCGAACTTAGTAACGACCTATTAACGGCCCGTGAAATCAATTGGGCCCACCTGTTGCCCGCTTCGATGTCAGCCTGTTAACGACCCGGGAGTTAAGAGGGCTGACCTGTTGGAAATATGCCCTAGAGGCAATAATAAATTGGTTATTATTATATTTCCTTGTTCATGATAATCGTTTATTATCCATGCTAGAATTGTATTGACAAGAAACTCAGATACATGTGTGGATACATAGACAACACCATGTCCCTAGTAAGCCTCTAGTTGACTAGCTCGTTGATCAATAGATGGTTACGGTTTCCTAACCATGGACATTGGATGTCGTTGATAACGGGATCACATCATTAGGAGAATGATGTGATGGACAAGACCCAATCCTAAGCCTAGCACAAAGATCGTGTAGTTCGTTTGCTAAAGCTTTTATAATGTCAAGTATCATTTCCTTAGACCATGAGATTGTGCAACTCCCGGATACCGTAGGAGTGCTTTGGGTGTGCCAAACGTCACAACGTAACTGGGTGGCTATAAAGGTACACTACAGGTATCTCCGAAAGTATCTGTTGGGTTGGCACGAATCGAGACTGAGATTTGTCACTCCATGTAACGGAGAGGTATCTCTGGGCCCACTCGGTAGGACATCATCATAATGTGCACAATGTGACGAAGGAGTTGATCATGGGATGATGTGTTACGGAACGAGTAAAGAGACTTGCCGGTAACGAGATTGAACAAGGTATCGGGATACCGATGATCGAATCTCGGGCAAGTATCATACCGCTAGACAAAGGGAATTGTATACGGGATTGATTGAATCCTTGACATCATGGTTCCTCCGATGAGATCATCGTGGAACATGTGGGAGCCAACATGGGTATCCAGATCCTGTTGTTGGTTATTGACCGGAGAGTTGTCTCGGTCATGTCTGCATGGTTCCCGAACCCGTAGGGTCTACACACTTAAGGTTCGATGACGCTAGGGTTATAGGGAATAGATATACGTGGTTACCGAATGTTGTTCGGAGTCCCGGATGAGATCCTGGACGTCACGAGGAGTTTCAGAAAGGTCTGAAGGTAAAGATTTATATATGGGAAGTCCTGTTTTGGTTGCCGGAAAAGTTTCGGGTTTTATCGGTAATGTACCGGGACCACCGGGAGGGTCCCGGTGGTCCACCAAGTGGGGCCACCAGCCCCGAAGGGCTGCATGGGCCAAGTGTGGGAGGGGACCAGCCCCAGGTGGGCTGGTGCGCCCCCCACCAGGGCCCAAGGCGAAGAGAGAAGGGAAAAAGGGGAAACCCTAGGCTCAGATGGGCCTAAGGCCCACCTAGTGGTGCGCCCCCCCTCTCTCCCCCCTTGGCCGCCCCCTAGATGGGATCTAGGGCTGGCCGCCACCCCTAGGGGTGGAAACCTAGGTGGGGGCACAGCCCCTCCCTTTCCCCTATATATAGTGGGGGTTTTGGGCTGCCAGAAACATGAGAACATCTCCTTCTTGGCGCAGCCCTACCCCTCTCCCTCCTCGTCTCTTGCGGTGCTTGGCGAAGCCCTGCTGGAGTACCACGCTCCTCCACCACCACCACGCCGTCGTGCTGCTGCTGGATGGAGTCTTCCCCAACCTCTCCTTCTCCCCTTGCTGGATCAAGGCGTAGGAGACGTCACCGGGCTGTACGTGTGTTGAATACGGAGGTGCCGTCCGTTCGGCACTAGGATCATCGGTGATTTGGATCACGACGAGTACGACTCCATCAACCCCGTTCACTTGAACGCTTCCGCTTAGCGATCTACAAGGGTATGTAGATGCACTCTCCTTCCCCTCGTTGCTAGATTACTCCCTAGATTGATCTTGGTGATGCGTAGAAAATTTTGAATTTCTGCTACGTTCGCCAACAGTGGTATCAGAGCTAGGTCTATGCGTAGTTTCTATGCACGAGTAGAACACAAGTTGTTGTGGGCGTCGATTTTGTCAATTTACTTGCCGTTACTAGTCTTATCTTGATTCGGCGGCATCGTGGGATGAAGCGGCCCAGACCGACCTTACACGTACTCTTACGTGAGACTGGTTCCACCGACTGACATGCACTAGTTGCATAAGGTGGCTAGTGGGTGTCTGTCTCTCCCACTTTAGTCGGATTGGATTCGATGAAAAGGGTCCTTATGAAGGGTAAATAGAAATTGGCATATCACGTTGTGGTTTTCGCGTAGGTAAGAAACGTTCTTGCTAGAAACCTATAGCAGCCACATAAAAACATGCAACAACAATTAGAGGACGTCTAACTTGTTTTTGCAGCATATGCCTTGTGATGTGATATGGCCAAAAGGATGTGATGAATGATATATGTGATGTATGAGATTGATCATGTTCTTGTAATAGGAATCACGACTTGCATGTCGATGAGTATGACAACCGGCAGGAGCCATAGGAGTTGTCTTTATTTATTTATGACCTATGTGTCAACATAAACGTCATGTAATTACTTTACTTTATTGCTAAAGCGTTAGTCATAGTAGTAGAAGTAATAGATGACGAGACAACTTCAAGAAGACACGATGATGGAGATCATGATGATGGAGATCATGGTGTCATGCCGGTGACAATGATGATCATGGAGCCCCGAAGATGGAGATCAAAAGGAGCAAAATGATATTGGCCATATCATGTCACTATTTGATTGCATGTGATGTTTATCATGTTTTACATCTTATTTGCTTAGAACGACGGTAGCTTAAATAAGATGATCCCTCACTAAAATTTCAAGAGAAGTGTTTCCCCTAACTGTGCACCGTTGCGAAGGTTCGTTGTTTCGAAGCACCACGTGATGATCGGGTGTGATAGATTCTAACGTTCGAATACAACGGGTGTTGACGAGCCTAGCATGTACAGACATGGCCTCGGGACACATGCAAAACACTTAGGTTGACTTGACGAGCCTAGCATGTACAGACATGGCCTCGGAACACGGAGGACCGAAAGGTCGAGCATGAGTCGTATAGAAGATACGATCAACATGAAAATGTTCACTGATGTTGACTAGTCCGTCTCACGTGATGATCGGACACGGCCTAGTTGACTCGGATCATGTTTCACTTAGATGACTAGAGGGATGTCTATCTGAGTGGGAGTTCATTAAATGAACTCAATTATCATGAACATAGTCTAAATTGTCTTTGCAAATATGTTGTAGATAAATAGCTCACGTTGTAGCTCCCTGTTTCAATACGTTCCTAGAGAAAGATTAAGTTGAAAGATATTGTAAGCAATGATACGGACTAGGTCCGTAGTCCGAGGAGTGTCCTCACTGCTACACAGAAGGCTTACGTCTTTGATGCACTGCTCGATGTGCAAACCCCTACAACGTCGTCTGTGGATGTTGTGAACACCTGACAGACACATCTTGATGACTACTTGATAGTTTAGTGCACCATACTTTACGGCTTAGAAACGGGATTCCAATGACGTTTTGAACGCCATAGAACATATGAGATGTTCCAAGAGCTGAAATTGGGATTTCAGGCTCATGCCCGTGTTGAGAGGTGTGAGACCTCTGACAAGTTCTTTTGCCAACAAGATGGAGGAGAATAGCTCAACTAGTGAGCATGTGCTTAGAATGTCTGGGTACTATAATCACTTAAATCAAGTGGGAGTTAAACTTCCAGATAAGATAGTGATTGATAGAGTTCTCTAGCCACTATCACCAAGCTACTAGATCTTCGTGATGAACTATGACATGCAAGGGATGGAGTTGATCCCGGAGCTGTTCGCGGTGCTTAAGACCGCAAAAGGTAGAAATCAAGAAGGAGCATCAAGTGTTGATGGTTTAACAAGACCACTGGTTTCAAGAAGGGCAAGGGCTAGAAGGGAAACTTCATGGATGGCAAATCAGTTGCCGCTCCAGTGAAGGAACCCAAGGTTGAACCCAAACCCGAGACTAAGTGCTTCTATTGTAAGGGGAACGGACACTGGTAGCGGAATTACCCCAAATGCATGGTAGATAAGAAGGCTGGCAACTTCAACAAAGTATATACATGTTATTAATGTGTACCTCACTAGTACTCCTGGTAGCACCTGGGTATTGGATACCGGTTCAGTTGCTATTATTGGTGACTTGAAGCAAAAGCTACGTACTAAACGGAGACTGGCTAAGGGCGAGGTGACGATGTGTGTTGGAAGTGTTTCCAAAGTTGATGAGATCACCATCGCACGCTCCATCTGCCTTCGGGATTAGTATTGAACCTAGATAAATGTTATCAGGTGTCTACGTTGAGCATGAATATGATTAGATCATGTTCATTGCAAGACGGTCATTCATTTAAGTTAGAGAATAATAGTTATTCTGTTTACATGAATGATACCTTTCATGGTCATGCACCCTATATGAATGGTTCATTGAATCTCGGTCGTGGTAATACACATGTTCACGCCAAAAGATATAGAGTTAATAATGATAGTACCACTTTCCCGTGGCACTGCCACTTAAGTCATATTGGCGTAAGATGCATGAAGAAACTCCATGTCGATGGATGTTTGGAGTCACTTGATTTTGAATCGCTTGACACATGCGAGCCATGCCTCATGGGCAGGATGACTAAGACCCCGTTTTCAGGTACAATGAAACGGGCAAGTGACTTGTTGGAGATCATGCATGCTGATGCGTGTGATCCAATGAGAATTGAAGCGTGCGGTGGATATCGCTATTTTCTCATCTTCATTGACGATTTGAGTAGATATAGGTATATTTACTTAATGAAGCACAAGTCTGAAACGTTTGAAAAGTTCAAGCGATTTCAGAGTGAAGTTAAGAATCATCATAACAAAAAGGATCATGTTCCTACGATCTGATCAAAAGGGGATTTTCTGAGTTATGAGTTTGGCAATCACTTAAGACATTGTGGAATTGTTTCACAGTTGAAGCCACCTGGAACACCACAAGGTAATGGTGTGTCCGGACGTCGTAATCGAACCCTATGAGATATGGTGCGATCTATGATGTCTCATACCAATCTACCGTTTTCATTTTGAGGTTATGCGTTAGAGACAACTGCATTCACTTTAGATAGGACACCATCTAAGTCGTTGAGACGACGTCGTATGAACATTGGTTTGGCAAGAAACCAAAGTTGTCGTTTCATAATGTTTGGGGCTGCGATGCTTAAGGCTTCAGCCGCAGAAGCTCGAACCCAAAGCGGACAAACACATCTTCATAGGATACCCAAAGGTGACAAGTTGGGTATACCTTCTATCTCAGATCCGAGGGCAAATTGTTTGTCACTAAGAACGGGTCCTTTCTCGAGAAGGAGTTTCTCTCCAAAGAATTGAGTGGGAGGAATATAGAACTTGATGAGGTTGTCGAACCTTTACTTCAACCAGAGAGTGATGCAACATAGAAAGATGTTTTCTGTGGAGCCTACGTCTGTTGAATAGGAAGTTGATGATAGTGATCATGAAGCTTCAGATCAAGTTGCTATCGAACATCGTAGGTCGACAAGGATATGTACTACTCCTGAGTGGTACGGTAATCCTGTCTAAGATATCATGTTGTTAGACAACAATGAATCTATGAGCTATGGAGAAGCGATGGTGGGCCCGTATTCCGACAAATGGTTAGAAGCCATGAAATCCGAGATAGGATTCATATATCAGAACAAAGTATGGACTTTGGTGGACTTGCCCGATGATCGGCAAGCCATTGAGATAAATGGATCTTTAAGAAGAAGACGGATGTGGGCGGTAATGTTACCGTCTATGAAGCTCGACTTGTGGGAAAGAGTCTTTTCACAAGTTCAAGGATTTGACTACGATGAGAATTTCTCACCCGTAGCGATGCTTGAGTCCGTCGGAATTATGATAGCATTAGTTGTATTTTTCGATTATGAAATCTTACAGATGGATGTCAAAACAAGTTTTCTTACCAGTTTTCGTAAGAAAAGTTGTATGTGATACAATAAAAGGTTTTGACGATCCTAAGGATGCTAAAAGGTATGCTGGCTCCAGCAATCCTTCTATGGACTAAAGCAAGCATCTCGGAATCGGAATATATGTTTTGATGGAGTGATCAAAGCTTTTAGGTTTATACAATGTTTGCTAGAAACTTGTATTTACAAGAAAGTGAGTGGGAGCACTACAACATTTCTGATAAGTATATGTGGATGACATATTGTTGATCCGAAATAATGTAGAATTTCTGGAAAGCATAAATGGTTTGTTTGAAGAGTGATTTTCAAAGGAAGACCTGGATAAAGCTGCTTACATATTGGGCATCAAGATCTATAGAGATAGATCAAGACGCCTGATGATACTTTCAAAGAACGCACACCTTGACATGTTTTTGAAGGAGTTCAAAATAGATCAGTCAAGGAAGGGGTTCTTACCTGAGTTGTAAGGTGTGGAGTTGAGTAAGACTCAAAGATTGACCACGGCAGAAGAAAGAGGAAGGATGAAGGTCGTCCCCTATGCTCTTGTCATAGGCTCTATACGGTATGCCATGCTGAGTACCGCACCTGATGTGTGCCTTGCCACATGTCTGGCAAGAGGGTACAAAGGTGATCTAGGAGTAGATCACCAGATAACGGTCCAAATTATCCTTAGAGGAATAAGGAAATGTTTCTCGGTTATGGAGGTGATAAAGAGTTCGACGTAAAGAGTTACGTCGATGCAAGCTTAACACCTATCCGGATAGCTCTGAGTAGAGATACCGAATACGTATAATGGAGCAATAATTTGGAATAGCTCCAAGTGGAACATGGTAGCAGCATCTACGATATAAAGTTTTGCGAAATACATAGGGATCTGAATATGGCAAGACCCGTTGACTACAACCTCTCTCACAAGCATAACATGATCAAACCCAGAACTGTTTGAGTGTTTATCACATAGTGATGTGAACTAGATCATTGAGTCTAGTAGACTCTTGGATGTTGGTCACATGGCGATGTGACCTATGAGTGTTAATCACATGGCGATGTGAACTAGATTATTGACTCTAGTGTAAGTGGGAGACTGTTGGAAATATGCCCTAGAGGCAATAATAAATTGGTTATTATTATATTTCCTTGTTCATGATAATCGTTTATTATCCATGCTAGAATTGTATTGGTAGGAAACTCAGATACATGTGTGGATACATAGACAACACCATGTCCCTAGTAAGCCTCTAGTTGACTAGCTCGTTGATCAATAGATGGTTACGGTTTCCTAACCATGGACATTGGATGTCGTTGATAATGGGATCACATCATTAGGAGAATGATGTGATGGACAAGACCCAATCCTAAGCCTAGCACAAAGATCGTGTAGTTCGTTTGCTAAAGCTTTTCTAATGTCAAGTATCATTTCTTTAGACCATGAGATTGTGCAACTCCCGGATACCGTAGGACTGCTTTGGGTGTGCCAAACGTCACAACGTAACTGGGTGGCTATAAAGGTACACTACAGGTATCTCCAAAAGTATCTATTGGGTTGGCACGAATCGAGACTGGGATTTGTCACTCCGTGTAACGGAGAGGTATCTCTGGGCCCACTCGGTAGGACATCATCATAATGTGCACAATGTGACCAAGGAGTTGATCACGGGATGATGTGTTACGGAACGAGTAAAGAGACTTGCCCGTAACGAGATTGAACAAGGTATCGGGATACCGACGATCGAATCTCGGGCAAGTATCGTACCGCTAGACAAAGGGAATTGTATACGGGATTGATTGAATCCTTGACATCGTGGTTCATCCGATGAGATCATCGTGGAACATGTGGGAGCCAACATGGGTATCTAGATCCTGCTGTTGGTTATTGACCGGAGAGTTGTCTCGGTCATGTCTGCATGGTTCCCGAACCCGTAGGGTCTACACACTTAAGGTTCGATGACGCTAGGGTTATAGGGAATAGATATACGTGGTTACCGAATGTTGTTCAGAGTCCCGGATGAGATCCCGGACGTCATGAGGAGTTCCGGAATGGTCCGGAGGTAAAGATTTATATATGGGAAGTCCTGTTTTGGTCGCCGAAAAAGTTTCGGGTTTTATCGGTAATGTACCGGGACCACCGGGAGGGTCCCGGTGGTCCACCAAGTGGGGCCACCAGCCCCGGAGGGCTGCATGGGCCAAGTGTGGGAGGGGACCAGCCCCAGGTGGGCTGGTGCGCCCCCCCCCCACCAGGGCCCAAGGCGAAGAGAGAAGGGAAAAAGGGGAAACCCTAGGCTCAGATGGGCCTAAGGCCCACCTAGTGGTGCGCCCCCCTCTCTCCCCCTTGGCCGCCCCCTAGATGGGATCTAGGGCTGGGCGCCACCCCTAGGGGTGGAAACCTAGGTGGGGGCACAGCCCCTCCCTTTCCCCTATATATAGTGGGGGTTTTGGGCTGCCAGAAACATGAGAACATCTCCTTCTTGGCGCAGCCCTACCCCTCTCCCTCCTCGTCTCTTGCGGTGCTTGGCAAAGCCCTGCTGGAGTACCACGCTCCTCCACCACCACCACGCCGTCGTGCTGCTGCTGGATGGAGTCTTCCCCAACCTCTCCTTCTCCCCTTGCTGGATCAAGGCGTAGGAGACGTCACCGGGCTGTACGTGCGTTGAACACGGAGGTGCCGTCCGTTCGGCACTAGGATCATCGGTGATTTGGATCACGACAAGTACGACTCCATCAACCCCGTTCACTTGAACGCTTCCGCTTAGCGATCTACAAGGGTATGTAGATGCACTCTCCTTCCCCTCATTGCTAGATTACTCCATAGATTGATCTTGGTGATGCGTAGAAAATTTTGAATTTCTGCTACGTTCCCCAACACGACCATTAACTTTCGGCCTGGTGACGGCCCATTAACTTAATGGGCCCACTAAAGTTCATACATGTCTTTAGGCCAAATTAGATAATTTGAGCCCATTACGACGAGCAATTATGCACATGACCAAAACCAATCAAGCAAAGGTACGACGTATAGGGAAAAATGTTGCACATCCAGCATATATTATAGGAAATTACATCCATTGGGCAATCAAAGATTCATGCCAGTGCAAATAAATGAACAAAACCTAACGGTCTACAACGTCACAATCTGCAACCTCAGCACGGATGATGCCCATAAGCATGTGGGCAAGTTCTTGCTGCTTTGCTGCACTATCTGTGAAAACATTGATCAGTTGTTGTGTCGCACGACTCTGCACCTCTGATTCCTCCATCATTTCCATCATTCCTTCAACCATTAATTGGTTCACAAACATACATTTTTTCCGTTGCATTCGAGATAGAGGATACTGAACAGATTCAGATGTGATTTTGGCACGCTTGTATTGTTGATAGTGGAGAGTGTCTCGACCACTGCATCATAACATAAATTAGGAGGGGAACCAAACAGATTAATCATGAGTTATTGACATATTACCTGGCCTAGATTTATTGGAAAGAAACAATGGGGTTGCCTTGTTGTTTTTAGAGTTTGTCTTCTTACCTTCAGCAGCCTGCACCAAATTAAGACACTAGCATTGCTATCATTGGCCAAGTCAGATAATAAGAAAGCAACATTGGCACAACGAACGTTTGGGAAACTAGCCAACACCAAATTAACACAATATGGTACAACTATCATCAGCCAGTTAAGGTAATACGAAAGCAACATTGGCACAATGAATGAATGGGCAACCAGAGCAGCACTACAATTCAGTAATGTGCATGATATGAGATAGTACACTCATGTAGCTCAGTATGCAAAACTACCAGGCAGTTTTCTTTACAAAAATCAACATTGGCGCCTTTAACATTTTGCTACAACTAATTTTAGATCAGACAAAGGTTGGATTCACGCCGATTAACAAAATACATGTTGATGTAAAAATATAGTGATATACAACAGGTACTTACATCAGCATTGGAGCACAGAGAATTCCCGCAAGATATTTTCCTCGAATACAATCCCAATGAAGGAAATCTTCTATCATTTAACCTTATTTTCTAAAAGAGAGATGGGTAAGAAACATGTAGAAAATATGATTAGAATGCTATAAAATTTCATGATGCGAGGATACGCACACGCTTCTTAGAATGGAGTTGACATTCTCTTGCTGGACTGGAGTGGACTAGTTCTTTGGCCACTAGAATCTACTTATTATCAATGGGAGTTGGGTTTCTCTGTGCTGGAGCAGTATCTATGAAAAATGGAGTTGGTTTATTATCTCCTGGCATTTGGATCTTTTGCAAAGACCTGGTTTGTAACCCTTCAGATTCTAACATAGCCGTCTTCCCCTTGCATGCCTTATATAGAAGAATGATGCTTCAATTATAAAACATGCTACAGCAAAGATGGAATAGGTACTGAAGAATAGAAAGGAATGACATATTGACATGTATTCCCTCCATCTAGAAATAAATGGATGGGTCTAGGCGTATTTCAGTTCTAGATACATCCAGTTTTATCCATTTCTGCGACATGTAATCCGGACGGAGGGAGTATGATGTAAGAGCTAGGGATACGATATGACAACACAGTAAAAAAACATTGAAAACCCACTGCATAACTGAAGTAATCAAACCCACTGATATGAGATAGTACACTCATGCAGCTCAGGATGCAAAACTACCAGGCAGTTTTCCTTACAAAAATCAACATTATGGCCTTTAATCATACATTTTGCTACAACTAAATTTAGATCAGATAAAGGTTGGATTCACGCCGATTAACAAAATACATTCTGATGTAAAAATATAGTGATATACAACAGGTACTTACATCTGCATTGGAGTGCAGAAAATTCCTGCAAGAATCTTTCCTCACAGACGATACCAGTGCAGAAATTCCTCTATCTGTTAAGCTTATTTTCTAAAAGAGAGATGGATAAGAAACATGTAGAAAATATGATCAACATGCTATAAAATTTCATGATGCAAGGATACGCACACGCTTCTTAGAATGGAGTTGACATATTTTTGCTGGACTGGAGCGGACTAGTTCTTTGGCCACTGGAATCTGCTTATTATCAGTAGGAGTTGGGTTTCTCTATGCTGGAGCAGTATCTATAAAAACTGGAGTTGGTTTATTATCTCCTGGCGTTTGGATCTTTTGCAAAGACTTGGTTTGTAACCCTTTAGATTCTAACATAGTCGTCTTCCCCTTGCATGCCTTGTATAGAAGAATGGTGCTTCAATTATAAAACATGCTACAACAGAGAGATGGAATAGGTACTGAAGAATAGAAAGGCATGACATATTGACATGTATTCCCTCCATCCGGAAAAAATGGATGGGTCTAGGCATATTTCAGTTCTAGATACATCCTTTTTTATCCATTTCGGCAACATGTAATCTGGACGGAGGGAGTATGGTGTAAGAGCTAGGGATACGACATGACAACACAGTAAAAAAATACTAGTTGAATGTAAAACTGTATGCTAGCAGAATACATACAGAAAAAAAACTAAGGCAACATACACGTGTATGATTGGCAAACTAAGATGGCATTGCAACAGAGCACTAGAACAACACTTAAATGTAAAAAACATGGTATGGTAGACAGATGAAGTACATACTGATGAATAACAATGCATAAAATATTCATAAGCATGATTCCCAAATTAAGCAGATGGCATTGTGATAGAGTAGAATGACAGTACTTGAATTTGAAAACATGTTATCATGAATGGAATAGGTACTGAAAAACATGAAGGCATGACATATTTACATGCATGATCAGCATGCTAAGCACATGGAATTGCAACAGAGTAGATACACTCCAGGACATTATATGCATGTTGTACCCATATCACGGGCCAAGTTAGAGCAAGGACCTTGTGGGTGAAGAGGATTCAACATCTTTCTGCAAGTCTTCTGAAGAACTGCCTTTACATGTTCCATCATATTGGGTATCATTGACATCAAGTTTATTGGCCTTTACATTGCTCGGTGAGGTACTTGTGGATATATCAGTGTGTGCAATTATATCTGACATGCATGAAAGACAACTAGTAATTAGATTTATGTAATGAGTGCATGTAGGAGACGGCATAAATAGTAGGACCGGGGTTAACTAACATCAACAAGTCTCAAAAGCTAAAGGGGGAACATATATGAAAGCTACAGAATATTATTGTTTATACTCGAGATTAACTAGATGGCACACAAAAGTATTAAAGAACATAGGTAATACCAGAAGTGGTATAATACTATAATCACTAGCCTGTGGGATAGCATTGGCTGATGGATGATAACTATGGAACAACGTTACCTAAAGAACAAGTATCTTAGCTAAACTATGGAACAACGTTAACTCTTGAACAAGACCCGTAAGAGATCAGCATGAATATATAGTGAAATGTGATAATCTATTTTCCATGCTTAGATGAATAACAAAGCCATAAATGTTGCACACAAGTAAGATGAGGGTACAACCTATCTGGCCGCCATCCATAGGAGTGAGCATCATGTGCTGACTTGTCGATTGGCCCTGCAGTTGTTGTGGCTGTCCATCTCGGGCACGCGCATTCGATGCAGGGAACTATTGAGTGGGGACTATAGCTCCCTTCTGGTGCATGCTTACCTTGTTGGAGCAGCTGTGGTGAGTCAGAAGATGGTGTGGCTGAAGATGCAGATAACGCATAATGTTAAGAATGACACATCTCTTTGATCTGAAGAAATACACTAAGAGATAAACAACAACGTACGAGAGTGGTCACACGTCTGTTGACTGAGACTAAATTGGGGTCACACGATTTTATTTTATTTTGGTACTGTTCGATCTACGCCGGATGGCTTGATGGCTGTCTTGTGCCTCCCGGCTGACATTGTTAGGAATCTTCCCTGAAGAGCCAGCGACCAACGGCAAAGCAGCTTGCCTCCGCCGTCCGTGGCCCCGGCCAAAACCCCGCTCCCGCCCCACCGCACTGCCGTGGTTGCGCCGCCCCCAGACCAATCCACAAAGACTCCCCGTCATCCAGATCCGGCGGCGGTAGTACCTTGAACCCATGCAACTCTAAGATAACCATCTAAGCACTGCTTCTGTGGCGAACTTGTGGCCCCGCACCCTTACGTTAGACACCAGCCAACCGGCAGCCTAGGAGCTCCGCCGCCTCGAGGGGTGCTGCTTCCCATTGGGAATCGATTGATCTACAATAAAAATTCAGACAACTGACACCTAAATAAAGCGATTTGAGATGAGGGTGTGACCTATCTGGCGGCATGGTGAAGTAGGCAGGTCCAGCTGCCGAGTCGGTGAGGCCGGCGCGGTTGCGGTGGCCACCGGTGTCAGGGAAACATTGATGTCGCGACAGTCGACGGCTACGCGGAAGCAGCGCCGGGACTCTGGACGGATCTGAAGTTGGAGCCGCTCTGGCGCCATGAACAACGGCGGGGGTGAATCGTCTCCGGTACGGTTCACGCGGCCGTCGTCGAGGCAGCTCCAGCAGCACGGAGTAAGAGGCACACGACCCAGTGCACGACGACAAATGGACAGCCTCTCCGGCATTAGGGAGGAGGGCGGCTGTGAAATTGATGTGGTGGGGGCGTCATGGAGGAGGGGCTGAGGTTTCGCGGCTCGGGAGAAGGGAGCTTCTGGGAAGAAGGTGATTTGGCGCCCACGAGGTATGA
>NC_041386.1:174170417-174174491 GCF_002162155.2 Triticum dicoccoides | reverse complement strand
GGGAGGGGAGTGGAACCATGTTTCACGGACGCATTTGTCTGAAATGTGAGGGGAGTTACAGTTCTACCCCTGCCTTTAGGCTTCTCGGCTTGGGTCTGTGTACTGAGGGTCGGGGATAGTAGAGTAACTTTGCTTCTCCCCATAGTGGGCGGGAGCAATTTCAAGCGAGGAGGGTGTGTTTTGAAATATAGTGGGCGCGAGCGATTTTGGGCGAGGAGAGCGTGTTTTGAAATAGTGGGCGCGAGCTATTTCGGGCGAGGAGAGCGTGTTTTGCCGACCATGGTTTATGAATTATTCGGCACATGTCATTTCGGTCTAGGAGAAGGCGCGCTGGGATGAAGTTACGAACCTACCCTCGATGCACAACGGGCCAATTAATGTGTCTCCCACATAGGATGGTAATTTCGTGTCTCCCATTTATTTGCTCGGGCGAATTCCACCGAGCAGAGGATTTTTAATGGTTCGTTCAAAATTTGGGAGAACGAGCATCCATGTCTACCTTGCCAAGTCGATTCGAATCAAATTTATAAATATTAGCTTGCCACTTCTTTTTTAGATGGAGAGATGATGCTCGGGAGTAATGTGTTTTTACATGCTCGTTGCTAGCGATTTACTATATGACAAATAGTTGACCCACTCAAAAACGGGAATCAAACCCAAAATGAAATATCTCGATTCAATGAAATAGCTCGTTCACCAGGTCAAAATAGTGAACTAAATCCAAAATTGAACACCTCAATCGAATAACATGTTGTACAGTATTATAGTACTCCATGAACATGTTGAAAGTCAAATTAATGAACTTGTTTGATATACGCATATATCCGTTCATGTGTGGATTGCAGACAACATGTTCTCCAATTTAAATATTTGAATGCAAGTTTATATCGAAACATGGTTTATATCAGTCTTTGATGCATAAAACGCGACCTCCCCCTCTCCCGGACTCCTGCTCTCTCTCTCTCTCTCGCCGACAATCTTCAATTCTGTCACGCGCATCCAACACACAAACCTTGTTAGTCCTCTCTCTTTCTCTCCATCTCTCTCTTTGTGTGTGTGCGTGTGTGTGTGTGTGGGGGGGGGGGGTCTTTCTAGTTCACATGCATATATACTCCATCTATAGGTCTCTCTCGCACACTATGTATGATTCTCTAGTCCAAGCTAGATATCTTGGGTGCACTCATCGTACGCACACAAATTCGTTGGCTCGTTGCCCGTAACTCTCTCACGCACCACTCTGCCATCTCGGAGCTCTTCCCCCTCTCTCTCAAACTCTCCATCTACCTGGGTCACACATACACATGCATATCTCACTCGCACTTGATAGGCCCATCTAAAACTCTATCTCTCTCCATTGTTCTCTCTCCATATCACACGCACACACACACACAATCTCATGCCTAGCTAGCCAAATATGATGGTCTCTCACTCAATTGTAGGCACACGCAGTCCCCCTATATGTATATGACTAACTAATATTAGTCTCCATCACAAACATGTGCATGGCCTATCTCGATTTCTCTCGGGGCATCTTTCTATCGCGCACGCACCTCCCTCGATCTCCCACCCATATAGTCCCCTCACGATCTCGAGGGGGTCTCTCTATCACAAACACACCCTCTCGCCCTCCCCATGCGTCCATGTTCTCCATGTGTCCCTCTCGACCTTTGTTCCTTGTTGGCCAGACCTCTATTGGACATGTGCTATAGGCGTGTCTCTCTCCGTTGCAAACAATCACACACTAGCTATGTTCGTGTATCTCCTCGCCTCACTTTTCTATCTCAGAGATTCATGCGTGATATGTTCACCTAAGAAACGAAAAACACACCCTCTCTCTAATTTATCGTTTGGTGTCACTTTCTCTTTCACACACATACTCTATTTGCACACTTACTCATTCTCCTTCACACGCACTTGATCCCTCTCGACTTAGGCACTCTCCTTGGTCCATAGCATATTGATTTATTGAAAAGTCAAAAATCACAAAGTTTGACCATGTACGTGGAGAAAAACAATTACATCTGGAACGGAAAACATATACCATTAGATTCACCATGAGATGTAGTTTCGTATGATGTATCTTTGGTATTGAAGATATAAATAACACTTGTGTAAACCTGATCAAAGTTTCCAAAGTTTGACTTCTAAAAAAATTACATGCACTGCATTATCGAGCGGATGGAATATCTCTTTCCCCCTCTCAGCTATCTGACGCACCACTCAGCCTTATCGGGGCTCCTCAATCTCTCTCAAACTTTATATCTCCCTGGTTCACACATACACATGTCTCTCCCGCGCTATACATATAGACCCATCCAACACTCTCCGCCCTTGTTCTCTCTATCTCTCTATGTGACACCCCCCTAATAAGTACCATAATCCCTCACTCCATCATAGGCGCAAGCACTCCCCCTAAGTATGATTATCTCTCACTAGCCATCAGGAACACATGTATTGTCTCCTTCCATCCATACGTCTATCTCGATATCTCTCGGGGTATCTTCTATCATGCACACACCTTGTCACTCGATCTCCCGCCCATGTAGTCCCATCACGATCTCCAGGGGATCTCTCTATGACAAACATACACTCTCTCCTCCCCATGTCTGCATTTTCTCCGTCCGCGCTTTGCCTCGCACCATCGCTGCGCCGCGCGAGCTTCAACTCATGCTATCTTCCCCAGATTAATGCCGCACTCGCCCTTCTTCTCCCTCAACTCAAGCAGCTCGACCTCTTCGACGTTGTCATCTCGAAGAAGGCTATGGAGCACCTGCTCCGCAGCTCTACTGTGCTCGACTACCTTCTTCTTGAGCAGATCCACGGGTTCATTAGCCTCCACATCGCCTCGACGAATCTCCGATGGATTTATTTGTCTTGCTGGCCCCGCAACAAGACATCAATTGGGAAGAGATCACTCCAGCTGTTCCACGTTATGGTCATTGAGAATGCGCCTTTCCTTGAGAGATTGCTTGTATCGAATCTAGAAGGTCCAACAAAAATCAGGGTCATTGACGCGCCAAAATTGATAGCGTTGGTGCACTCGTCTGCTAAATTCTACGAACTCTTTATTGAATCCATAATCGTTCAGGTACAACACTCATCTTCTTCTCCGTCTTCTTGAAATTCACATTTTTAAATTTCTTCTTGATGTATTTACGACCGTCTTCCAGAAAATGATTCCCACAAGCTTGACCCAGTCTATGCGTACAGTGAAGATCTTGGCAATAAAATCTATAGACCCCAATCTGGATCAAGTTGTTGGATTCCTTACATGCTTTCCATGCACGGAGAAGCTACTCATCAAGGTGAAACTTCTTTCCTATTAGTAAACGGTAATCATAACGTAGCTCAAATTTTTCATAATTTTCCCAAATTACGATGACAAGTGTAGTGTTCAAAACTGCATCTACCCACTGCACCGAAAGAAATGTTTTTAGTATTTTTTTCTCATGTGATCACCTGCATCATTTTGTTGTTGTACTACTATAGTAGCCTAGGCTAATCATAGTGGAAAGTAACTTAGACTACTCCAGTAACTCTATGGTTACCCTAAGAGCAAGTCACTACAAAAAAAAGACACATCCGTGACATTTTGGGTCGAACAATTTTTTTTGTCATACATATGACACTTCTATGACGATAATTGTGACAAAACCCGGTATCATCATAGATGTGGTGGGCTCCTACTTCTATGAAAAAAAATCATGACAGAAAATGGGCTTTTCGTCCTGGGCGGGCCGGAGACGCAGCTGCATGACATTCTTTGGGCCGTCCATGACGGAAAACACCATGGTAGAAGCGAGGGGGAGGAAAATTTTGGGGAGTTCCCGGTTACGGTGGGAGGTCGGGGGCCGAGCGATGCGCGTTTCTCTCGTACACGTACGCGTGTGTGTGCGAGGCGTTGGTCTAACTGAACCCGAGCGAGGCGTTGGGCTCTAACTGAACCCGAGCGATTGCACTGCAGGCTACGCGTTACTGAACCCGAGCGATCGATCGATGACTGTTAATTGAACCCGATCGAGCGATTCCTTCGCTACTACTGCTAACTGAAGCCGATCGATGGGATGAACAATG
>NC_041386.1:174161752-174169782 GCF_002162155.2 Triticum dicoccoides | reverse complement strand
CAAGTCTGTTTCCTCCGTTTTGCGGTACGCCACACCCCTCCCGATCAACAGGACCCCCGTTTCGACCGTACGAGGTCCCTTTCCTCCGTTTTGCGGTACGCCACACCCCTCCCGATCAACAGTACCCCCGTTTCGACCGTAGGAGGTCCGTTTCCTCCGTTTTGCGGTATGCCACACCCCTCCCGATGAACATGATCCCGTTTCTAACATGGCCGGTCGAACACAAGGCCGTTTCCTCCGTTCTGCGGTATGCCAGGCCTCGTTTCCATCGCCTGTTCCGTCCAAGCCCTCCCGATGAACACGACGCATTCCATTGCCTCCCCATGAACACGATGCATTCCGTTGCCTCCCCATGAACATGACGACGACGACGTTGTTTCTCCGTTCCGACCCAACCATGTACACGAGTCTTGGCCGTACGTATGCGCGAGTAGGCGTTCGAGACCCCGCCCGTATGTACACATACGTGGCCGTATTTTATTTCTTGCACCCTGGCCGCTGTACGTACGTGTACATGCTACGTGCGCGCCTGTACTACGACACGTGCGTGCCTCTACTACGACACGTGCGCGCCTCTACATCGACCAGTATGTACGTACACGTTCGCAACCAGAATGATAACGCTACGTATGCTTCGACCAGGTGGGTCCCGACTGTCAGGCACTTCCTTGCCTGTGAAGATGTAGCTGGTGGGTCCCAGTAGTCAGGGGGAATCGTTTTTTTGCCCGGACGCACTTCCTTGCGTTCGAAGGTGTAGCTGGTGGGTCCCAGCAGTCGGGGGCCTGGTGGGTCCCAGCAGTCAGGGGGGCGAATCGTTTTTTTCCGGACGCACTTCCTTGCGTGCGAAGATGTAGCTCGTGAGTCCCAGCAGTCAGGGGGCGAATCATTTTTTTTCGCGAAATACGGTGGCCCGTTTGGTGGGTCCCCGCTATCAGGTGGAGGAATAATTATTTTGCGCGTAATAAGGAGGCACTTCCTTGCGGCTGTCGTGGACCCAGCTGTCAGCCTCTCCACGTACAGTACTCTTTCGATGGAAGTCGGTCGTTGATCACGTTGACCACGCCGCGCCGAGAGCACCAGGGCAGTGGTCTGGACGACGGTGAGGCCTGGGAAGGGGACGACGCGGAGCCGGGGAAGACGCAGCAGTGGAAGCCCGCGCGGAGAGGAGTACGAGGATTCACTAGTTTGGCTGTGGTGTGAGGCTGCCGTTGCCGCAGAATAACAGGGGGTGTGGGTGAGTAGAGGGATGGCCTGGCCAGCGGTGGGAGTAGTACGGGGCGGTGAGGCCTCCGCGGCATCACAGCCGGCCACGGGAGGCAGGAGCACGCGACACGACCGGCGCTGCTTTGGGCGGCTGGAGCAAGAAGACCAGAGGTTGAAGAAGCACTATGGCCGTTGGATGGACATCGTACGATCAGTGCAGCTATAATCGTTTATATTGACTAAGTTGACAAAGCCCTTGGTACGCGTCAACTTAGTAGGCCCACAGCTCGGATTTGGCAGAGAACATATAGCCCATTTGCGATTTGTAAGAATGTACAACCCATTTTTTAATTCTAATGGAATTTACTACAGCCCATTTACAGTTTGTTAAAAGTACATCCCAACTTCTAGCTAGGACAACGATTAATAATTTCAAAAAACCGTTCAAAACAGAATTCAAAAAAAATTCCCACATTTTGATGGGATCCGAAATATTTTTATCCGAAATTTCTAGTCAGGTTAAATATAATTTCAAAATAAAGTTGTATTACGTTAAAATCCAACGAAATATTGCACGCGCAACAAGTAATCAAATTAAAATTTTCAAATTCCAAAAATAATATATTTTTCAAACTAATTACGTGTTTGGTGCATAGTAACTGTCCAGTTATTATAATTACATCCCATTTATTATTTCATAAAGTCCATTTTCTTGTTAAGCCTAATGCATACCTCCTAGGAAAGTTTGCAGCCCAGCGGGGTGATACGTCTCCGACGTATCTATAATTTTTTATTGCTCCATGCTATATTATCTATTTTTTTGGGCATTATTGGGCTTTATTATCCACTTTTATATTACTTTAGGGACTAACCTATTAACCGGAGGCCCAGCCCAGATTTGCTGTTTTATGCCTATTTCAGTGTTTTGAAGAAAAGGAATATCAGACGGAGTCGAAACGGAACGAAATCAACTAGAGAAGTTATTTTTGGAACGAAAGCCGCCCGATGGACTTCGACCCCACGTCAAGGAAGGAAGGAGGAGCTCACGAGGGTAGGGGGCGCGCCCCCTGCCTCGTGGGGCCCTCGTGGCTCCCCTGACGTGCTTCTTGTGCCTATATAACTCCATATACCCTAAAACTTCCAGAATGGAGATTAGATCAGGAGTTCCGCCACCAGAAGCCTCCGTAGCCACCAAAAACCAATCTAGACCCATTCCGGCACCCTGAGGGGGCAATCCTTTTCTGGTGGCCATCTTCATCATCCCGGTGCTCTCCATGACGAGGAGGGAGTAGTTCTCCCTCGGGGCTGAGGGTATGTACCAGTAGCTATGTGTTTGATCTCTCTCTCTCTCTCTCTCTCTCGTGTTCTTGAGATGATACGATCTTGATGTATCACGAGCTTTGCTATTATATTTGGATCCTATGATGTTTCTTCCCCCCTCTACTCTCTTGTAATGAATTGAGTTTCCCCTTTGAAGTTATCTTATCAGATTGAGTCTTTAAAGATTTGAGAACACTTGATGTATGTCTTGCCGTGGATATCTGTGGTGACAATGGGATATCACGTGATTCACTTGATGTATGTTTTGGTGACCAACTTGCGGGTTCCGCCCATGAACCTATGCATAGGGGTTGGCACACGTTTTCGTCGTGATTCTCCGGTAGAAACTTTGGGGCACTCTTTGAGGTCCTTTGTGTTGGTTGAATAGATGAATCTGAGATTGTGTGATGCATATCATATAATCATACCCACGGATACTTGAGGTGACATTGGAGTACCTAGGCGACATTAGGGTTTTGGTTGATTTGTATCTTAAGGTGTTATTCTAGTACGAACCCTAGGGCTGTTTGTGACACTTATAGGAATAGCCCAACGGATTGATTGGAAAGAATAACTTTGAGGTGGTTTCGTACCCTACCATAATCTCTTCGTTCGTTCTCCGTTATTAGTGACTTTGGAGTGACTCTTTGTTGCATGTTGAGGGATAGTTATGTGATCCAATTGTGTTAGTATTGTTGAGGGAACTTACACTAGTGAAAGTATGAACCCTAGGCCTTGTTTCCTAGCATTGCAATACCGTTTACGCTCACTTTTATCATTAGTTACCTTGCTGTTTTTATAATTTCAGATTACAAATACCTTTATCTACTATCCATATACCACTTGTATCACCATCTCTTCGCCGAACTAGTGCACCTATACAATTTACCATTGTATTGGGTGTGTTGGGGACACAAGAGACTCTTTGTTATTTGGTTGCAGGGTTGCTTGAGAGAGACCATCTTCATCCTACGCCTCCTAGGTATTGATAAACCTTAGGTCATCCACTTGAGGGAAATTTGCTACTGTCCTACAAACCTCTGCACTTGGAGGCCCAACAACGTCTACAAGAAGAAGGTTGTGTAGTAGACATCAAGCTCTTTTCTGGTGCCGTTGCCGGGGAGGTTAGCGCTTGAAGGTATAACTTTAGATCTTGCAATCGAGTCTTTTAGTTTCTTGTTTTATCACTAGTTTAGTTTATAAAAGAAAACTACAAAAAAAATGGAATTGAGTTTGTCTCATACGCTTAACCTTTTTAATATCTTTCGTGAGTATGATGGAAAGGATAATTGTGCTCAAGTGCTAGAAGAAGAGATCTCTAAAATGTTTGGCACTAAATATTTGAATGATGAGCATGATTGCAATGTTGTTAGTACGAATTCTTTGAATATCCATGATGCTAATGATGATTGCACTATTTATGATGAAAATACCTCCTATAAACATGTCAATTTTTGTGGAGTAGACTGGGTTTGCAAGTACACACCAAATAGGGAAGATAGACATTGCAAGAGGCATAAGTACTTAGAAACCAAATTGTTGCAAGAAGAGCTAGATGAATGTGCTGAAAGATTCAATATTTTTCGTGCCCCTTGTGAACTTTGCAATGAACATGGTCATTTAAAGCTCCAATGCTATTTGTTTCATGATCAAGTCATGTCCAAACATTGTAATAATTTGATTACCCTTGAGCATCATAAAGAACTTAGCCTTCTTTTGGGTTATGAAGAAATGAAACATATAACTGAGGGTATTCCAAAGTTTAATCTTGATAGATTTCTTGATTTTGATCTAGAGAAAATTTATATGTATTGTGCGGTGAATTGTATTGAAAATCCTTATATTGCCAATTACATAAAGAAAAGAAAGCAAATAGTAGATGAAGAGAATACTAATGAAAGGGAAGAGACTTCCCAATATCCTTCTATTATTTCTTATGATGAATCAGGTAATGAGGAGGAGCCTCCTATTCAACGAATCTCATTAATAAGGAGCTCCAAAAAGAAGATTGAACCCACACATGATGTGGTGAAGAAAAAGAAAAGAAAAAGGAAGAGAGGTAAAAAGATATCTCTCTCAAATAATGCTGCTCCTATTACTATTGTGCCTCATGAAAATATAATTGTGGAAGATAATGATACTTCTTACGATCTTGAAAATCTTTTTGGCACTTGCTTGGAAGAATATGATAATTGCTATACTATTGGTGCTACCCATGCTATGTTTCATGAAGATGATGTTTTTGAGAATATATTTTCTGCAATTAATGTTTATCCCAAGCTTGGGGATGCTACGCTTAATGAAGATGATATTTTTGGTATCCCAAGTTTTGATATGCAAATTTATAATGATAATAACATGCCTCCTACTTATGATAATTATTCTGATGATACATATGCTATAAAAAGTAGTGAGGATTATATTTATAAAACTTGTCATGATTATGGTTACCCCTTTTCTGAACATTACTCTTTTAATGTGGAAACAATTTATAGTATCCAAGTCTCTTATGATACTCCCACTATCCCGAATGAGAAGAATTTTGCTTATGTGGAGAGTAATAAAATTTCTATGCTTGTAGATCATGAAAAGAATGCTTTAGGTGCTGGTTATATTGTTGAATTCATTCATGATGCTACTGAAAATTATTATGAGGGAGGAATATATACTTGTAGGAATTGCAATAATATCAAGTTTCCTCTCTATGTGCTTAAAATTTTGAAGTTATGCTTATTTTGCCTTCCTATGCAAGTTGATTCTTGTTCCCACAAGTTGTTTGCTCACAAAATCCCTATGCATAGAAAATGGGTTAGACTTAAATGTGTTAGCAATATGCTTCATGATTCTCTCTTTATGTTTCAATTCTTATCTTTTATGTGAGCATCATTGAAATCATCATGCCTAGCTAGGGGCGTTAAACAATAACGCTTGTTGGGAGGCAACCCAATTTTATTTTTGTTCCTTGCTTTTTGTTCCTGTTTAATAATAAATAATCCATATAGCATATGTTTAGATGTAGTTTTATGTGTTTAATTAGTGTTTGTGCCAAGTAGAACCTTTGGGAAGACTTGGGGGAAGTCTTTGCGATCATGCTGTAAAAAACAGAAACTTTAGCACTCACGAGAATTGCTTCCATTTTTATTTGGAGAGTGATATTTAGTTAATTCTTTTTGAATATGATTAATATATAAATTCCTCAGGTCTAGAAATTTATTTGAGAATTTTATGAGTTCCATAAGTATACGTTTGATCCAGATTACTACAGACTGTTCTGTTTGTGACAGATTCTGTTTTTCATGTGTTGTTTACTTATTTTGATGAATCTATGGCTAGTAAAATAGTTTATAAACCATAGAGAAGTTGGAATAAAGTAGGTTTAACACCAAAATAAATAAAGAACGAGTTCATTAAGTACCTTGAAGTGGTGATTTATTTTCTTATACTAACGGAGCTTATGAGTTTTCTGTTAAGTTTTGTGTTGTGAAGTTTTCAAGTTTTGGGTAAGGATTCGATAGACTATGTAATAAGGAGTGGCAAGAGCCTAAGATTGGGGATTCCCAAGGCACCCCAAGGCAATATTCAAGGACAGCCAAGAGCCTAAGCTTGGGGATGCCCCGGAAGGCATCCCCTCTTTCGTCTTCGTTCATCGGTAACTTTACTTGGAGCTATATTTTTATTCGCCACATGATACGTGTTTTGCTTGGAGCGTCAATTTATTTTGTTAGGATTTGCTTGCTGTTATTTAGAATAATGTTTTGAATCTTTTATTTCAATAAAAGTGGCATTGATAGCCTTTACTATGCCTATGTTACAAGTATACATGTTGCTGTTTGAAAAAAGAAAGTTTACCGCTGTTGCAATAATTCCCTAGAAAAGTAAGAATGTGATAAAATGTTGAAACCTTTTGCATATTAAGTTCTGATAAATTTACTACAGTGGGAATTTTCTTTCATAATTTTTGGAGCTGGTGAAGTATGGATGTTGCAGCATTCTTTACAGACTATCCTGTTTAGGCAGATTGCTGTTATGTTTCCATTGTTTGCATATGTTTGCTTCTTTAATGATTCTATTTGAGGATAGGACTATTAAATATGAAGAGGCATTTAGTATGCAATTTTGAATAATAATTTTAGTGATTTGCTACAGTAGAGTATGATAAGGTTTTTGCAATGGTTTATACTAACTTATCTCACGAGTCCTTGTTGAGTTTTGTGTGGATGAAGCTTTTGAGATTTAGGGAGACCCTGATATGAGGGGAATTAAGGAGACACAAAAGCTCAAGCTTGGGGATTCCCATGGCACCCCAAGATAATATTTCAAGAGTTCTCAAGCATCTAAGCTTGGGGATGCCCCGGTTGGCATCCCACCTTTCTTCTTCAACAATTATCAGTTAGTATCGGTTGATCCTAAGTTTTTGCTTCTTCACATGATATTTGCTATTCTTAGAATGTCATTTTATTTTGTTTTGCTTGCTGTTTGAATAGAATACCAAGATCTGAAATTATTAAATGTTAGAGAGTCTTCACATAGTTGCATAATTATTCGACTACTCATTGATCTTCACTTATATCTTTCGGAGTAGTTTGTCATTTGCTCTAGTGCTTCACTTATATCTTTTAGAGCATGGTGGTAGTTTTATTTTGAAGAGATAGATGAACTATCATGCTTCACTTATATTATTTTGAGAGTCTTAAATAGCATGGTAATTTGCTTAAAATCCTAATATGCTAGGTATTCAAGAATAATAAAATTCTCTTATGAGTGTGTTGAATACTAAGAGAAGTTTGATACTTGATGATTGTTTTGAGATATGAGGATGGTAATATTAGAGTCATGCTAGTTGAGTAGTTGTGAATTTGAGAAATAATTGTGTTGAAGTTTGTGATTCCCGTAGCATGCACGTATGGTGAACCGTTATGTGATGAAGTCGGAGCATGATTTATTTATTGATTGTCTTCCTTATGAGTGGCGGTCGGGGACGAGCGATGGTCTTTTCCTACCAATCTATCACCCTAGGAGCATGCACGTAATACTTTGCTTTGATAACTTATAGATTTTTGCAATAAGTATGTGAGTTCTTTATGACTAATGTTGAGTCCATGGATTATACGCACTCTCACCCTTCCACCATTGCTAGCCTCTCTAGTACCACGCAACTTTCACCGGTACCATACACCCACCATATACCTTTCTCAAAACAGCCACCATACCTACCTATTATGGCATTTCCATAGCCATTCCGACATATATTGCCATGCAACTTTCCACCATTCCGTTCATCATGACACACTCCATCATTGTCATATTGCTTAGCATGATCATGTAGTTGACATTGTATTTGTGGCAAAGCCACCATTCATAATTCTTTCATACATGTCACTCATGCATCATTGCATATCCCGGTACACCACCGGAGGCATTCATATAGAGTCATCTTTGTTCTAGTATCGAGTTGTATCATTGAGTTGTAAATAAATAGAAGTGTGATGATCATCATTCAATAGAGC
>NC_041386.1:174146983-174161427 GCF_002162155.2 Triticum dicoccoides | reverse complement strand
AAAAAATAAGGGCCAAATAAAAAAAGGGGAAGGCCAAATAAAAAATTAAAAAATTAAAAGGGACAATGCCACTATCCTTTTACCACACTTGTGCTTCAAAGTAGCACCATGATCTTCATGATAGAGTCTCCTATGTTGTCACTTTCGTATACTAGTGGGAATCTTACATTATAGAACTTGGCTTGTATATTCCAATGATGGGCTTCCTCAAAATGCCCTAGGTCTTCGTGAGCAAGCGAGTTGGATGCACACCCACTAGTTTCTTTTGTTGAGCTTTCATACATTTATAGCTCTAGTGCATCCGTTGCATGGCAATCCCTACTCACTCACATTAATATCTATTTATGGGCATCTCCATAGCCCGTTGATACGCCTACTTGATGTGAGACTATCTTCCCCCTTTTTGTCTTGTCCACAACCACCACTCTATTCCACCTATAGTGCTATGTCCATGGCTCACGCTCATGTATTGCGTGAAGATTGAAAAAGTTTGAGAGCATTAAAAGTATGAAACAATTGCTTGGCTTGTCATCGGGGTTGTGCATGATTTAAATATTTTGTGTGGTGAAGATAGAGCATAGCCAGACTATATGATTTTGTAGGGATAACTTTCTTTGGCCATGTTATTTTGAGAAGACATGATTGCTTAATTAGTATGCTTGAAGTATTATTATTATTTCTATGTCAATATGAACTTTTGTCTTGAATCTTTCGGATCTGAATATTCATATCACAAGTAGGAAGAATTACATTTAAATTATGCCAACTAGCATTCCACATCAAAAATTATCTTTTTTATCATTTACCTACTCGAGGACGAGCAGGAATTAAGCTTGGGGATGCTTGATACGTCTCCAACGTATCTATAATTTTTGATTGCTCCATGCTATATTATCTACTGTTTTGGGCATTATTGGGCTTTATTATCCACTTTTATATTACTTTCGGGACTAACCTATTAACCGGAGGCCCAGCCCAGATTTGCTGTTTTATGCCTATTTCAGTGTTTTGAAGAAAAGGAATATCAGACGGAGTCGAAACGGAACGAAATCAACTAGAGAAGTTATTTTTGGAACGAAAGCCACCCGATGGACTTGGACCCCACGTCAAGGAAGGAAGGAGGAGATCACGAGGGTAGGGGCGCCCACCCCCTGGGGCGCGCCCCCTGCCTCGTGGGGCCCTCGTGGCTCCCCTGACGGGCTTCTTCTGCCTATATAACTCCATATACCCTAAAACTTCCAGAACGGAGATTAGATCGGGAGTTCCGCCGCTAGAAGCCTTCGTAGCCACCAAAAACCAATCTAGACCCATTCCGGCACCCTGCTGGAGGGGGCAATCCTTCTCTGGTGGTCATCTTCATCATCCCGGTGCTCTCCATGACGAGGAGGGAGTAGTTCTCCCTCAGGGCTGAGGGTATGTACCAGTAGCTATGTGTTTGATCTCTCTCTCTCTCTCGTGTTCTTGAGATGATACGATCTTGATGTATCGCGAGCTTTGATATTATATTTGGATCCTATGATGTTTCTTCCCCCCTCTACTCTCTTGTAATGAATTGAGTTTCCCCTTTGAAGTTATCTTACCGGATTGAGTCTTTAAAGATTTGAGAACACTTGATGTATGTCTTGTCGTGGATATCTGTGGTGATAATGGGATATCACGTGATTCACTTGATGTATGTTTTGGTGACCAACTTGCGGGTTCCGCCCATGAACCTATGCATAGGGGTTGGCACACGTTTTCGTCGTGATTCTCCGGTAGAAACTTTGGGGCACTCTTTGAGGTCCTTTGTGTTGGTTGAATAGATGAATCTGAGATTGTGTGATGCATATCGTATAATCATACCCACGGATACTTGAGGTGACATTGGAGTACCTAGGCGACATTAGGGTTTTGGTTGATTTGTATCTTAATGTGTTATTCTAGTACGAACCCTAGGGCTGTTTGTGACACTTATAGGAATAGCCCAACGGATTGATTGGAAAGAATAACTTTGAGGTGGTTTCGTACCCTACCATAATCTCTTCGTTCGTTCTCCGTTATTAGTGACTTTGGAGTGACTCTTTGTTGCATGTTGAGGGATAGTTATGTGATCCAATTGTGTTAGTATTGTTGAGGGAACTTACACTAGTGAAAGTATGAATCCTAGGCCTTGTTTCCTAGCATTGCAATACCATTTACACTCACTTTTATCATTAGTTACCTTGCTGTTTTTATAATTTCAGATTACAAATACCTTTATCTACTATCCATATACCACTTGTATCACCATCTCTTCGTCGAACTAGTGCACCTATACAGTTTACCATTGTATTGGGTGTGTTGGGGACACAAGAGACTCTTTGTTATTTGGTTGCAGGGTTGCTTGAGAGAGACCATCTTCATCCTACGCCTCCTATGGATTGATAAACCTTAGGTCATCCACTTGAGGGAAATTTGCTACTGTCCTACAAACCTCTGCACTTGGAGGCCCAACAACGTCTACAAGAAGAAGGTTGTGTAGTAGACATCACGGGGCGGAGAATAACAAGTTGACCTGGATATTGTGTACAACTGTCGGCCCAGTTGCATTGCTGATGTTGAAAAAAGCTATTTATACACACATTTAAAATCTTTTGTATAGAGAAGGAACATTTTTATACACACATTTAACAATTTTTAAATACATGATTAATACTTTTTAAAACATATTTTTTAGTCAACAGTGGGCCCACAGCGAGCGGAGGAGGTCACAATACACATATTTTATAAATACATGATTAACACTTTTGCAAAAACAATTAGCCCACAGCGAGCCAATTAGCTCCACTCGGCCCACAGTGGGCCGACAAGGGCCAGTCGGCCAACTGTAGGCCGACTGGAATCCAATCGGCCTGCTGTGGGCCGACTAGGCCCAGTCGGCCTCCAGCGGGTGGACGGTGTATTATTTTTGAAAAAAATTTACCCAGCGTAATATTTATGAAAATTAATAAAAAATGTATTATTTTAAAAAAATAGCGAAAAAAGGCCACTGTAGTACAGTACAACCTAACATGGTTACTCAGCCCACATTCAGCGATGCCGGAAAGGCCCAAACAAGGCTTCTGTAGAACTTTTTGAAGTCACTGAGCTCAATTAGTAACTTAAGAAAAAAGTTAGATTACAGTGGAACCTAATTAAAAGCTGTCACGAGCAAATAAATAATTCAACGGGTCCCACTTGTGTGTGTGCGCATTTGTGTGTGTGTGTGAGAGAGAGAGAGAGACCCATCGGCCGATGCTCGTAAATACATCTTTCAGCCATATGCATTGCTGATGCTCAGTAAAAACTTATATAGTTGACACAATCATATAGAACATCATAACACACTGAACTTGCATACAAAAATTTCACGCAAGCGGCACAATCAGGATGGAAGAAGTGAATCGCTACGGGAAGGGCTATGTTGAAACAAACGAAGTCGTACATAACGGTTCATCGTCTTTATCAATGACAGGGAAATATCTTGAATGTTGTGCAAATGAAACAGACAGACAACACAATAAGTTCTCCTAGCACATTAAGTTGACGTACAACCCTTTCTAAAAAAAGTTCAGGTACAAAATTAGAACAGGTCACAATCAAATGTACTGGCATATCAGTGCTTCACACCCATAGCTCGGATTTAACTAGTATCTGACAAGATTCAGTTGTTACCTCAAATTAGAGCACATCCAGACAGCCAGCCCTGCCTCTTCTCCCAAAGAAGTAGTGGCCTCCGCCGCGCGATGGAGTAGGCCCTATGCCATCCATCGTTCTGAGCAACACGGGGAAAGTCTGACATTGGCTCCTGTAATGGACGTCGTCAACGGACCCTGGCACCAGCGGTGGCGGCAGGACTTCGATTGATGGATTGACCACTTCTTCGACATGCACGAACACTCGATACAGGTACATCCCTAACGTGGTCCGTGGCGGCCTTGGTGGCGACGAATAGTACAACCCCGGTTCCTGCACCGGTATCTCAACACCAATCACCTTCTGTATGGTGGATGGCTTCTTCATCCATGCCATAACCGTTAGAGCCTAGCTGTTTGGAGGAACAAACATACTTACGAGCTCACCTCCAAGGTCGTTGATAAGCTTGTTCATGGACTCGCTGTTCCAAGCACGTCGAGGCATGCCGTGGAAGGTAAGCTTTGTTAAAAACTCAAGCTCAGAGGGCACCGAGCCCCATCCTGGGTGCCACCAATCAAAGCTCACCAGTGCGCCATCGCAGAACAAACGCCGGGAAGATTCGAACACACGACTGCAGTCGAAAGTTGTCCGGAACCTGACGAAGAAATCAGCTGGTGGCGGACAGACTTCGACGAGCAAGTCACTTATTTGGATGCCGTGCGCAATGCCAAGAGCTTTGACAAGGTCATCCGGCGAGACGGGAGACCGGTCGCCGTTGATGGTTACCATCAGCACTTTGTCGGCAAACTGGTCGTCAAGCGCCGCCATGCCACTGTTGAGCGACAGCACGCAGCGACCGAAGGCAGGACGGACCTCAGGATCTACGGCTCGGAGATCCGCGTTGACCGGCGACATGATAGTGTGCTTGAGTACAGGGAGTACAGGAGGGGGATTTGGGGGAACTGGAGTAGGAATCGAGATTCTAGAGGTGGGGGAGGGGCGGGAGACTGCGGATGAAAAGGTAGCATGAATTTTGAGCACGCGCCAATATGCTCTAGGGCCCGCAAGCGCACGAAAACACCGGTGGCGCCCACATGTCGGCCTAAGAGTCCTTATTCATTCTTTTTTGGAGAGCCCGACCTTTGTTTTTCAGGATCTTTTGAGAGCCCGGCCTGAGAGTCATAATTGACATGTTTGGCATTGCGTTACTACTCGGCCCATATTCAACGACACCTCACTGGCCCAAACAAGTGTACATCATCAAAAAGACACTGAGCTCAAATTATATAACTTGAAAAAAGGAGATATACTCTGAACACTGGAGAATGGTGATGCCCTCATTTAGCCCACCAGTAGTTCGAGACAATAAACAGTTCGAAACAACGATATATACAACATTCAAACACTGACTAGTGACTACTACTGACATAAACAACAAGACATGATAGTTCATAAGAAGTCTTGCTACACCACCAAAACGCACCCATCTGCAGTGCTCAGACTCTCGTGATCCAGATGAGAATGACATTATAAACAGAAGCAACTATTACATAGTAAGAGTGACATAGACGAGGATGACCAAATGACAAGGAATATGCATAACAAAAGAAAGAACTACCCATCCAGAACCAGCAGCAAAGACAACAAAGTCATTCGAATAGATGATCCAACACCATAATAATTTGCAGCCCCGCTTCAGCGACCAGTGATCCAGAGACACCGGTACTCCACCCTTTCGATGCAACAACCCAATTACCTATCAACCTAAAGGCTCGAACCACATCACTGCCTGTCGTAATTGAGACATCCAAGGATCAAGTTAATCCGGATGCCTTTGTCATTCTCACCTTCTTTTGGCTGCAGGCTGTATCGTTGACAATCAGGGGAGTTTGCTCCCGAACTCCTAGGGCTCGCCGTGTAGACACAGTTTTCCATAGCAAACAGAGCCTCTCTGCCATCAAGGTCCTTGCCAACGGTGATCTCCTGGTTAATCGGATAATTGAGTCCGAGAAACAGAGAGTGTGAACCAAGGCTGTTTATCCGCCTCCAACTAAGAAATCCTAAAGGCCCCAACAAGCCGGTATCCTGCTCATAGACGTAACAGCCACTGTCCGGATACTCACGTATTACACGGTGCTTGTATATAGTGGGTTTTTTGCAATATAACTTTTCCGGCTCATGTGTCTTAATGATCATTAATCTTTTGCCGTCGTCTAATCGAGCGAGGAACCAGTTGTGCTTCCTTGTTTTTGGCAAAGGTGGTGTGATTACAAAGGGCAGTAACTGTAGGGATACTGCATCATATCAAAAAGGACATACATTGTTAATGTAAGATCAACATTGTTCAGAGTATGAGTAGGATAATGCAAGAAACAACATTGATATGTCCCTATTGGAACTGGGAGGAAAATACAGGGAAATGTATACTGGGTTCGAAAATATAGAAGTGCCATGCATGGTTATACTCATGTTATCTCGCAATCGATTCTTCACAGGAAACTATCATGTCATGCATGTTATGTAATCATGTTCTGTCCTCACAAAAAAATTCTTCAAGGTAACTAACAAACCATGCATTGTTATATACTCGTGTTCTGTGGGCAAAATGTTTGTGAGGATATTATTCTAGCCATTGATTGCTGAAGGGCGAATATAGGTATGTACACATGGTAAGCATTGCAGGATTTCACTACTTGCAAATATAGAGTTCTCCATATGCACATTTACTTCCCTAATGTATGGTTAGATGAAACCAACAGTGTGGTGCATGTTTCTACATCATGAAAATGAGGAAACTAACATGGCCATTGATGCACACTCATATTTAGTAGTAGTATATAGATTACTGTAAAATAAGGATAATATCCATGTATTCCTAACCGTTTGATTATTCAGGGTACAAATTGGCTGTAATGACATGGTCACAATCGCATGAATTAACTCATTCCAAATATAGCTAATTTACGACGTCTCTAATACATTGCCATAGTTCTACTCAAATTCTGCTCAAACAGAGATATGCCAATCATCACAAAAAGTTCAAACAGTGTCATGGCGTTATCACTAACATGAGAGGAAACAACTTACACGTGCCGTCCCAGCAATACGTGGTGCCATCTGCTTTGTCGATCACGTAGATGATGCCATTGTGTTCAATAGCATCACAGAAGTGTGTATCAGCTTTGACGATGATCCACTACGAGCCGAGTTGTCTCTAGCTAAAGAAGGCACCAGCGTAAAGATAGGCGAGTCCGCGGTCGAACAAGGCAATTAGCTTGTAGTCTGCGTAATTCGCATGTCGTGTGGGCACTTGGTAGATTACAATCTTCTGCAAAACAAGGTCCGTCCAACTGACGTAGTAATCTAGATGACTTGGACCGCGATGGTAATACTCTATATAATCCAACGGAGGAAGGATAATCTCATGGGAGGTCTGGAAGTTCACGAGCACCAACTTTTTACCGTCTTCTCCGAAGGCAGCCATCCAGTGGGAGTTCATGCCGACCCAGTACATACCTGCCAAGAAGTTTCGGGCGATGGTGATCGGATCGATGTCGAGGGAAATGATGTACGGCAACCCACTACATACCTGCAAAGAAGTTTCGGCTAATGGAGATCGGATTGAAGTCGAGGGGCATCATGCACGCCTCCGTATCATGGTGAGCCAATCTCGCAAGACCAGATAGCAGGAAGTAGGGTCTTGAAAAGCTTAGGCCTCGCTTCGACGATGGCCGTGTGCATGTCCCTTGAGCATGCAGCCAGCCGCAGGGTGCTCAACATATCCATACACGAACAACAGAGGTCGAGGATGTCACTGGGGAGATTGCTCCAATCGCGGCTCATATGGATGCTGCGCGGTTCGCGTTCGGCCATGGTGGAGTTTGGAAGGGGCTTGATTTACGGGGGAGAAGGATGTCGGTGCTGGAGCGGCTAGCGAGGGAATAGTGGTACTGGGGGAGGTGAGTGAGGCGACGGTACACGGGGGCACAATGAGATGGAGATGGAGATGGAGTGGTGATATGGGAGCGGAGAGGGAGACGAGGCGAGGCGCCAATGTGCTGTACAACGCGGTGACAGACTGCACTGTGCACATGGTGAGGCTGACTTTGGTAACCGGAACATGCCACCTGGACTAGTGTCAGGCTCAGGGTGTTGTCACTTCACTGTGAGGACCTGATGAATAGTATTTTGACCATCAAGTGTACCATAGTTGTACTACTACTACTACTACTACTACTACTACTACTACTACTACTACTACTACTACTACTACTAGTAGTAGTAGTAGTAGTAGTAGTAGTAGTAGTAGTAGTAGGTACATGAGTACTCCAGTATTGTATAGCGTAAATAGGTCTCCCGTGCTACCATGCCTGTTCACTTCATCGTTCAGGTATCATCCATATTGCGAGCAGAACCAAATTCTCGTGCATGCCCAATCAACGCTCTGCCGTGATGCATGCAGTGGTCGTTCTGGTGCATCCAGGACGGCATGCAGATCATTCCACACTTGAGAAGAGGAAAAATGGAAAGGTAGAACGCGACAGCAGAGGAAGAGAACGCTAGCTAACGAGGCTGGGAGGGGATCGAGCAGGAAGTTAATGCTCCACGCCTAAAGGTTTTGGGAAAACCTGATTTTCATAAGGTGACTTACACTCACCTAAACGGAGCGAGTATTCCTTAACCAGAGAATGTTGTGTCTCCCACTTACGCACTCAAAAAAACTACGGCACATTTTTTTATCTGTTTGCATAGGTCCCACCTATCAGGAAGGATGGGCACATACACGAACATGTACGACTCATCAGTCTACCCGCATAGCCTTTTCGTTTAGTGTACCTAGCCGTCTAATCAACTGCCTGCACGCCACTTCTCCCATTTACTTCTCCATCGGGAACCGATTCTCCTCGGCTTCTTCACCTCCCCTTCGTCTTCATTTGCATCCAAACCCCACTGCGTTCACATTGTTTTAACCTCTTTAAATAATCATCTACTACTTCAGTTAGACTAGCCATCTAATCCTAATTCTCCAAACCATAGCCCTCCGTTACAGCGGTTCCAAATGGCGATAGAGATCGAGATGCAGGTTTTTAGCGTCCAACATGTCCTCATCGAAGGCTCGATGCGCATAGTGGCCACCGTCACCATCCACCCAAGGGTTGTTCGACAGTGGACCAACAATGTATCCAACTCCCTCAAAAAGGTAGAGACGAGGGTCATCAGTCTCGACGCAGAGTACACGGAGCGTGCCCCTGGGAAGATCCAGCGTGCCACCGTCCTTCAGCTGTGCCTCGAAGATGAAGTTTTGGTGTACCACATCATATACTCGCCCTCCATACCAGGTGAGCTTCACGATTTCTTGTCTTGGGAGGACGTATACTTCTATGGGGCAGCCATCGAAGGGGACAAACAGAAGCTGGAGCCGTACAACCTTAATTTGAATAGCATTGCTGACCTACAAACCAGAATCAAAATTCATGTAGAAGTTTGTGATAAACAGACACCATTCCTATTCGACATAGCAAATTTTGTGCTCGGTACAAATCTTCAGAAGGGTGACGAGACGGTGGCATCAAGGTCGTCTGGATGGGAGAATTATCCCTTGACGTACGAGCGGATAAAATATGCTGCCCTTGATGCCCGTGTGAGTTTCGAGATAGCTGCAAGGTCCAAAGAGCTTGTTGCGAAGCCGTCTCCTACAGAGAATGAGAACAAGAAGAAGAGGAAGAAGAAGAAGAAGAAGAAAAGGCTGCACCAGCAGGAGGGCATTATGGATGAACTATTTCCTCTCTTGTAAAAAAAATTATTCCCTCTCGGTGTATATTAATATAGATGGACTATTTCGATGGTGTGCATGTCTTTGGAATAGAGTAGTAGCGTGGGTCCGCTTGACTATAAGGAACTATTTATCCGCATATATAGCTTTCTCTGCTACTCCTTCCAGTGATCGATATGCAGTGCATGTGTCCGTAGACATGACAGCTTGTCCATGGAAGTTCAACTACGGCGACCATCACGTTTCATCTCGCGATTCCCACGACGCCTCTCCAACCCACGGCACCACGCCCCCCGACGTGCGCCTCACCCTCTCGGCCGCACCGCCCCTCTGCCTTTGTGTGCATGACATGTGGGCCACCTAAAATGCAGCGAGCATCAAGTTTCTACCACAGCCACCCGCGATTCCCACGATGCCGCTCGAACCCATGAAACCACACGTCCCCCGACCTGCGGCTCACCCCTCTTGGCCCCACTGCCCCTCAGTCCCGACGACCCTGAGAGGGAAATGTAACTCCTGCGCCAGGGCTTGTGGTGCTCCCGCAGCACGAACTCGTGCCAAAATTGAGATTTGTTTCTTTTCTATACATGCACGCAACGATTTAATGGACATTGTAATCTCAACATGTGATGGGGAGCTCTAAATTTGAATTTGAAACTTATAAAACAAAAAGATTCAAAACAAATAAACTGGGAGAGAGGGAGTATATCGTAGGATGTGTCCCATACAAAACAAGTCCCCTGTTTTGTCACCACGAAGATGCGGTTAGAAAGGAGCACATCGTCTTCCTACTCGTACGATAACAAATCGGCCGCAGACAGCATGGTCCTCCTTTGACCGCCATGTGCAAGGTTCATGCTATCTTATTCAATCTCACCGTGGTTCCATCGTACCAATTCATGCGATGGCCCGTTGCATGGCTGATCCCAATGTTGGACAAAGGTTCTACGGGAATGGTTTCACCATTGTAAATGTTGTGCAAATTGATGTTGGTACCCTCCTGTACATATGCAAGCCAATCTCCACTCGCACCGAGCCTAACCTGTGAAACTGTGGGCAGGGGGAGAATTAGGAAATGGAGACAGAAGTAGTCTTTAGAATGCATTTACTACGTGATCAAACTCATCTTACCTGCTCATCGGAGGAAATCCGAGTGCCCCTCAACGTCGGCATCTCAAGGGGCGTCAACTTGCAACTACGGCCACGCCGCGCTGGAGAGACCCCCAAGGAAACATCCTCGTGCGTTCCACGGAACATCAAGATGCATTTGTATGAGTAGTTTATATTGTGAGAGAAAAGGATGAACGAGGGAAGGCCTCTAGAGATAGAGATGGACACTACTACTACTAATGTGCTGGCCCGTGCGTTGCAATGGATCCAAAGTAGTAGAATAATACTTGTTCACGTGCTTGAAATATAAACACTCTAGTTTTGATATACATGTGTCAGCAGACATGACAGCTTGTCCATGGAAGTTGAACCACGGCGACCATCACGTTTCTTGTTTCTACCACTAAGCCACTGAAGTTCGGTCCCGTGGGCCCCGAGAGGGAAATGTAACTCCTGCGGCAGGCCTTGTGGTGCTCCCGCAGTACGAGCTCATGCCAAAACTGGAATTTGTTTCTTACTACTACCAACTAGTACTAGTAAGGTACACGTGCATTGCACGCATGAGATTCTGGTGGTTTATGCATTATGCTTCTACATGTGGAGCTTTCTGGATTCTAACATGTGGCAAAAATCTGGTGGAATGTAAGGTTAGGCAAGTTTGATTAACTTAGGCGAGTGTTTGATTCAAGCCACACCTTAGGCAAGCCACACTAAGGCCCCACATGACATACACACAAAAAATGTGGCAAGATTCCCTTAGGCTTGCCAACTTGTTTCTCTCATTTTGAAGAACTAATAACTTTGCCAAGCTTAGTTGTGGCAAAGTTAGGGTCTGTTTGATTCAAAGGATTTTCATAGGATCTTTGGAGGATTAAAATCCTTAGTAATTTTTCCTACGTTGGTCGTTTGATTCGTAGGATTGAATCATGTAGAATATTTTTCTAAGGATTCATTTGTACTACGTTTCACAGGAATTCTAACATGCACTCCAACCTCTTGAAAGAAAGCCTTTGTTTTTCATGTGACACAATCAAACAAACTCAAATCCTATAGGGATCCAACAAACATGCCATTCCAATCCTACTTTTTTCCTATTCCTGTGTTTCTGCAATCCTATGAATCAAAGAGGCCCTTAGTCATGAATTAAGTTCAACCATGGAGTCTTCTAGATTATACATGTGGCAGAATCTGGTGGATGATATCCAACGGCCAGTAGTGCTCAGATTTTCCATCTTTGTACCGTCAGATTGGCTTCATCCAATGACCAACTTTCAAAGTTTTTCACACACTATACAGTGGGTATAGTTATAGATGTGCCGGTCCGTTGCAATGGATCCAAAGTACATATATCTATTTAGTGGAGTGCACTCTAAACACATTATCTATTTATTTTTCTCTAACCTTCCGTAGCCATGCAACCAAGCCACATAAGCTTCATGGGTGCCCCCCCACATCATATTATTCATACTACGTTGATTGAAAAAAAGATAAATCACCCAAAACAAGATCTTCCCGTTTTTTGTTCGTACGATGTTGTGCCGTGCACGTACCTACTAGTTGTATAGTGGTAGTGTCGTGGTTCTAACTCTGATAGTGATGTAGGGGGGTATGTATGGAGAGGCTAGATCTCAGCTATTGGGAAGTTGTAAACACACCAAGATGTACGAGTTCAGGCCCTTCGCGGAGGAAGTAACAGCCCTACGTCTCGGTGCCCGGAGGCGGTCGACTGGATTACTGGCGTGTGAATAACAGGGGTGCGAACCCTTCATACTGAGGAGGGGGGTGGCTTATATAGAGTTCGCCGGCCCCCTCCTGCCCTCAGTAATGCGGGGTTTAAGGTACATTTAAGGTTGGGCGTTACTGGTAACGCCCCTAATAAAGTGCTATAATGACCATAAAGACTACTTGATAGCCGACCGTTTGCCTGCGGAGTGACTTTAGGTCTCCTGGCGGTCGAGTGGTTGGCTTCATGGTCGAGTGATAGCTTCTTGGTCGAGTGTCTTGAACCCGTCGAGTGGGATACCTTCAAGTCGATTGAAAGGTGACTTCTTCTAGGGATGTCCTAGGGTAGGGCTTTTTGGACAGGTCCGTGCCCCTACCCTAGGTACATGGCTTCATCATTAGCCCCCGAATGGATCGAGGTTAGAGTGGGGAAAGAGTTGGAGATCTTTCTGACTGGTTCTTTGGGCTACGTGAGTGCCTCGTTTTGGGCCAACCGCCACGGATGACATCATCAACCTCTTTCAGTCGCCTTGATCCATTCCAGGCCTCTCGTCGAGTGAATTTCTTTACTTGTGACATACCGAGTGCCGGCACGAGCGGGGTCTTCCATTTTGATAAGTTGTTCTGCAGCCCGCGGATGTCGTGGGATTTCGGATTTTGGGAAGCGCGCGGGCGGGAGCGGCCGCAGTAATCGGAAGCGATAAAGCGGAAGCTCCTCGATCCCCGCGTCGCCTTTTTCGCCACGTACTGCACGCGCGTCCGCTGCGGGATTTGACTGGATAGTTTGGGCCTACCAGTCAGCCACTTGGGAGCAGCCCCTTATAAATTGCCGGCTCGGGGTTTCCAAGCAGTGCGCTCTCTTCTCCTCCTTTCTCCTTCCTCTCTCCCTTCGCAAGTCCTTCCGCCACCTTCGTTCTCGCCCCAGCGCAGCAGGCCCGTACGAGACTTCGCCGGCGACGATGACGAAGGGCAAGACCTCCGCTCTGGAGCGCGTGAAGAAGGCGGCGGCGCAGGGGAAGGGGAAAAGATCTGCTCGGGGCAGATCCTCCTCAAGGTCCGCTCTACCCAAGGGCTGGATCCAGGGCGATTGGATGCCGTCAGTGATCCGGCAAGAGGATCTCGACGACATGGTTGAGGGGGGAGTCATTCCCCAAGAGGCTGCGCGTCTTCCGGGGAGAGAGATCGAACCTCAACCCCGCGATGGTGAGTGCGTGCTCCTAGCCACCCACATCGACCGAGGGTTTTCTCTGCCGCCCCATCCTTTTTTCTGGAGCTTCTTGAACTTCTTCGTAGCGCAGCTCCGCCACTTTACTCCCAACTCCATTGTATACCTTGCCGCTTTCATTTCCATGTGTGAGGCTTTCTTGGGTTGCCGCCCCATTGGGGACTTTTCAAGCACATCTTTACCTGCCGTTCTCAATCGGCCAAGAAGGCTAAGTCGAGTGATGAGAGGACACAGGTGATCCAGTTGTGCGGGGGCTTGGCGATCCAGACGAGGGGGAAGAGCTGTTTTCCATCCATTACTTTCCCGGAGTCGGTCCGTGGCTGGCAGGCGACCTGGTTCTACTGTCAGGACCAGGCGACCCCAGGACAGTCGACTGGTCTTCCTCCTTTCTCCCTCGACCAAGCTGAAAAACCCACTTCTCTGAAAGTGGCGCCGGAGGAAAGGGCTCAAGTCAAAGTGCTGGCCGGTCGAGTGGTTGAGCTTGTCCGTGAGGGCGTGACGGGCATGGATTTGCTGGAGGTCTTCCTCCGGAGGCGCATCCAACCGCTCCAGGCTCGTGACCACCCGATGTGGCTGTACTCGGGTCTTGACGACACCACTCAGATCCACCCGGAGGAGGTCACTGATGAGATGCTGGAGGGGTGGCTGTCGAGCATCACAGGAAACAAGGACAACCCCCGAGGAGCCAGGAGGGTAATTCCACTCGACAACTCGTACGACGTGGACCAGGTATGTCTCTATGCTCCTGACTGAGGTCTTGTTTTTCTTCATTGGTCTTCTTTGAGTTGGTCGATTGACCTTTGTCTTGTCTGTTGTTTTTCAGGCGACTACTGAGATGTACTCGACGCCCAATGGGGCACAGGGGCCAACTGAGGAAGGGGAGGCGAGCGGAGGTGAGAGCAGGGACGATCAAGGCGAGTGGGAGTCCGACGGTGAAGGAGAGGGAGGCGACGACGTCGACTCCAGCGAAGAGGAGGAGGA
>NC_041386.1:174143898-174146804 GCF_002162155.2 Triticum dicoccoides | reverse complement strand
TCCAAGCTCACACACGATCCAGCGCGGGAGCGTGGTAGTGCGACTGCTCCTGTTGGGCAGTCGTCGAAATGCCCTCGGACCTCTTCTCCTACGCCGACTGGAAAGGCTCCCAAGCACCCACGCGCAGCGCCGTCCAAGCCGCCCAAGGCTCTGCCCAAGATGAAGATGGCCGTCCCCACCATTTCTGGGTAATAATAAAACTTTTTATCCTTTGTCGACCGTGGACGGATCCTTGGTCGATCCATTGAGCCAACCGACTGACTTTCGAGGCTTGCAGTGCTGCTACTTCTGAGATCTCCGCCAAGGACGACGACCAAGAGATGGAGGATGCTGTTACCCAACCCTGGTACGATTACTGACGTTCCACTTTGAGTCGACTAAACATTTATTGCAACCCTGGTCGATTGAACGTTCCCTTTGTAGCCCCTCCTCATGTTATCGACCTCCCGGATGACGACGACAACGAACCGCTGAGAATGAGTAGGAACAAGAGGCCGACGGCTGACAAGATCCCCCAACCTGCTCCGACGTCTGAGGCCATGGCTCAGGATGGTGGTGACACCACTCGGGCTTCTGTGACTTTCGCCATTCCTCTGACGAGCGTGCGGCCTTCGGCGTCGACTGCGGATCCACCTTCGCTTTTTGCTGCGTACCCCGTCCCTGAGGACCAAGCGGCTGCTGCAAAGGAGGCTATACACCAGGCGGGGATCATGATGGAGCAAGTGAAGATGGCTCGGGAGGCCAGCCAAGCAGCCTATGACGCGAGTTCGGCTCTTCAGAGCAACGTCCAGGTCAGTCGACTCAACACTTGGTCTGTTATGATATGCTGTTTGAAGAGTCTCTTTTCCGAAGATCTTTTGTATCTGTATCTATACACCCACTGGGTGTGTCTGCCAATTCTTGGACGAGTGGGGGCACGCTAAGTGCACCCACTGGGTGTAGTCCCCGAGACTACAGTGGACTGCTGGCAGTCGACTGTAGTCTTTACATTGTGTTGCTATAGCTGTATTTCTTCACTCGGTTTTTCCCCGAAGATCTTTTTTTTTGGTCGAACCAGTGGGGGAACGCTGAGTGCACCCACTGGGTGTAGTCCCCGAGACTACTGTCAAATGTTTTTGATTCGGCTGTGGTCTTAGAAACGTCGTCATTGTCTCTTAGTTACTCGGAAGCAACTTATCTTGGACGTCTGTCGACTGATTTTTCTTTTACAGAAATCCCGCGAACTTGTAGCTCGCTATACTGAGTTGGAGAAGCAGAAGATTTAACTGAACCTTGATCTGGAGCTAGCCAGAACAGAGCTGCAGAAGGTCAGAGACGGCGTCGCAGGTAAGACGACTTTGTCGACTGGCTATCTTTTAGGCTTGAGTATCCTTCTGCTATTTCCGATTCAATCATCATTTCTTCGCAGAAAAACTGAACAAAGCTCTGGCGAAGAAGGATTAGGACTTGGCTGCTTCCCGTAAGGAGGCTGATGACAAGACCGCTCTGGCCGTACAGAAGCTGGCTTCGGTCGACCAGTTAGAAGAAGAGAATACCAAGCTGAAGACCACTCTGAATGAAGCCAACAGGGAGTGTTCACGTTGGAAAAAGGAGAACCTCACCCTAAACGAGAAGATGGAAGGCATCGCTCGCAGGAGGGACGACCTGGAGAGCTACTTGAGGAGCCTCGCCAAGAAGTTGTACATCAAGCTTCAAGGTGCACATTCAGTTCCGACTGGTTTTTTTTGTGTCGACTCAGTCTATGAAAATTGACTTATCCTTGGATCATGTATGCAGAGCTTTGTCAGAACTTTGAAGAGGAGACTGGGCGGATCGAAACAGGTTTGGATCCAATCAACTCTCCCGTGAAAGATGAAGCTGCCATGAATCTGCTCCGACTGGAATCTCGCATTGACGGCGTCGTGGACTATTGGCTCGACTGAAGGTTGCCATGTCACGGATCGACCCGGCACTTTGGCCAGAGGCTACGCTCCAAAACGATCTCGAGTCTCTGATGACTCGACTTAACGGAATCCCTGACCGAGTGCAGGAGTGGAAGAAGTCTTCTGCTCGGTGTGGCGCTGATGTGGCTCTGTCTCTGGTCCGCGTCCATTGCAAGGAGGCGCGAGAAGAGAAGCTGGCCGCCATCCAAGTTGCCAATACCAGGAAGCACAACTTTCAAGATTTCATGGAGACTTTCATCACTGCTGCCACCCGTATTGCAGACGGGATCGACTTGGACGAGTTCGTCGCCCCTTCCAGTCCTCCACCTGAGGAGTGAAAAACTTTTAAGCTCCACTTTAAATTTGCCTCGGAATGCCGAGTGGATTTTGTAACCGTTAAAATCCGTCGAGCTGAGGGCTCGATTACTTTGGCCTGAGGTCTAGGACCTTTTAGGCTTTATCTGATCTTGATTTCTCGTTGAATATCTTCATGGTTTGATTCGTCGAGTGGATCTTGATCTTCACTCGGAATAACCTTGTATTTGCGGCGCAGCTCCAAAGGGGAAGGTAGCAGTCGACTCGCGGATTAGGTTGTGTCTTGTACTTAGGCGAGCACTGGGCTGCAGCTAAGCCTCCGAGTGAGAGGTTTGCTCTCCACTTGGTAGGATTTTTAAACACTTAGGCGAGCGTTGGGCTGCAGCTAAGCCCCCGAGTGGGAGGTTTGCTCTCCACTCGGTAGGATTTTTAAACACTTAGGCGAGCGCTGGGCTGCAGCTAAGCCCCCGAGTGGGAGGTTTGCTCTCCACTCGGTAGGATTTTTAAACACTTAGGCGAGCGCTGGGCTGCAACTAAGCCCCTGAGTGGGAGGTTTGCTCTCCTCTCGGTAGGATTTTTAAACACTTAGGCGAGCACTGGGCTGCAGCTAAGCCCCCGAGTGGGAGGTTTGCTCTCCACTCAGTAGGATTTTTCAAACTTAGGCGAGTG
>NC_041386.1:174140521-174143714 GCF_002162155.2 Triticum dicoccoides | reverse complement strand
GAGTACTGGACTGTAGCTAAGCCCCCGAGTGGGAGGTTTGCTCTCCACTCGGTAGGATTTTTTCAAACTTAGGCGAGTGCCTGACTGTAGCTAAGTCTCTAAGTGGGAGAACTTAGGCGAGTACTGGACTGCAGCTAAGCCCCCGAGTGGGAGGTTTGCTCTCCACTCGGTAGGATTTTTTCAAACTTAGGCGAGTGTCTGACTGCAGCTAAGTCTCTTAGTGGGAGAACTTAGGCGAGTACTGGACTGCAGCTAAGCCCCCGAGTGGGAGGATTGCTCTCCACTCGGTAGGATTTTTTAAACTTAGGCGAAACGGATTCACGGCTAAGTCACCCACTGGGGGATTTCGTATGCAAACAAAAGTGACAGCAATTATTGGGACACTCTTGTCTTTGGTAAAAATGAACTACAGAATTTTTTTCTTATTACATCTCGTCCAAGGGAGAACTCAAGTGTAAAAGGGGCGGAGTAGTTCCGCATTCCAAGCTCATGGCTCGTCGGTTTGGTGATCAACATTGTAGAGGTGATATGCTCCATTGTGGAGGACTCTGGTGACGATGAAGGGGCCTTCCCAAGTAGGAGCAAGTTTGTGTGGTTTCTGTTGATCCACTCGAAGGACCAAATCTCCTTCCTGGAAGGCTCGGCTCTTCACATTTCTGGCATGGAATCAACGCAAGTCTTGCTGATAGATGGTCGATCTGATCATAGCCATTTCCCTCTCCTCCTCTAGGAGGTCGACTGCGTCTTGCCGGGCTTGCTCTGCTTCGTCTTTGTTATAAAGCTCGACTCTGGGGGCGTTGTGAAGTAGATCACTCGGCAGGACGGCTTCGGCTCCGTAAACCAGAAAAAATGGCGTTCTTCCGGTCGATCGGTTCGGGGTGGTCCTCAGCCCCCACAAAACCGACGAAAGTTCGTCGACCCAAGCGCCTGCTGCGTGCTTGAGATCACGCATCAATCGAGGCTTCAATCCTTTGAGAATTAGACCATTTGCTCTTTCAGCTTGTCCATTCGACTGAGGATGCGCGACCGACGCATAGTCGACCCGCGTGCCTTGAGAGGCGCAAAAAGCTCTGAACTTGTCTGAATCAAAGTTTGACCCATTGTCAGTGATGATGCTATGCGGGACCCCATATCTGAACGTCAGCCCTCGGACGAAACTGATAGCAGTGCAAGCATCGAGATTCTTGATAGGCTTGGCTTCAATCCATTTGGTGAACTTGTCGACTGCCACAAGCACATGCGTGAATCCGCTCCTGCCTGTTCTCAGTGGACCGACCATGTCCAGTCCCCAGACAGCAAAGGGCCAGATGAGTGGAATGGTTTTCAGGGCTGATGCAGGCTTGTGTGACATGTTGGAGTAGAACTGGCAGCCTCCACACTTGTCGACTATCTCTTTTGCCATCTCATTTGCTCTTGGCCAGTAAAATCCTGCTCGGTATGCTTTAGCCACAATGGTCCGAGAGGATGCATGGTGACCACATGTCCCTGAGTGGATATCATTAAGGATCATCTGACCCTCTTCTGGTGTTATGCATTTCTGACCGATTCCAGTCGCGCTTTCCCTATACAACTGTCCCTTTATGACTGTGAAGGCCTTGGATCGGCGGACGATCTGTCGAGCCTCTTCCTCGTCCTCCGGGAGTTCTTTCCTCAAGATATACACGATGTATGGTACCGTCCAGTCAGGAGTGATAGCCAAGACCTCCATGACTAGGTCGACCACAGCAGGAATTTCGACTTCAGTCGGATCTGTGGCACTTTTCGGTTGCGGGGCTTCTTCTGCGAAGGGATCCTCCTGGACTGACGGCGAGCGGATGTGCTCCAAAAACACATTGCTGGGAATGGCTTCTCTCTTGGAGCCTATCTTTGCCAGATCATCTGCTGCTTGATTTTTCAGTCGGGGGATGTGATGAAGCTCTAACCCCTCGAATTTCTTTTCTAGCTTTCTTACTGCGTTGCAATAGCCAGTCATAGCTGGGCTTCTGACGTCCCACTCCTTCATCACCTGATTAACCACCAAATCTGAGTCGCCGTAGACCATGAGGCGCCGGACGCCGAGTGAAATGGCCATGCGCAACCCGTACAAGAGTGCTTCATATTCTGCTTCATTGTTGGAGGAATCAAAGTGAATCTGGAGAACGTATCTGAGCTTATCTCCTTGGGGGGAGACCAATACTACCCCAGCACCGGAACCGTTCAGCATCTTAGATCCATCGAAGAACATGGTCCAGTGCTCCGAGTGAACTTGAGTCGGGAGTTGCTGTTCAATCCACTCGGCGACGAAATCTGCAATTGCTTGGGACTTGATAGCCTTCTTTGCTTCAAACTTGATATCTAGGGGGAGGAGTTCAATCGCCCACTTAGCCACTCGACCAGTTGCATCTCTGTTGTGCAAGATCTCTGACAGTGGAGTGTCGCTGACGACTGTAATGGAATGGTCAGAGAAGTAGTGTGCAACCTTCTTCGTGGTCATGTAGATCCCATATACAAGCTTCTGGTAATGGGGATATCTTTGCTTCGAAGGGGTCAAAACTTCAGACACATAATATACTGGGCGCTGAACTCTTGTGACGCCCGGATAATCAAGCTACAGTAACCTCTGCTAATGACACCACGTCACCTCCGTTACTGTCGCTAATCTCGTGTTAGTTCGAAAACGATTCAAATTCAAATTTGAAATTAAGGCAAACAACAAAAGTTTTCCAAAAATAAAACTAAAATGTTCTAAATGTGTCGAATAAATCATAGGTAAATGGGGTGGTGAAACCAAACTTTTATGAAATGCTTAACTACACCATAATGATTTAAATAGTAGCAAAACTAATTATTTAAATGCCTTCACTAATTAAATAAAATGTCAAACTAAGTTATTTGGGGTCTAGATTTATTTTTGTGACTATGGACTAAGTTGAAATACTAAGTGTACATTTTACTAAATTAAAATGCAACTAAAATAAATAAAGAAAGAAATAATAAAAGAAAACAGAAAACAAAAAAAAGGAAAAGAGAGAAAGGCCCCCCCACTGGGCTTCGGCCCAGCAGGCCGGCCCGTTCGGCCACCGGCCCAACCGGCCACACCCCTCACTCCCATAACCCCCACCCCTGACAAACCCTAACCCCAACCACCCGCATTCCCCCCCCCCACGGCGTTCCCACCCCCCTCCCGATCCAGATTGGATCGGGGACGAAACCC
>NC_041386.1:174132547-174139592 GCF_002162155.2 Triticum dicoccoides | reverse complement strand
GCCGGCTGCACCGGCCGCGCCGAGCAGACCCCGCTCCGGCCTCACCTTGCTACCAGGCGGGCTGCGGCTTCGCCCGCACTCGCATGCCCGCACGTCCCGACCACCGAGGCCCCCTGCCCGCCATCGCTCCGGCCACCGCTGCCCTTGCGCCCGCTTGCCGCCGGTCGGTTTTGCCCGCCCCTGGGCGTGCGCCCGTTCGGGCTATGCCCGCAACCAGCGCCCAAAACCGCTAGGCCCCTGGCCCTATGACATGTGGGGCCCAGCCCCCACAGAACGTTTTTGTTAAAAAAAAAGAGAAGAATTTTAAAAACATATATATATATATAATAAATAAATAATAAATAATAAAAATGAATGAATAAATAAATAAATAACTTAATTAATTATGTTTAATTAACCTAGTTAACTAACTAACCTAATTAACTCTATTTAATTAAACTTGTTAATTAAACAGTCAATGACATGCGGGACCCACACGTCAGTTTGACCCCGTCAACTCTGTTGACTGCTGACGTCAGCATGACATCATGCTGATGTCATTATTCCATTTTCGAATTAATTTAAATAACTAATTAAATTCCAAAAATTAATAAAATCTTTAGAAAATCATAACTTTTAATCCGTAACTCGGATTAAATTATTTTCAACATGAAAGTTGCTCAGAACGACGAGACGATTCCGAATACGCAGCCCGTTCGTCCGCCACGCGTCCCTAGCATAGTGAACCTGCAACATTTCACCTCCGGTTCATCTGTCCAAAAACGTGAAACACCGGGGATATTTTCCCGGATGTTTCCCCCCTTCACCGGTATCACCTATCCCTGCGTTAGATCACCTCTAGCACCGCATTTGTCATGTTATGCTTTGATTGCTCTGTTATTTATTATGTTCCCCCTCCGTTACTTTTTCCGGTAGATCCCGAGGCCGCTGCCAGTACCCCCTGTGATCGACTACGGAGTTGATGACCCCTCTCTCTTGCCAGAGCAACCAGGCAAGCCCCCCCCCTTGATCACCAGATATCGCCTATTCTACTCTATACTGCTTGCATTAGAGTAGTGTAGCATGTTACTGCTTTCGTTAATCCTATTCTGATGCATAGCCTGACATTGTCGCTACATCTGTTGATACCTTACCTGCAATCCTATATGCTTAGTATAGGATGCTAGTTTATCATCATTGGCCCTACATTCTTGTCAGTCTGCCTTGCTATACTATCGGGCCGTGATCACTTGGGAGGTGATCACGGGTATATACTATACATACATACATACTATACAGATGGTGACTAAAGTCGGGTCAGCTCATTGAGTACCCGCAAGTGATTCTGATGAGGGGGCTGAAAGGACAGGTGGCTCCATCCCGGTAGAGGTGGGCCTGGGTTCCCGACGGCCCTCGACTGTTACTTTGTGGCGGAGCGACAGGGCAGGTTGAGACCACCTAGGAGACAGGTGGGCCTGGCCCTGTTCGGCGTTCGCGGATACTTAACATGCTTAACGAGATCTTGGTATTTGATCTGAGTCGGCTACGAGCCTATACGCACTAACCATCTACGTGGGAGTAGTTATGGGTATCCCGACGTCGTGGTATCAGCCGAAGCACTTCAGACGTCAGCGACGGAGCGGCGCACGCCGAATTGGACTGGAACGCCACTAGGCTAGGTCTGCTTTCGGCCGCCCATGCAACGTGCAGGTGTGCTCAGGGCGATGGGCCCAGACCCCTGTGCGCTTAGGTTTAGACCGGCGTGCTGGCCTCTCTATTTTGCCTAGGTGGGGCTGCGACGTGTTGATCTTCCGCGGCCGGGCATGACCCAGGAAAGTGTGCCCGGCCAAATGGGATCGAGCGTGTTGGGTTATGTGGTGCACCCCTGCAGGGAAGTTAATCTATTCGAATAGCCGTGATCTTCGGTAACAGGACGACTTGGAGTTGTACCTTGACCTTATGACAACTAGAACCGGATACTTAATAAAACACACCCTTCCAAGTGCCAGATACAACCGGTGGTCGCTCTCCCCCAGGGATATGAGGAGGGGATCGCCGGGTAGGATTATGCTATGCGATGCTACTGGAGATGCTACTTGGAGATGCTACTTAGAGATGCTACTTGGAGGACTTCAATCTACTCTCTTCTACATGCTGCAAGACGGAGGCTGCCAGAAGCGTAGTCTTCGACAGGATTAGCTATTCCCCTCTTATTCTGGCATTCTGCAGTTCAGTCCACTGATATGGCCTCTTTACACATATACCCATGCATATGTAGTGTAGCTCCTTGCTTGCGAGCACTTTGGATGAGTACTCACGGTTTCTTTTCTCCCTCTTTTTCCCCCTTCCCTTCTACCTGGTTGTCGCAACCAGATGCTGGAGTCCAGGAGCCAGACGCCACCGTCGACGACGACCCCTACTACACCGGAGGTGCCTACTACTACGTGCAGCCCGCTGACGACGACCTGGAGTAGTTAGGAGGATCCCAGGCAGGAGGCCTGCGCCTCTTTCGATCTGTATCCCAGTTTGTGCTAGCCTTCTTAAGGCAACTTGTTTAACTTGTGTCTGTACTCAGATATTGTTGCTTCCGCTGACTCGTCTATGATCGAGCACTTGTATTCGAGCCCTCAAGGCCCCTGGCTTGTATTATGATGCTTGTATGACTTATTTATGTTTTAGAGTTGTGTTGTGATATCTTCCCGTGAGTCCCTGATCCCGATCGTACACGTTTGCGTGCATGATTAGTGTACGATTGAATCGGGGGCGTCACAAGTTGGTATCAGAGCCGACTGCCTGTAGGAATCCCCCTTTCCAACTCCTTGGCCGAAGTCGAGTCTAGACTTTACAAAACTTTTACTAACATGGCTGTGCGGCCCATGGGCCCACGTCGCCATTGGGTGGTAGTAGGATCTTTTACTCCTCGACCTTTACTCTGGGACTCTGAACTCTCTTCTACTCGGGTTAAACGATTTCTACTAAAATCTGACTTTAGGTTCTCGAAAATACTTTCTCCCGGAGAGCCCCTTCAGTCCAGGTGATCGCCGACTGCACCAGAAGATTTCGAAGTTACTCGCCGAAACTCTTTTGAGACTTTGTGTCCGTTGCTTTTGCAATTCCCTACCATCGAAATATCCCTATGGATAAATACATACACTTGACGTTCTTACATTTATTCCCAGTTGATCTTGTTATTACAAGATACCCCGAAATTCTCTCTATTGATCCGAGAATATCTTGTGCCTACTGTCTTGCAATTCCTTGTCACCTGAATACCCCTATGGATAATTCTCGCACTTGTCGAGTATCCGCTTATCCCCAGTTGTTCATGTGTTTCACAAAAGTCTTCAAAATAATATTCGATCTTCCGAAAATCCTCTGGAGCCTTTGGCTCTTGAAATTCTTGCTTGCTTGCATTATGGTTAATCCCATAAGTCTCGTAGTCTTAATGACATTCCTTGTCATTATCATTTTGAGTCTGTTGACTCAATATGTTTGCGAATACCCGCAAACATCATTGATCCTTATAAATTACCTTTCCGGCTGAGCTGCCATTCTTTTAACTGGAATTGGTTCTCGACCAATCCAATTGTCGTTGATTGTACCCTAAGGCTATTCAACTTATCCATCCCTAATCAGAGCATTGCTTCTGATCCCTTGATTTGGAAATCATAATTCCTTTGCATTTGACAATTGAGTTAGTCAGTTGTTTCTATAATTTGATCTCCTTGCACTCTTCTTCCTCTAGTTGAGTACCGATGCTCACGTCAGATCCATTGTGGACCATCAGGCCCATTGTTGGATTTTATCCATCAGCATCCTTCATATTCAATAACCTTGTGAGCCTTCCCTTGGATACATAATGCCCTTGGTAATTGTATCATCTACTTTCTCAACCTTACTCTACTTTCGAGCTTGTGTTATTTACTCTTGAAACTTGTGGTATACGTTTCTAAGAAGCCCCTGTGGGTTGAACATATGCCTTCTCTAAACCGTGTGAACCCGAAAGTTTTCACGAGTCATACTCTTCTGGTGCTTCGCCAGATAAAATTTCAACACTGCAACTTCATCGAACGTGAGAAGTGAATGAAAGGTTATGCATTGGAGAAGTGGGAGTCGACCTTGAACTTGTGTTCATGCCCATGGACACGATGTAGATCTTATCATTAAAGCTTCTTTTAAATAAATTATTCCTTTGGTATAAGTTCATCTTATATCTAGGATCTGGCCTTTTGCAACCGTGGTTCCGACCATGATTGTTCTTCTTTGATCTCATTTCTCGGACAAGTTAAAACAATTGTCTTCTATGGATCAATACACCAGTCCCACCTTTACTTTGATCTTGTGTCGAGTATTACCCCCCTGGTATCTCGAGATTATCATGGAACTGCATAACTCCTTATGAGTTCTTCATCAAGTGCTACCTTCCCACTGATTCCAATTTTTCGCGGGCTCTGAGTTATTGAACACTCAAAGACACCGATAACTGAACCGAGTCCGCTCTTCGGTTCAACAACTCTTCAGTAAGCTTCTATAAGTACGAGTTTGTACCCGATCACGCCATTCCTAGCCTGTTTGACTATATCATTGTCGTGACGATTCTAACTGTGCTACCTGGTCCTTATTCTCGGAGCACCAATTTTCAATGATGAGCTAACCTTATGTCGATCCTCATCGTCATATCATTTCGCCTTGAACAACAAGCTTGGTTTCGAGTTTGTGTCGTACCCTTGGTTCCAATAACCTTTCACTTCATCATTACTTGACTTGATGTCGTTACCGATCGATTACATCTTCATGAACTCTCGCGACAAAGGTGTCGTGATCATCAACATTCTGAGCTCATCCAAGATATCAATTGAATTCATGATGAGAAATAACATCCTTGCCCTTGATGAATTGTATTATCGTCGACCACTTTATTGCCTTCACACCAACACAAGCTTGTTCATGTTTGGTGTTATACCTTGAGTTCCTTGCTATCCAGCAATTGTTCTTCTTTACCTTGGAGTATTACCATCCTTTATGTCAAGAATGTTCTGAGATTTGTTCCACCTCTTGAGAATTCTTGGCATAGAAATACTTCTCACCATCACCATTCTTTATTGGTCCCCGTGTTTATTCCAACAAGTGAACGGTGTTGTTTGGATTCTTTCCTTCTAGCAACCCTATTTTTCTGAAGTTAATGGTCGAAAGTTCATTCTTAGGCTATTGACTATTGAATCACCATTCTGACATTGGTCGTGCAACCCAACCCATATTTCGGGCGCACCTTTCAACCAATGTTTAATTGTGTATGTTTTCCTCGAGCATACTTCCTTATATCATTTGATCTGACCAATGTTATCTCCTTGTTCACTTAATTGTGGAAATCCATCTTTTGGGAATCTCGGTGAATTGCCGTTGAGTTCACCAGACACCTCCTTGTCCTCTCCTTGGGTTAATGATGGACTCTTGATAACGGAAAACACTTCATAGTTCATTTCCCCGAGAATCTTACATTGTCATCTCGTCAATTTGCGTTGCACCTTTTCTTCTCAGGTATCCTAAGTCTGAGGTATCCTGACACCAATCGGATCTGAATCTCGGTCAGATATGAGGGTTGGGACACCTTTCCAAGAGTTATGATGATGATCCTTTGATGACCCGCTAACATGATGTCATGCCTAGCACCCCCCCCCCGGCTGGAGGACCTATCATTATAGATTCCTTTTCAACAAGGTTATCCATTCCTCCATGAGGAAATTGTAAGACTTATTCTACAAGTTATTCTTGATGGATCCTTCGTGTTACCAAAGTCTGATCTTCACCTGAAGACCATGTCACTGCTATCTCGAAGCATGTCAATGGTACTCCGATTTTCAACAGGCACGTTTGAAGCACGATGCTATATTTTAATTATCAATTATCCTAACACTGTTGTATGAGTAATATCATGAGATTCCTCCCCCCTTACCTAAATGGTTTTCTACTTTATATCCTGTCATGGATATCTTGCTCTGCTTGTCCTTGGGAAGGATATACCCTCAAAATATGTGTTTAAACATATTTTCCTTTCCATTGTTCTGTTTAATCTGATGATCATATTTTCCTTCCATTGGTTTGTTTAAACCTCTTCTATGATCTATATGATCTAAGCAGTAACAATTCACTGCTTATGTAAACACCTCGGTGTACAACTCTGCCAGTGAGACCCTGTTTCTATTGTTGATGACATTTTGGTAACCGCCGACGGACGAGAACTTTGCCTCTTGGCCCGCCTCATTTCAACGAGCAGGAAAATGGTTCTCCTTGTCCCTCGCCCTTGGTACCGACATTGTTGCCAACATAAATGGCAAGCTACCCTCTGACATACCTTACTATCGTGACCGTGCAAGATGACGGCCCCTTCCTACTTTCAACCACATGGTGGGCCCATAACCCACAGTTCCACAGGATCGAAACCTAACTCTCCTGTGCTTCCCTGTTGCCAAAGTTGTTCCTCGCTCTTGGCTTCGTATGTAACTCATGAGGCACCTTCCTAGTGATCAATTCTGGTATCCTACGCAATACTTATTCCCGTTGCTTGAACCCCTTTCAGACTTTGTTTCAGGCATCGAACGATTGCCTACCCACTTGAAACTTCCCATAATAACTCCTTACTTTGCTCTCGATATTTTCGGAGGTTTCAATTCGAGAGTTACTTTCCGCCTCCCTCCCCGATGTTATCTACCAAATAGTCAACCTTGCCGAGGCCCGTTCTCCCGGAATACTTCCCCTTTATTCTTTCGTTAGTACGATGGAGTTTCCGAAGAAAGGATGCCGACTTCATCTTAATGACCTGAAGCAGAAAAATGAAGACATCAATGTAATGGATCGACCACTTCGAGAAGAGCAACCAAGACCGAGAAGACTCGTTAGGTTTTTCGCTACCAACACCTTCGCCCCTTACTCCACCGCTTAAATCTCGGGACGAGATTTCTTGTAGTGGAGGAGAATTGTGACGCCCGGATAATCAAGCTACAGTAACCTCTGCTAATGACACCACGTCACCTCCGTTACTGTCGCTAATCTCGTGTTAGTTCGAAAA
>NC_041386.1:174068266-174131886 GCF_002162155.2 Triticum dicoccoides | reverse complement strand
CTGCACCGGCCGCGCCGAGCAGACCCCGCTCCGGCCTCACCTTGCTACCAGGCGGGCTGCGGCTTCGCCCGCACTCGCATGCCCGCACGTCCCGACCACCGAGGCCCCCTGCCCGCCATCGCTCCGGCCACCGCTGCCCTTGCGCCCGCTCTCCGCCGGTCGGTTTTGCCCGCCCCTGGGCGTGCGCCCGTTCGGGCTATGCCCGCAACCAGCGCCCAAAACCGCTAGGCCCCTGGCCCTATGACATGTGGGGCCCAGCCCCCACAGAACGTTTTTGTTAAAAAAAAAGAGAAGAATTTTAAAAACATATATATATATAATAAATAAATAATAAATAATAAAAATGAATAAATAAATAAATAAATAACTTAATTAATTATGTTTAATTAACCTAGTTAACTAACTAACCTAATTAACTCTGTTTAATTAAACTTGTTAATTAAACAGTCAATGACATGCGGGACCCACACGTCAGTTTGACCCCGTCAACTCTGTTGACTGCTGACGTCAGCATGACATCATGCTGATGTCATTATTCCATTTTCGAATTAATTTAAATAACTAATTAAATTCCAAAAATTAATAAAATCTTTAGAAAATCATAACTTTTAATCCGTAACTCGGATTAAATTATTTTCAACATGAAAGTTGCTCAGAACGACGAGACGATTCCGAATACGCAGCCCGTTCGTCCGCCACACGTCCCTAGCATAGTGAACCTGCAACATTTCACCTCCGGTTCATCTGTCCAAAAACGTGAAACACCGGGGATATTTTCCCGGATGTTTCCCCCCTTCACCGGTATCACCTATCCCTGCGTTAGATCACCTCTAGCACCGCATTTGTCATGTTATGCTTTGATTGCTCTGTTATTTATTATGTTCCCCCTCCGTTACTTTTTCCGGTAGATCACGAGGCCGCTGCCAGTACCCCCTGTGATCGACTACGGAGTTGATGACCCCTCTCTCTTGCCAGAGCAACCAGGCAAGCCCCCCCCCCCTTGATCACCAGATATCGCCTATTCTACTCTATACTGCTTGCATTAGAGTAGTGTAGCATGTTACTGCTTTCGTTAATAATATTCTGATGCATAGCCTGACATTGTCGCTACATCTGTTGATACCTTACCTGCAATCCTATATGCTTAGTATAGGATGCTAGTTTATCATCATTGGCCCTACATTCTTGTCAGTCTGCCTTGCTATACTATCGGGCCGTGATCACTTGGGAGGTGATCACGGGTATATACTATACATACATACATACTATACAGATGGTGACTAAAGTCGGGTCAGCTCATTGAGTACCCGCAAGTGATTCTGACGAGGGGGCTGAAAGGACAGGTGGCTCCATCCCGGTAGAGGTGGGCCTGGGTTCCCGACGGCCCTCGACTGTTACTTTGTGGCGGAGCGACAGGGCAGGTTGAGACCACCTAGGAGACAGGTGGGCCTGGCCCTGTTCGGCGTTCGCGGATACTTAACACGCTTAATGAGATCTTGGTATTTGATCTGAGTCGGCTACGAGCCTATACGCACTAACCATCTACGTGGGAGTAGTTATGGGTATCCCGACGTCGTGGTATCAGCCGAAGCACTTCAGACGTCAGCGACGGAGCGGCGCGCGCCGAATTGGACTGGAACGCCATTAGGCTAGGTCTGCTTTCGGCCGCCCATGCAACGTGCAGGTGTGCTCAGGGCGATGGGCCCAGACCCCTGTGCGCTTAGGTTTAGACCGGCGTGCTGGCCTCTCTGTTTTGCCTAGGTGGGGCTGCGACGTGTTGATCTTCCGCGGCCGGGCATGACCCAGGAAAGTGTGTCCGGCCAAATGGGATCGAGTGTGTTGGGTTATGTGGTGCACCCCTGCAGGGAAGTTAATCTATTCGAATAGCCGTGATCTTCGGTAACAGGACGACTTGGAGTTGTACCTTGACCTTATGACAACTAGAACCGGATACTTAATAAAACACACCCTTCCAAGTGCCAGATACAACCGGTGGTCGCTCTCCCCCAGGGATATGAGGAGGGGATCGCCGGGTAGGATTATGCTATGCGATGCTACTGGAGATGCTACTTGGAGATGCTACTTAGAGATGCTACTTGGAGGACTTCAATCTACTCTCTTCTACATGCTGCAAGACGGAGGCTGCCAGAAGCGTAGTCTTCGACAGGATTAGCTATCCCCCTCTTATTCTGGCATTCTGCAGTTCAGTCCACTGATATGGCCTCTTTACACATATACCCATGCATATGTAGTGTAGCTCCTTGCTTGCGAGCACTTTGGATGAGTACTCACGGTTGCTTTTCTCCCTCTTTTTCCGCCTTCCCTTCTACCTGGTTGTCGCAACCAGATGCTGGAGTCCAGGAGCCAGACGCCACCGTCGACGACGACCCCTACTACACCGGAGGTGCCTACTACTACGTGCAGCCCGCTGACGACGACCTGGAGTAGTTAGGAGGATCCCAGGCAGGAGGCCTGCGCCTCTTTCGATCTGTATCCCAGTTTGTGCTAGCCTTCTTAAGGCAACTTGTTTAACTTGTGTCTGTACTCAGATATTGTTGCTTCCGCTGACTCGTCTATGATCGAGCACTTGTATTCGAGCCCTCAAGGCCCCTGGCTTGTATTATGATGCTTGTATGACTTATTTATGTTTTAGAGTTGTGTTGTGATATCTTCCCGTGAGTCCCTGATCCCGATCGTACACGTTTGCGTGCATGATTAGTGTACGATTGAATCGGGGGCGTCACAACTCTAAAGGCCTTTCCTTCTTCTTCCCGCTCGACCATGAGTACTATACTGACAACTTGTCCCGTGGCCGCAATGTACAGCAGCAGAGGCTCTTTACTGATTGGGGCAGCAAGCACCGGCTGGGTGGAGAGCAGAGCTTTGAGCTCTGCAAACGCTGCGTCAGCTTCTGGAGTCCACTCGAACTTGTCAGACTTCTTCATCAGTCGGTAAAGAGGCAACGCCTTTTCACCGAGACGAGAAATGAATCGACTTAGAGCGGCCAAGCAACCTGTAAGTTTTTGGACATCATGTACACGCACAGGGCGCTTCATCTGGAGTATGGTGCCAACTTTCTCGGGATTGGCGTCGATTCCTTGTTCGGAAACGAGAAAACCGAGTAACTTTCCACCTGGAACTCCAAATGTGCACTTTGATGGATTGAGCTTGATATCGTATCCCCTGAGGTTAGCAAAGGTTTCGGCAAGGTCAGTCAGTAGGTCGGAACCTTTCCGTGACTTAACCACAATATCATCCATGTATGCTTCTACGTTCCGACTGATCTGAGTGAGTAAACACTTTTGAATCATCCTCATGAACGTGGCTCCAGCATTCTTGAGGCCGAAGGGCATGGTGACATAACAGAAGCACCCAAATGGGGTGATGAAAGCCGTTTTGATCTCGTCAGGTCCATACAGACGGATCTGATGGTACCCTGAATAAGCATCTAGAAAAGACAAACGCTCACACCCCGCGGTCGAGTCCACTACCTGGTCGATGCAGGGGAGAGGGAAATGATCTTTCGGGCAGGCCCGATTGATGAGTTTAAAGTCAATGCACATGCGAAGTGACTTGTCCTTTTTGGGGACCATGACTACATTGGCGAGCCACTCGGAGTGGTAAATCTCTTGGATGAACTCCGCTGCTAAGAGCCGAGCCACCTCCTCGCCAATAGCTTTCCTCTTCTGGACAGCGGACCGTCGAAGATGTTCTTTCACAGGCTTGAACTTCGGGTCGACTCGTAGACGGTGCTCAGCCAGCCCCCTGGGAACTCCAGGCATGTCAGAAGGCTTCCATGCGAAGACGTCCCAGTTCTCACGGAGGAAATGGATGAGCGCTTCTTCCTATTTGGAGTCGAGCGTCGTCGAGATGTGAGTCGGAGCAGCGTCGGGGTCGGTCGGGTGAATGTGAGCTGACTTAGTTTCACCGGATGACTGAAAAGCAGATTCTGAAGTAGGCTTGTTGGCTCGTAGCAATTCACTCGGATCAGCAGTCTTCTGGTACTCTTGTAGCTCAACAACTGCCATCTGAGCGTTAGCAATCTTCGATCCTTTCTAAAAACACTCTTCTGCTTTCTTCCGATTGCCGGTAAAGGTGATCACACCTCTGGGGCCGGGCATCTTCAACTTGAGATACACGTAGCATGGTCGAGCCATGAAGTGTGCATAAGCTGGCCGACCCAGAATAGCATGATAAGCACTTTGGAAGTCCACAACCTCAAATGTCAACTTTTCCCTGCGGTAATTCTTTGAATCACCGAAAACCACGTTGAGAGCAATCTGGCCGAGTGACTCGGCTTTCTTTCCAGGAATGACTCCATGGAAGCTCATGTTGCTGGCACTGAGCCTGGACATCGGAATGCCCATCCCTTTCAATATTCAGCATATAGTATGTTCAGGCCACTGCCACCATCCATCAGGACTTTGGTCAGTCGAGTGCCTTCGACAACTGGGTCGACCACCAAAGCTTGCCTCCCAGGGGTGGCAATGTGCGTAGGGTGATCAGACTGGTCGAATGTGATGGCAGTCTAAGACCACTTCAGATAACTAGGTGTTGCCGGAGCAACCATATTCACCTCACAGTTAATGACTTTCAGTCGACTTTTGCTTTCGACATCAGCAAAAATCATCAGGGTGGAATTGATTTGGGGGTATCCGTCGTCGCTATCTTCCTTGTCCTCGACTCTGTCCGACTTTTTTTCCTTATCTTTGGGCTGTTTGCCCTGAAACTGCTGGATCAGGAGCCGGCACTGTCGAGTGGTATGCTTTGGGTAAATGAAATTACCCTCTTCATCTTTCTTGGTGTGGATGTGACATGGCAGATCCAAAACATCATTTCCATCTTGATCCTTGACTTTCTTGGGCTTCTAGGGGCCTTTGGGTTTTCCCTTGAAATTTCCCTGGGTTGCGGCCAGGGCCTCCCCAGGGGCGGCTGGCTCGGCCTTCCACTTCTGCTTCCGACTGGAATTGCCTCCAGTTTCCTGGGCGACTGCTTTCTGCTTGCCACTCCGGAGTCGATCTTCATCTTCTCCGTTAGCGTATTTGGTGGCAATTTCCATCATCCGATTCAGGGACATTTCTCCGGTCCGACCGAACTTCAGGTTCAACTCTCTGTTCTTGACGCCTTCTTTAAAGGCACAAACTGCTTGGTGATCCGGTACATTCTCAACTGTGTGATGCAAAGTGATCCACCTCTGGATGTAATCCCTCAGTGTTTCACTCAGCTTCTGCACACAAGACCGCAATTCTGTAAGGCCTACGGGTCGCTTGCATGTTCCCTCAAAGGTTGTGACAAACACTCGAGAGAGATCCTCCCAAGTGTAGATGCTGCTGGGTGCTAACTGATTCAGCCACGCTCTGGCCGAGCCCTCTAACAGGAGAGGCAAATGCTTCATAGCCACCTCATCATTGCCACCGCCAATCTGTACAGCCACTCGGTAATCTTCGAGCCAAGTGTCAGGCTTAGACTCACCGGTGAACTTGCTGACTCCAGTCGCCAACCGAAAGTTGGGAGGAATCACTGCGGCCCTGATGACTTGACTGAAACACTCTGGCCCTGAAACACGTATTCTGCTGCTGGCAGGCGCATCTCTGTTCTGGCCTTCCCGATGAGCCCTGTTCCTGTCAACCAAGCCTTGAACGAGGACAGATCTCGCATCAAAGCCTGGGTCCCTGGGGTCGACGGGAATCCTCTGCCCAACGCTATGAGGGCGCCTGTCATCTCGATGTCGAGGCGCATATGACCCACTCCTCGGGGGAGGGGTTGGCACTCGACGTCGATCATCACGATCGGATCGGTGATCATACTGCTCATTCCTTCCGTACTGATCATGCCGGTCACCACGTCCCTCACGCCTCGAGGGCGACCGCGGGCTGTGAGCCGACTGGACTGTATCTGTTGCAACGGATCGACTGTGGATCCTATTCCGCGACTGAGAAATAGCGGAATTCTGGTTTCCCACCGCCCGGAGCAACGCTCTGATCTGTAACAAGCCCCTGCCAGCCTCCGACTGGGAGGGCTGAATCGATTCTGCTATACGGGCCGCGGCGGCCAAATTCTGAACTGGGGTTCGGTATACCTGCGTCGGCGGGAAGAGCTGGCGTCGACTAGACTCGGGAGCCCGCTGACGCGCTTGCTCGTCGAGTGCTCACTGGAGATTCTCCAGTCGAGTGCGCTCGGCCAAATTAGCCAAGCGCGCGTCCTCCAAGGCCCGGGCCTCGGGGGACTCTCCGACGATAGGAGTGCGGAGTGCGTCCGTGTTCTGGCGGCGAAGCTCCTCTCGCTGTAATGACGTGAGAGGTTCGGGGAGATACTCGTCGTGGGGATGCGACGGGTCGCCCCCACCCACGCCTCCATCAGCGCGAGGGAAACCGGGAGGACTGTGCGTTCCATCGACCGCCAGGATCTCAGCCGTTGGGTCGCTGCTGTCGCACTCGGATGCGGTCTCCGCGGAGCCAGTCGACAGGTCGAACAGGCCGCAGAGGGATTCGTCGGGCTCGATTGCCGCGACTTGCGGGGCGGCCGACTGGCGAGCCACGGCATGCCTCACCCACCTCTGAAGTCTCGACTGACCGGAGTGCTTGCGCAGGTGGGAGACAGAGCGGGGAGATGATACGGGGGCCGACTGATACTGGGTCGACGGCTGCCGCAGGAGGACGCCACGAACGCATGCGCGGAAATGCGTCGCACCGCGGACGGGGAGCGCGTCGATGTCGAGTGGCGCCTCCTGAAGCCAGGCGGAGTCGTCGGCGATGAACGTGAGCGCGCCGAGGCGGATCTCGCGGCCCTCCACCAAAACTCCGCACGAAACCATGATCAAAGGGATCGGAAAAATCGCAACTTCTCCAATCAGGTGCTAAGATTCCTGCCCCACGGTGGGCGCCAACTGTCGTGGTTCTAACTATGACAGTGATGTAGGGGGGTATGTATGGAGAGGCTAGATCTCAGCTATTGGGAAGTTGTAAACACACCAAGATGTACGAGTTCAGGCCCTTCGCGGAGGAAGTAACAGCCCTACGTCTCGGTGCCCGGAGGCAGTCGACTGGATTACTGGCGTGTGAATAACAGGGGTGCGAACCCTTCATACTGAGGAGGGGGGTGGCTTATATAGAGTTCACCGGCCCCCTCCTGCCCTCAGTAATGTGGGGTTTAAGGTACATTTAAGGTTGGGCGTTACTGGTAACGCCCCTAATAAAGTGCTATAATGACCATAAAGACTACTTGATAGCCGACCGTTTGCCTGCGGAGTGACTTTAGGTCTCCTGGCGGTCGAGTGGTTGGCTTCATGGTCGAGCAATAGCTTCTTGGTCGAGTGTCTTGAACCCGTCGAGTGGGATACCTTCAAGTCGATTGAAAGGTGACTTCTTCTAGGGATGTCCTAGGGTAGGGCTTTTTGGACAGGTCCGTGCCCCTACCCTAGGTACATGGCTTCATCAGGTATTACTAGTAATATAGTATTAGGAGTACAAACTTGGTACTAGTAGGAGTAGTACTAGTACAGAATGCTCCTACTCTATCAAGGAGCCCCGTCTGACACCAAATTTCTTGGCTTCCGTGCTAGAGCTAGTTCTTCCCCTCGTTTTTGTTTTCCAACCCGGCAGCGGGCGGGGTGTCGGTTTGCTCAACGACGGTCCCACATGAAAGTTAAAATGCTAGGCAACACGCCTTCCCTAAGCTATGTGTTGTGCCAGATGGGCCGTGTTGTACTCCCGATTGCCGGGTGTGTGGGGGTGCGAGGCGAACGCGGCAGGCCTTTTCCTTTTACTAGCAATGTGCTCGTGCGTTGCGATGGATCAAAAGTAGTAGAATAGTAGTATTTGTTCACAAACTGAAAGAAATCACTATTGTTTTGATATACTCCTAATATATTACTCCCTCCGTACCTAAATATTTGTCTTTTTTGAGATTTTAAATGGACTATCACATACGGATTATATAGACATATTCTAGTGTTTCTAGCAAGATGCCCGCGCGTTGCACGAAGTTGATGGAAAAGGTAAGCAAAACTTATAAATTGACGGATGGAGTACTAGTTACAGTCATGCATATAATTAAGCAAACGGATCGCACATGTCGGTATTGACTGGAACAAGAATGCAACAGCACAATTAGAATTAAGGCCACGATGATGCGATTGCAGTGGTGGTTACAGAAGGCAAGAAGAAAGATGAATCCACGAACGTACGACCTCCTCCTCCTCAACTTAGTGCGCCGGGCCACCGACTGGCGGCTAAGGAGCGGCGGCTTTTGTGGCGAGGTCGAGGTGCTTCTCAGCAAAGGCATCCAAGGCTTCCAGCCGGTTGAGGAAGGCCAATGTCGTAGCGTCCTCACTGGCCTTGTAGATACCTATGTACACGATTTCCTCATACATGTGAATGTGTAGGTCGACAAATTTTTGCAGGGCGAGGCGCCTCGTGGCGAGCGCGACCTCCAGGTGGACATTCTTCGTGGCGTCGGCGGGCAATCGTAGGGCCACCAGTGCTTGAAAGAGGTTCCGGACATGGAGGCCGATTAGGGTGGCAGGCAATGAGGAGCCCGGGCGCGCGGGCTGGAGGAGTACGTCGATGTCATCCGCGAGCTTCTTGAGGACGGTGAACTTGTTGCTGGTGGCAACGATCATCTGGTCCAACTGAGAGTCGTAGTTGGCGTCGAAGGCGGCCATCCACCAGCCGATCTCAAACACCGTCTGGAGATGATCCTCGGCGCCATGCCGCAGGCCGGCGTCGTGGACCATCTGGCGCAGCCGCTGGCCGCTCACGAGAATCGCCGCCATGGGTCTGGAGTGAGCTCTTTTGCGCTTGGTGTAGGTTCTTAGGCAAATGCTTAGGTGCGTACGATGGGTAGATGCATTGAAATGGAGGGGCGCCTTTATATGAGGGCAATGAGGGCAAACTGCGTTGCATTCACATCGTGCAGCCTCTTTTCCCGGACCTCCTCCCATTACTTCCCTCATGCATTAATTGAAGGAGGATGCATTGGCCGTTTCAACATATCGGGAACCGCTACTCCCTCCCTCGTCTGCATTAAAGCCATATCGGGAACTGCGCCGCCCGCTGTCAAATTGAATACTCCCTCCGTCTAGGTGAGTATTAAGTCATCTTACAAAAACCAAATAGTAAACACATAGGCGTGGTGCATTAACTCTCATGCTGTTTCTTATTTTTTGACATAAATAGAGGAATCAACCAAGAAGAGATGTGGGGCTTGTATGCTTTTAATGACTTGAGACTATCAAACATGACATGCAGTGGTCAGTTCGTTGCACAAGAACAAATACAACCCACGTCAGCACACACGCATCTTATATAGCATCACATCCAATGGCTATAAAAGATGAATGAGACCAAATTATATCTCATCTAGATGAGTTCTAGCAACACTGTATTAATAATACTTAGTACTCCTGCGCCATGTATCATATATTAGTATCATGTAGTACTTTATTTATTTATGAGGTATCCAGATGGCACTGCACCGCCAAGAAAAGAGGGCAACATCAAAATTATGGACTACTTTTTTGAGTATGTTGGTAAGGTTCGGTCATAGTCACTTGTTGAAATCTCTAAAAAGACAAATACTCCCTCCGTCTAGAAATACTTGTCATCAAAATGGATAAAAGGAAATGTATCTAGACGTATTTTAGTTTTAGATACATCTCTTTTTATCCATTTTGATGACAAGTATTTTCGGACGGAGGGAGTAGAAAACAGAGTTGGTGATGATGGTGTGCGTGCCATCCTGCAATATAGGCCGTCGGATTTATATCTAACGGATAGGAAAGAAACTATGGCAATTTTGTAAAAATATACCCACATGTCTCTCCACGTTCGCAAATAAGGCCTTCCCTCGTTCAACCTTTTCTCTCACAAGATAAACTACTCATACAAATGCATCTTGATGTTCCGTGCAACGCACGGGCACCTAGCTTATTTCTTTTAAAATAGTTGCTGCGATAATTGGGTTGAAGCGATATATTTTATGTCTGCCCCGAATGATTTCAGATTCACTAGTAGTAACAAAGAAAATGTTGCCTTGTTAATTAATAGAAAACAGGATGAAAACTATCACATGAGGCCGGTAAAAACAAGGCGCACTGGGTTCAGCGTCATCGTCACTACAGTTGTGCGCGCGCGAGAAGTCTACATATCGAGGGGGCTACCGAGCGAGGCACCAAGACACAATGTTTGAGAGAGAAACCAATTGACAGATTAAGATCAAATCGAGTTGTCACCCTTCTGCTGTCATTGTTGGGGGGGGGGAGAAAGACGTATCGAGAGTGTGCGCGGTAGGCACAGAAGCACAACTAGCGTGTGTGTGTGTGTGTGTGTGTGTGTTTGAAATAGGAGTAGATAGATTATTATCAAGATCGATGTGCCACCCTACTCCTTCGGTGCTGGGTAGTGTGTGTGTGTATGTTTGAGAGAGAAGCCAGTCGATAGATTAGTATCAAGATCGAGGTGTCACCCTACTCCTTCGGTGTTGGGAAGTGTGGGTGTGTGTGGGGGGGCAGTGACACTCACATATCTCTACTCTTATAAAAAACAGAGTTGGTGATGATGGTGTTCTTGCCATCCTGCAATATAGGCCATCAAATTTATATCCGACGGACAGGAAGGAAACGATGGCAATTTTGCAAAAAGATACCCACACCCCTCTCCGCATTTGCAAATAAGGCATTCCCTTGTTCATCCTTTTCTCCCACAAGATAAACTTCTCATACAAATGCATCTTGATGTTCCGTGCAACGCATGGGCATCTTGCTAGTAGGGAGAAGGAGTTTGTGTGACACATATCTAGCTATATTAAGGGATAGGTAGATAGCATATGTGTGAGAGACATTAGTGGCTGTGGGTGGGCGGAATCAAAGGGGTGGGCGTGTTAGACATAGAGAGCGTGTGTGTTTCTGTGTGAGAGACTTGTAGGACGGGGTAGAAAGACGAATTTAACCCTGACGGAGGGAGAGAAATACACGAAGTGCGCGTGTGTGATTCCGATGCCCACAGGGAAATGAGATATGTATGCGTGTGAGAGAGATTGCACAATTCATTCACGTATTACTATCTAGTGATCATGGACGTGCATCGCTTGAACATAAGTCAATATCTACTTCATATCGTGGCCAAAGGTACAATATCGATTCAACGCTATAAAGATTGGACACTCACATATCACATTTTTTTCTATTTAAATAAGCCTTTTTAGTTGTGCATGCCAAAGTTACAGTGATGTTTCTTCGAACAACCAATGTAGCTATCATGAACACGCACCATTGTTACTCTTGCATTCAAATTCATTAGTCTTGATGATTTAAGTTTCTATTTTCAAGTAATATATGTAATATTCATATATGAATTCAACGGGTACGCAATTTATGAAATGGGGGCTATGTAATCATATGAGGTAACACTTTTAAGTAGCTGGCTACAATATCCATTTCTTTTTGTGCGCCTCTACACTAACACGTCAATGCATTATGTTTAAAGTAAATAACCAATGGCACTAAATTATCTATTTACACGAGAAATACATAGGCTAAGCGTTTGATCCCTTTTTTTGTGAACGCGCCACTACACCCGTACGATTGGCCGTGCCCGTGTGAACGTCCAAGTTATCGGCGCATCATCCTGAGTTATTGTCTTTTTTCTGGGGTGGACTTCACACCAGTTATTAACTGCTGACGCGTGCCCCGTGTACACAGTCTAGCATGACCTTACCGCTAGCACGGTCCAAAATTAGTTGAAACTGGATACGAACGATCCCGCGGGCGGCAAAATCTCCCGCCTCCTTCTAAAATTTCCACCACCTTAGTCTTTAGCATGCGAAATTCCCCTTTTGTCCTTGGTGCACGGAGACCAACAGTTACAATACCGCCCTCATCTACATGATAGGTCGGGGCTGCTTTGGTAACTTCCCGTTCCCCCACTACACTACACCCCCATTTCCTCTCCCCCTCCCGCAAAAACGACTAACTCCACAGCACCAGAGCATCTTACATCACGCCATCCGTACTTCATCGCCCTTTCCCCCTCCCCTCTCGAAACCCTAGACTACTCATCCACCAGCGTACCATAGCCCATTCACTGCCAGCGGCGTCCACCTCACCGGATCTGCTTCTACGGCCGCATCTACCCCTCCGACCTCCCCTAGAAACAAGTAGACTGCTCATCCACCATTGTACCACAACCCATTCAATGCCGGCCTTGTCCATGGCGCTGGATCTGCTTCGCCGATACTCTCGTCAACCGCCGCGCATCTGCAGCGGCTCATTCGTACTCCCCACCGGAGACGCTTCGTCCACACCCCCCGGAGCCGCCCCACCGACGCCCCCATCGACGGCCTCTGATCCTCTTCGCCGACATCTTCCTCAACCCTACCGGAGCCGCTTCGCCGACACCTTCCTCAACCCTACCGGAGTAGCTTTGCCTATACCATTCTCAACCCTACCGGGGCCGCTTTGCCAACTCACAAGTCCACGGCCTCAGATCCGCTTCCTCGCACCCTCATCCAACCTACCAGAGCAGCTTCTGACGCCCCATCCATGGCCGCAGATCCGCATCGTCGACACCACCCTTAACCCAACCACCGAAGCAGCTTCTGACGCCCCGTCCACGGCCGCAGATCCGCATCGTCGACACCATCCTTAGCCCAACCACCGGAGCAGCTTCACCTACGCCCTCGTCCACAGCCATAGATCCGCTTCGCCCACACCGTAGTCCACCCTACCGGAGCCGCTCCACAAACACCCTACTTGACGGTTCTAGATCTCCTTACTGGACACCGACAGCCAGCGCAGTGTCATCACCCTCGATGTTTCTAACCTGATTCCCACAGTCTGGAGAGATGCCAAGCACCCGCCACGGCCTAGGTACTTGTCACCTTTAAACCCGTCCAACATCACCTGCCCAATGTACTTCAAATATACTAACCGGTGGCTGTTACCTGTTATGCAGCTGGCAAAAACTACAAGGATAATGTTTCTTCTAGATCTAACAGCTTGGCCAACCAAGATCCTGGACTGAGGCATTGCTATGATCTTGTAAGCGCGTCTATCTCTCTTGTATTGTTCTGTGCCTGCCAGCGTGCTTTGCTAGGATTTTCGACCAATAATCCCTTTGTGCAGACAATGATTTCTACTATTGGCTGCTAAATTAGATATGTAGATGTCATACATGATACTACCTTGTACCTCTGTTCCTAAATATAAGTCTTTCTAGAGATTCCACTATAGGCTACATACGGAGCAAAATGAGTGAATCTACACTCGAAAATGCATCTATATACATCTATATGTGGTCCATACTGGAATCTCTACAAAGACGTATATTTAGGAACAGGGGCAGTGCATTACACAAAATCGTAGGTGGCATGTAGGAATTCCAGTGCACTACATTAGGCTCCCTTAGAGTGCCTGCTAGTCCAGCATACAGAGTCATGGCTAGTTTATGGTATGCACACAATCGTTAATTGGTGGTTTAAATATGCGCAAGGGATATGCAATGTAGTATCATGTAGAGATGTCTGAAATTAGCCGTGTCAACTTGTAGATAGGGTTACACAATGAAAAAGTACAAGATGTAGTGCACCAGTGGCGACGACTCGCTGGAGGAACCCTAGTGCTGCAGGCAGGGGATCGAGGTAGAGGGCAAGGGGAGAGGAGATGCAAGCGGGCAGGGCAATGAATGCTTGTGTGTTTGTTTTTACTTGAGGGTCAGGTGTGACACGGGCGTCAGCAGTTGCATTTTGAGTGTAATATAGGCAGACAACAGAGTCATTTCACTATTCCCCTTCCCTTCAATTTTTAGTGAGGTTCTACCCGAAACACCCCCCTCCAAAGTGAAATTAGTTAAGCCCAAGCCCATAACTCAAAAATGACTTCTTTACATCTTTTATGGCTTATTTTGACAATATGCCCTGAAAAGGCGGAATCGAACTGGCCCTTAACCTGCAATTCAATAGTGCGTGCAATAATGAATCACTCCTGCCTGCTATCTGTACATTTAGGCATCATCATACATGGCATAACCTAATACATGTGCATTCCATTGTAGAATCTAGAATATGCAATGTTTATGTTAGTTCATACATTGCACATGATGTTTAAATGCCCCTTAAATCTGTTCAGTCAAGTGATGGTCTTTAAGCCTCCTTCTTTGCTTCTTTTCTTGATATGTAAGATTTGCTCACACATCTGTTCAATTGCTTGTTTGCATCAGCCAGCCATACTAGGACTGTTTGCTTTGATTACTTGCTGTTCTTGACCTAACACTCTAACAGAGCTTGTCAACGATTTAAACACTAAGGGCTGCTGTAGTGGGGCCTTGTCTAACTCATAGGTGACATAAAGGTTTGGCTGTACACTACAGTAGGCAAGTATGTTAGGAAAGTATGCATATTTATCTTCCAATGAGACGAGTAACTAGTTGACATAATTATGTGGTGTTGTTTTGTTATAATCTCATCCTTTTGTGTTCACAGACTGGAAAGTATGCATATTTATCTTCCAAGGAGACGAGTAACTAGTTTGTGTCACCTTGCAGATGGGGTGCAATGAAGATAAGATTGAGGATTTCCAAGTACAAGATGTTAGGAAGGAGCCTTGCAAGAGAAGTAGGAGCTGCGCTGAGCCTCTTCAACCTGCAAAGGTAAGTCACTGTATGCAACTCAACAGTTCAATTCCTTGTTTGTTTCAGGCATAGTTAATTTTCTCTTTTCAATTGCTTTATTTGTCCTCAGTTAATGAGATGCCCAAATAATCATGCCTGATGTTTGGTATTTGTATCACTATTAGTTGACATAATTAAAGGCCTTACCATTTAATTACTCTGCCGAAGTGTGCCTGAAGCTTTGAAGTCTATTAACCAACTATTATTGCACGAGGCTCACAATCTAGTTTATACTACGCTAATGATTGCATAGTTTTGCATGCTGTAGTATGTTTGTATGAAACCCTCTGCTGTTCATTATGCTCCCTAAGACTTTAGTTGAGGCACAGAATGGCCAACTGCTTACTTACTTATACACAACGTGTTGTCTAAATTTGTAACTTGTCTGTGTTTTCGATTGGGCCCCAACATCATGCTCCTCTGGTGAGCTAAGAGGGATTTCTATATGCAGGCTGCACAGACTATCTTTTTTATAATTTTTAAAATATCACCTGCTTATGCTTCATAACGTGTAACATTTTTTTGAAAGTGACGTGTAACATTATTGTTAGTCCTGTTTTGCCATGTAGTACAAAATAGTGTCTTGTTTGCTTCACTGTTGTAACTATATTTTTGCCCTAGTCATGTGTACTTACAGAAACATTTCAGGATGAAGTGACATCAACACAAAGATCTGCGAGCAGTGCAGCATGGCCGTTACCGAATGATTATGGATTGGAATTGGAATGTGCTGATGTTCTCGAGCATCAACTAGAGGTGGCAAGACAACGTGTACATGATTGTCAACGTATAATCAACAAGTTGAGAATGGACATGTAGGTATTAGATGCAGGAGTCAAAAAAATGAAACAAGACACTGAGGTAACCATGAAGTAATTGGAGAATTTGCAGACTGAAATTTGTGCTATCTGAATCCGGCCAATCCTATTTTCTAAAGAGATTATAGTTCAAATGGAGTTAAGTTGATGCGCGTCCATGATGTATGAGCTGTATTTGCCCAGTGTATGTAATTTGCTGTTTGTGTATGCTTTATTATCACCTGTGCCGAACCATAATGCCCAGTGGGTATAATCGGCTGTAATTTTTTTATTGTATAGTGTAGGATTATTCTACCTTTCTATGCCTTGATCTCTTTGTTGTAATAGTGTAGGCTTTTTAGAGGTGATAGTATTGAGTAGGATAATTCTTTGAATATGCTATATCGTTCAAACGGGGGCCAATTCGCCCGACCATGGCCCTTCACGGGCCGTCGGATCCATGGGCCTTCTACGTCTCGTAGGATCCATGGGCCTTCTACGTCTTGTAGGATCCATGGGCCTTCTACGTCTCGTAGGATCCATGGGCCTTGTACGTCTCATAGGATCCATGGGCCGCCGGCTCATTTATGGGTCTTGTACGGGCCTTTAATGGGCCATAGACGGGCCTTTAATGGAAATCGTACGTTTTATGGGCTGACCATAACGGGCCGTTAATAGGCCGTATTTGGTGATGCTATGAAAATGGCCCAACAGACTAATGGTCCACAAACGGGCCGACTATAACGACGGGCTGAATTTGGCCCACAAACAGAAAATGACAGTAACGGGCTGTATGTAACCGAATGCTGCAAATGAGCCCAAGAATAAATGGGCCCTCAGAAGGCCGAAAGTTAGCTTGGGCTGGAAACGGCCCAACGGAGTAACGGGCCGTTAATGGGTATAAAGTGATACACTGTTCATTACAGGCCAGTTTCACCATGGGCCGTTAATGGGTGTAAAGTAATACACTATTCATTACGGGCCAGTTTCAGCACGGGCCGCTAATGGGCCAAGAGTTACAAAGGGCCTCATATGGGCCAAAAGACGTCATGGGCTATACATGGGCCAAAAGTGAAAACGGGCTAGAATCATATTGGACGGCCCCGATGACGCTACTGGGCCTAATTCGGATAGGGCATAACGGGCCTTGGGTTAGCGGGCTGTAAATGGGCTATAAGCGAACATGTCGTTAACATGCTTTCCATGGGCCGGCCCGCCAGCTTTTGACCAAGTCAAATGGGCCGGCCTTTTCACAGGAATGGGCCACTGTTGGGCCGTGCCACGTGTCGACGTATCATAGGCGCCTTCTGTCCAGTGAGTGGATGACATATGTCCCAATGATGAGCCGACACGTGTTTCCTCTAGCGAATGATGATTTTACACGTGGAAAATCCCCATTGGTCGGGGCTGTTAACGGGTTATCGGATCCAAAACCCGAACCAATAGCTTAACGGCGTTCCGTTATGGTGGATGCCACGTGTCGGTCACCCTTGACGAAAGCACTTCTGTGATGTGTGATTTATTGTCATGGAAGTGGACACTTCCATGATGATAATTTTGGTAATGTCATGGAACACTTCTACGATAGCACATGTATGACTATCTTGATTTTGTCATACATTTGTCATGGATGTACATGAATGACAAAAAAGCGACCTACTGTGACAAACATGTATCATCACGGAAGTGTATTTTTTTGTAGTGAGTACTACCTCCGTCCTGGTTTACTCTTCCTATTTTGTAGTATCAAAATTTGACCATAGATTTAACTGCCAAAATGTTAATGCATGTCACTAAGAACTATATCGTTGGATTCGTATTTGAACATAATTTCAAATGGTGTAATTTTTAGTGACATGCATTGGCATTTTCTTACGTAAATCTATGGTCAAAATTTTATACTAAATAAGAGGTAGTACAAAAGTGGGCTATAACGACCCTTCACTATGTAGGGCAAAACACGTGCCAAATTCACTTGTGATGCATTTGGCATAGATGCCCCTCCATTGCTCACCTGGTGCCCCAATCTGGATCACCTACTTTGCTCCGGTGCCAAATTAATAACTCACGCAATGAAAAAACACTTGCGTGGGAGAGAGAGAGGACTGAGGCAATAAAAAAACACTTGTTTGGGAGAGTGAGAGGCTGGTGTAGTTGGTTTTATTGATTTGTTTATACATGTGGGTATGTGTGCACAACAGTGCCAACTCTCTCACATCGCGAGAGCGGTGCCAAAATCTTTTGATTTGACATCGATGCGTATTATGTGGCATACTTTTGTGAAATATGGCATCAGCCACATAGTGGAAGGCAACAAATTCCCAAGCTCTTCATGTACTCCTAGGTAAATGAGAGGAAAGAGAAAGAGAGAGAGAGAGTGAAAAAAAATATCACTAGCCAGCCAACCCTATCATATGAGCGAATGATATTGGTACCTCTTGATGACACGACAATCTTATACAGCCAGCTGCTCTAATATGTTCTCTTCTTTTGTAGATAAAAAAGACCCGAAAGTGAAAAATGTGTTGCACTATAACAATCTCATCGAATGCCTTGATCTCCATCTTACAGAAATTGATTTGATCGACTACCGAGGCAGCACATCCGAGATTAAATTGGCCAGGTTCTTTGTTCTGGAGGCAAGTGTGCTCAAGGTAATGAGGTTTGGCGTTCTCTGGCGCAACAATGAATGGCATGCTGATCACCGCAAGCGTCTAAGCCTAAATGACAGAGTCTTTGCAGAAGATGAATTTGTTTTTGAAACATCAAGTGGCCAGAGACTCGAAAACTTATTTGCCCATTAGTGACTTGTTAGGGCAATGGATTTTAGTTTGTACGATAATGCTGCATCCACCTAAAGTAACGAAAGTTCTTACGTAAACTTCCTAGTAATTCCCTCTTCGTAGGTCCAACATTACTCCTAACATTTGTAATATCAGTTTGAAACTTGTAATATTGCCGTGTCCTATTCCTGCGTTTTCAAAATCCTGCGAATCAAACAGGTCCTGAGTTGGTGATGATGTTGTGCCTGCCATCTTTCACCAATAGCCGTCGGATCTAGATCTGACGCATACAAACCAAACTTCTCCAGTTTTGCAAAAAGATGCCCGCACTTGTTCCCTATTTACAAACAACTCCTTGTCTCTCACAATCAGCCTTATCTCCTCCCCACCACATCTAGAAGGCCATGGAAAAATCTGGCGTGATGGCCACTGCCGGCACCGTCCACCCCCAATCTTGGTGTTCCATGCAATGCACGGGCATTTACGCATGGGAAATTGTGTCGAACACGGCTAGTTGTAAGCAGGCTAGGTCTACAACAATGATGATAGTGACTGCAGACGGTGAGGCTGACTATGGTATGCCGAACACGGCGCCTATACTCAGGTGTCATCTCTGACGTAGGGTCTTGTCACTTCACTGTGAGGAGCAGCACATAATAATTTGACCAACGGGTAGTATAGTGCTAATACATTGGTAGTACTACTACTACTAGTACTAGCACCACCGTCTGGATTTAGTAGTACTACCACGTCCATCTGGATTTAGTATTTGACTAGCAATATCTAGTAATGCATGTCATAAAAAATGTACTACTCCCTCTGTAAATAAATACATGGTGTATTGTTTTATTCCTATCGGCGAGATAACTCAATGTCCTTTTGCTACTTAATAGGATTACATGCAATGAACTAACCACTGCATGTGATGTTTGGTAGTCTCAAGTCATGGAAGCATGCACGGGTACAGAGGGGGACGCAACTTCATTGACTTACTGCACCTGCCTTTGGGTGTATGACACGTGGGCCCAACGGGTGGCTGGCCAACCTGTCATACAACCAAAGGCAGGTGCAGTAGAGGGGCGAGGAGTAGATAGCCAACACGCACGTGAATTCAACGCAGTCTGCACTTCTCATATAAAGGCTCCCGCCAGTCCAATCTACGAAATCCTACGCACCTACGCACCCAAGGGCAAGAGTGATCACTCCAATCGCAAGATCAGTTGACTAGAAGCTAGACCCATGGAGGCGATGAGCGCGAGCATTAGCCGGCTGTGAGATGGTCCACGACACCGGCCTGTGGCCCGGCACCGAGGAACGTCTCCAGGTAGTGTTTGAGGCTACCAGGGAGAGGGGCCACTTGGACGACAGCTTCATCTCCTTATTCGACGAGGTCCTCGTCGGCTTCCTCGACAAGTTCACCATTGTCAAGAAGCTCGCGGATGACCTTGACGTACGCCTCCAGCCCACGCGCCCAGGCTCTGCGATGCCTTCCACCCTCAACGGCCTCTATGGTGACAACCTCTTCGACACACTGGTGGCCCTGCGACTGCGCACCGTCGCGCCGAAGAATGTCCACCTTGAGGTCGCGCTTGCCGCGCAGCGCCTGGCGCAGCAAGACACCATCGACATAATCACTCACGTCTACGCACAAATCATCCACAAGGACTACTACATGCAAGAGGAGGACGATAGGATGTTGGGATTCTTGGACCGCAGGGCAACCTTGGACGGCATTGTTCAGAAGCACGTTGAGCTTGCCACCAACGCCGCTGCTCCTCACACGTCGGTTGGTGACCCGGTGCACTAGAGCGTGAGGATGTTGTTGATGGATCCGTATGTATCTTTATCTTTCCGTCAAATCCATGTAGTAGTATATGGTACTACTACTAATTATCTCACCTTTCGCATCAACTTCACAATTTTCCTATGTACTCCATGCATGAACCGCGTCAGAACCAAACTTCTCATTACTCTAGGGAAAATCGTTATTTCTATCTATCGGTCAAAAGAAAAGCCTGCCGTGTTCAAAAGAAAAGCCTGCCGTGTTCGCATCGCACCCCCACACGGTTGGTTCGGCACGCCGCTCAAGGGGGAATGCGTGCTATGTTGCATTTTCACTTACAAGTGGGACCGCAGTTGAGAAAATCGACTATCGGCAAACCCCCACCCCGCCCATCGTGCGATGGCTAAGAAAACAGGAGGGAGAAGAGATGGCCATAGCACGGACTCCAAGAAAATTTGGTGTCGGATGGGACTCGTGTGGGTGGCGTGTGCCGTACTGCTAGACATGAATGCTAGTTATGGCCCATGCCACCCCACTATATCGAGGTGTTGGTTACGTAGAACAAATTTCCTGGAGTCCATGCTCAGCCCTCCACTATCTCTCTTCTCAGCCAGCCAGCAGACGCGCGGAGCCCATCGTCTGTTTGCTCATAGGCAGTCCCACATGTCAGTGAAAATGCAAGAGGACCCACCGAACCTGCACATCTTTCACCTCGACGTGCTGGTGATGAAAAACAAATCCAATAAAGATCTTCGGTGGCCGCTTTTGGAGTTACTCAAGAGTAGTAAGATTCTATTTACAGTTTAACCCAAGATGCGCATCACATGGCTTCAACTGCCACTCTATTTTCTTGCATGACACGACCTGGATGCTGGATGTCCCACGTGTCAGCAAAAGGAGGAAGAACTCGACCAAATCTTCGGTTGTGCTCTCAGATTAGACTAGTTGTGCTAACTTAAAATTTTATTGTGTAGAATGGATGCAAGTTTTGGTATTGGGAAGAAGAGTACAACGATATATTGATAGAGCGCAATTTAGTAGATGTTCTAGCACTTTTAGCTAGCATAGAGGCTAGAGATGAGACTAGTGCACTTGTTGATAGAATAGAGGCTAGACACGTCTACTTCTTTACACTCGAAGAAGAAATAAGCACGCAGGATCGAGCCTCCGCAGATCAACAATGAATGCATCGAGAAGGCACTAATCCAACTTACAGGAGCAATTATGGAAGTTGGATATCTTCTAAAATGTATTCTTGTGGTTCTTGTTTTTCTAGTCAAAATTTTGGTGATGTATTTCCATGTACCAAAAATCAATTATGAAAAAAAGATATGTGTTTGCAAAGAAAAATGTACGCGACCGGGATGCGTCCGCGCGTTCGGTGCACGGCCACCGCATCCGAGAAATGGCCTGGACATGACCCCATTGCCCTACCCAAACGGACAAAATCCAGGGAAAACGAAGGTTCGTTTGGGGTCGTGCGTTGGAGTTGGCCTTACAAGTGGGACTGCAGTTGAGGAAACCGACTATCGGCAAACCCCCACCTCGCCCGCCGCGCGATGGCCGAGTTAGAGAAACGACGAGGTTGAAGAGATTGCTGTAGCACGGACTCCAACAAATATGGTGTCAGATGGAATTCGTGCTGGTGGCATGTGCCGTACTCCTGGACGTGAATGCTTGTTATGGCCCATGCCACCCTACTACTCCTACTACTTATAGTAGTAGTATCGAGGATTCAAGGTGCTGGTTACGTACAGTGAACACATGAACATATGGCCCACCTCACACTGTGGCCAAATTTCCTGGAGTCTGTGCTAGGCTAAAAAGTGTTCTTTGTGAGGATGGATGGCTAGTCTCAAGTTTAAAACTTGTTGTATTATGTACGTAGACGTAGAGATAGTGCAGCATGTGAAGCTAGTACAAATAGTGTACTATTGTTGATTGGCCTCATCCGATAACCTATTGCAATGCACGTATAATTATGTATTTGGAAAATATTTTTTTGCCTTGTCGCAGCACCCACTCAGACAAGCGACTCGAAAGCCATTCATAAATTTAGTAAGTTTATCATAGGCATATCATTTTATTACATATAACAAGTCATCAACCCACAACGACAACGAGGATACATTATAAATACTAAAGTTTTCGTCACACAACAAATAACAAGCAATGAAATGAACTTCAACTCAACCAATCCTCGGCGTTGGAAACACTTGCTTTGAACCACAAATGATTCTCTGGGAATGGCCAGCTACTGTCAATCTCGAGACCAACACAGGACTGATCATCCAGGCTGAAGCGACCTACTATATCACGACCAGGGTAGGGAACCACCGCAATGTCCGACGTATATATACAGTTGCTTCTCATAAATGGTAGTAACATTGTGTCAACAGCAGTTGGATCGCCTTTCACCATCATTGGATAGTTTTGTCCAAGGAAGAGCGATTTTGCTCCAAGACTATCAATACTATACCAGGGAGAAGGTGTTGGCGCTAGCACAGTAGTATCCATCCCGAATACCATACAAGGGGTGTTGGAATAGGTCCGGAGAGTGCGACCATGGGAGACACCACCTGCTTCCTTAGTAGTAACATTAGCTGTGGGTTGTATACAGACAAGGAGTGATCCATCGGAAGTTGCCAGGCGCCACTGAGTATATCGGCCCTCCTCGTCCTCATCTGCCCCTTGGTTATAAAAAATTTCAAGTATAGGTGGTGGAATGTCCACAGTACCTTGGAAACACAAGAAGAAGGTTAATTACTAGAGAAGGGAAACTTGCTAACTCTCATGCATGTCGATGAAACAATTATAATTACGGTGGAAGACAAATGTACCGAAACTACGAGGATCCCATGCAAAAACAGTGCCACGAGTGGTGGCAGCAAACACAAGACCCTTGTATTCAATTGCATCACAGTACACATCCATGTATAGAAATTGATTTTTGAGCAATATCCATCCAGTCGAACCACGAAGGACGACAACAAACTTGTCGAAGATAGCAACAACTTGATAGTTCTTGTAATTCCAAGAGCGGTTGGGAACTCGAGAAATTGCTATCTTCCGTAGACGACAGTCACCATGATCATATTTGAATGTACGTAGATCATCTGTGTGCTCAACCTCAGGGCACTCGAAGATTTCTAGAAGTGGAATCCACTGATGAGTGTACACATTCACAAGTTCCCACTCGCAATTGTACCCAATATAAACAACCCAATCTCCATTTGCGCCTGCCCAAGCCTTGCCCTCAAGAGATGGCATCTTAACATCATACATATCATTCTCAAGCGGCATCAACTTGCACAAGGCGGGGCTTCCCTCGTCCCCGTGCCAGTCAGCAGGGTCACGGAGAAGAAGATAGGGGAGATCAAACCGCTCCTGGACCCTTGGGTTCCTTGTAATGATGTTATTAGTTGAGTCGAAAATGTTCTTGAACGAACCTGCCATGCTAGCCGAGGTGATGACGTCGCACCGATCAATGAGTTCCCCCACCACGTCATCTTTCAGAACGGGGCAAGTATAACGGGGTCATTTCCGGCTTGTTCCCTCCATGGAGAAGACGATCGAACAATGGCAGAAGGAAGGGTGAAGGCAAATGGAGGAGGGAGGAAGAGCGTGCGACAACAGTTCCAAATCGAGAGGGAAAGGCGAAGAGTCGGTGGACGGTTGCCAGTTTGCCACGGTACACGAAGAGGCGCCCCGGCCTACACGTCCTTTCGGAAATTGTACAAAAGGACTCGCCGTCGTCTCACTGACATGTTGGAACGGGACCACATGTCAATGAAACATGGTGTGTAATTTCTCGTGCAAAATGCGATCTGGCCACGTTGGCCCGAGGTGCCACATTAGTTATTGACCTTTATTTTTTTTAACATACAATCTGAGTGGATAGCTCATGTGGTCATCACATGTAAGCAGATATATAGGTGGGTTACATGGGCAGGCGGCAACAATCTAAGTGCTAAAAGAGTTGATCTTGAAAAAAGACTTGATCCAATGCTTGGTTTTGTTTGGATTTTCCAACTATGACCATTGGATAGAGTGAATCAATGGCTTACGTTCAAAGTTATTCTCATAGTACTATAGGTATAGGAACGTGGAGAGATTTGGTTGATTTTATATCGCCGAATAATATAAAATATTATGAGTGCAGACACTCCACCCTGAGGTTTGTAGCTCCTTCTCGGTCGTCAGGAATCTATGTTCTTCCACTCTTTCGTTTAAGACATGAGTTTTTTTCATCCTGTCGCCGGCACGCGGGACATCTATATGCCTCCATTTTACAAAATCATACTATATGCCTCCATGACACGCGGGACATCTAGCATCAAGGTGGCGTGTCATGCAAGAAAATGGAGATATGTAGTGCGTAAGTGAGTCGTGCACTTTGATGGCACCTAGTACTACGCAATATTTTTTCTCCTCGATGGCACATGAATAGTGCACGTACTCAATGACAGAGCACGAGATGGTAGCCATGGACATGATCGGCCCTTTTTGAAGAGAGTACTAATAAATACGTAACTTTGATGTGTCCCGTCAACTCGCAGAACGATGAGAAGCTTGCTTACTACACCTTCTCCCTCACCAATGCGTGCGCGGTGGCTCGCAGCACGAGGAGAAACTTTTGCTTACAAGCGGTGGACATGCAACAGTTCATTTGGTGTCAGATTGCCAGAAGTAGTACCATCATTATTGTTCGACTTCCAGAAGAGGAGAACAGCCAAGCGCAAGGTCACCTACTAACCTAGTACAACACTACTATAGCCAAAGCTGGTCCACCTTTTTAGAGCATGGTTAATTAATATAGGCGGCTCTTGCAGCGGCACATCATTTAGAGCAAGTACTCTCTTCGTAGGATCCAAGGAAGTGAAACAAAAGTTGGCGTGGATGCTAGATTGCCAATTAAAACATGATTACATAGGAAAAAATCCTATAGCATTCTATCCTATGAATCAAACAACCAATGTAGGAAAATTATGAGGGGGGTCTCTCCAACAGTGTTCCTCGGCTTGCACCTAGCATCATGATGGTCGAACTTGGAGTCATTCATCTGGTACACGTGGCATCTCAGATCTGGTAATCCAATATTAGGTTGGCTCTATGTGATGTGGCAACTTCATATACTAACCGGATGCTGGCTATACTACTACGGTACTCACACTCCAAGAAGTGACTCGAAATCCATTCATAAATTGAGTCTATGACATGCATTTGCAAATGTACCATTCATTATATACAACAAGTCATCAACACACAACGACAACGATGATACATGTTGGATTATAGATTATTTCCAACAAAACATTCTAGTAAATACTGAAGTTTTCATCACACAACAAATAGCAAGCAATGAAATGAACTTCAACTCAACCAATCCTCGGTGTTGGAAATGCTTGCTTTGAACCATATGTGCTCTAGGAAGGGCCAGCTATTGTCAATATCGAGAGCAACGCAGGACTGAGCATCCAGGCTGAAGCGGCATATATCAGGACCAGGGTAGGGAACCACCACAATGTCCGAGGTATAGATACAGTTGCTTCTCATAAATGGTAGTAACATTGTGTCAACAACAGTTGGATCGCCTTTCACCATCATTGGATAGTTTTGTCTAAGGAAGAGCGAGTTTTCTCCAAGACTATCAATACCGTACCAAGGAGAAGGTGTTGGCGCTAGCACACTAGTATCCATCCCGAATACCCTGCAACGGGTGTTAGAATAGGTCCAGAGAGGGCGACCATGGGAGAGAACACCTTCTACCTCAGTAGTAATAATCACAGTGCACTGTATACAGACAAGAAGAGGTGATCCATCGGAATTACTTGCCAGGCGCCACTGAGTATATAAGTTCTGCTTGTCCTCATGCTCGTGATCATCACCATCATCATCTCCCCTTTGGTTATAAAAATTTTCAAGTATAGGTGGTGGAATGTTCATAGGACCTTGGAAACACAAGAAGGTTAATTAGTAAAGGGAAACTCACATGCATGTGGCTGAAACAATTATAATTATGATGGAAGACAAATGTATCGAAACTACGAGGATCCCATGCAAAAACAATGCCACGAGTGATGGCAGCAAACACAAGATCCTCGTATTCAATTGCATCACAGTACTCATCCATGTACAGAAACTAATTTTTGAGCAATATCCACGGACGAACCGTGGAATCAATAAGGAAGGCGACAAGCTTGTCGAAGATAGAAACAACTTGATAGTTCTTGTAATTCCAAGAGTGGTTGGGAACTCGACAAATTGCTATCTTCCGTAGACGACAGTCACCATGATCGTATTTGAACGTACGTAGATCATCTATGTGCTCAACCTCAGGGCACTCTGAGATTTTTGGAAGTGGAATCCGCTGACGAGTGTACACATTCACAAGTTCCCACTCGCAATTGTACCCAATATAAACAACCCAATCTCCATTTGCGCCAGCCCAGGCCTTACCCTGAAGCGATGGCATCTTGAAATCACACGTATCATTATCAAGCGGCTTCAACTTGCACAAGGCGAGGCCTTCGTTGTCCGCGCCCATGCGAAAAGGCTTATAGCAAAGAAGATAAGGGAGATCAAACTGCTCCTGGACCCTTGGGTTCCTTGTAATGATGTTATTAGTTGGGTCGAGAATGTTCTTGAACGAACCTGCCATGCTAGCCGAGGTGATGACGTCGCACCGATGAATGAGTTCCCCCACCATGTCATCTCTCAGATCGGGGCAAGAATAACGGGGTCGTTTCCGGCTTGTTCCCTCCATGGAGAAGACGATCGAACAATGGCAGACGGAAGGGTGAAGGCAAATGGAGGAGGGAGGAAGAGCATGCGACATCAATTCCAAATCGAGAGGGAAAGGCGAAGAGTCGGTGGATGGTTGCCAGTTTGCCACGGTACATGAAGAGGCGCCCCGGCCTACACGTCCTTTCGGAAGTTGTACAAAAGGACTCGCCGTCGTCTCACTGACATGTTGGAACAGGACCACATGTCAACGAAACATGGTGTGTAATTTCTCGTGCAAAATGCGATCTGGCCGCATTGGCCCGAAGTGCCGTATTATTTCCCGACTTTATTTTTTTAATGGCGTGCCGTTTAGTTTTGAAGCACGACTAACTGGTACTGTTTGCAGAGAAAATATAAACTACTCTACCACTACTCCACCTCTACTACCAGTAGTATAAAAAAGATATATAGGCTGGAGCTTTAGAGCTTTCTTGCTAACGGCTGCCCACTTGCTTCTCACACTATCACCCTCTCTCCAGATCTAAAAAAGACGACCTCTCTCTCCCTCCTCACCGGTGGTCATAGATCCGCCGGGGAAGAAAAGGACATGCAACATTGACGCACTCGTCATCAGCGAGCGAGGTCACACACTAACGACAAGGTCGTTCTCTCAGACCTAGCGCCCGCGCGGGATGGCCTCCGTCCCCAAGCTCGCTGCCGTAGTGCGTGCGGAGGACGACGACCACGAGCGAAGCCACTTCCCGCTGACCCTCAGGTATGCTACCTCTTTTCGAACCATACCCTTGTTCTATTGCCCTATCTGCCATGTCGCTGCATGTGGATCTTTTTCCACTCCACCATCTTCCCAATTTGCTATCCTCTGCTCTGCTGGTCATGCAGACGAAAACCTTAATTTGCACTATTAAAGGAAACCCTACTTCATGTAGACTAATCCATGTCTGGGTTGAATAAGGAAAGGAAGGGAGACTGTATTGTCCAAGAGAGTAGGCATCGAAACCGCATCTAGGTTGAAAAGGGGAAAATCAGCTAAGGAACGAGTCTCATGTCTCTTGGTTGAAGAAGGGTAGAAAGGCATGACAACACAATAGATAATGACCAGGTCGATCGATTTGTTGTCCTCACATAGGAAAAAGGTGGCTAAACATAACAAAAATGGGACATAATCCACATATGCTGCCTGGATATTTGTTGCTATGGGCAACCATACCTCCCTCACCACTCTATGCGTCCGTGGAGGTACATTGTACTGGTGCGCCCACTGTCCGAATGGGCCTCCCATGCTCTTATTGTCACTTTTTTGCTGTTAGTATAACGCCAACAGTCAAGTCAAGCAATGCTACTGCTAAAGTGATGCAACATTTAACTAATGCCACACTGAGTCTAATGCCACTGATAAATTTAAGCAATGCCATTTAATGTCACTAGATTATTTCAGGGTTAGCTGTTGATTGTGGATGTATTGAAGATTTTTCAGCTAAGGCATTCTAATGTTGTTGCACAACCAGTATACCAACGATGAAACTTGTTACTACCTTTAGATTTTTGCACTGTTAATGCTTATAGATTACATACCTCACTTTCATGAGATAAGTTAATTTTTTTGTACAGTGTCACCAAAATGCCAAGGCGCTGATGTCATTTTATTTTGGTTAAACTGCACAAAAAATTATGAAGACAAGAGGAAAGGTCAAGAATGGTCACCTCCTCCTCCGGCAGTTCTCTTGATTTGTTCGATCAAGTTTTTATGTTTGATCGATTATCAAGATTAGGATAACAAATTTTTAAGGTCCCCCCCCCCCCGAGTTCGAAATGATATTTACCTTGGAGGTACATGGTTTGCAATTTTTTTATACTATCATTAGTTAATAATGCTAGTTACCTTCAGACTTTTGTATTTGGTTTTAATGCTCATGCACAGCTAGTATACCAATGCTGAAACGTGTTACCTTTACATTTTGTATTGTTAATTCTTATAGAAATCTTCCAGTGCCAGAGTTTATTGAAATATGTTCATAAAACCATTGTACTATACCCTATAATAAAATAACTACTCTACTGTTGCACTAGTCACTGGATTAGTGTATATTTGTAGTATTCGAAATTTCGAATGGTGTTGCATTAGCGTATGGACATAAATAAAGTGTGGCAAGCTTTCCCAGATATGTGCTCAAGAAAACTACTACCTGTTTTTCTAAATACTAGACGTTTGGGTACTTTAAACTGAACCGCAAAAACATCTTATATTAAGGAACAGAGGGTGTAGAGTTCACTCAAATTATCCCGGTAAAGCTAGTCACACCTTTGTTAAAATTAATGTTCATTATGTTATCGGAGGAGGTCTGTAAGTTTGTCTCTAATGCCTGTCGACTACATACCTGACATCATGATGTAATGTTAAGTCACTTCCTTTTGTATAGTGTCACTGAATTTTCAAGGTGGTGATGGCATTTTATTTTAGTTGAACTGCACAAAATATGCTTAAAAGAAGAGGAAAGGTCAGGAATCGATCATTCTTTCAGAAAGAACTATATATGCCTTTCTGACATCAGCCGCTGTTGCCTTATTTATTCCTTCAAACAGGTGGTTAGAAACAGTCTTGCTACCTTTTCCCATTAAGAAATTGGAATGCTTATATTTGTGAGTCTGTGCTTCAACTAGTGCCACTTTTATAGTAATCACACTTTCAATATCTATGCAAATAGGGATGCTCGATTTTAGTGGAACTGCACAAAAAGTCTAACTGGTTCAACATTAGGAGCATGTTTTCTTCCAAACCTTTATATCCAATTGGTGGAACTATGAGCTGTTCATTAAGAAGGTACATGGTTTGCTACTATCTTTCTACTCTTTTTGTACTGTCATTAGATAGTAATACTAGTGGTTTGCATGCTAATTTATTGGCAGGGTGGACCTACATTGGAGGTGCAGGACATGATTCAATGATTGGAAGCTCAATTTCGGTTGTATCGATTTCACCTCTTCCATCACTGCGAACATGTATATCCTTGGTCTGATGAAGAATAGGCGCTATATTTCTGCTCTGAACAAGCAAATCAATTTAGTATGAAATTGTCCAGGGCAAAACATGATTGTATCAAATTGTCCAGTGCAAAACATGACAGATGCTAAGCGGAAGAGAGATGTTTAAGATGAAAATACAAGGTGGGGTATATGTTTACTAGCTGCTTGATATTTGTGCAGACAGACATGTCTGCCCGTTGCTATTTGGCAAACACACAAAGTGACCGCTATTTTGGTTGAACTGCACAAAAGAATAGTATAGCCACTACATGCAGTGCCATTTGAAAATAGACACAGAAAGATTGGATAGTCACTTCATGGACTGCAAAAAAGTAGTACTGTACTATTTATTGGCCAATACTAGGTGCTTCATTGCTTTGGTCTGATTATACAATGGGCATCATTTTGCCTAAGTTAAAGTTTGTATTCCAAAAATAGTCTCGCCGCGTGATCAAGAGAAGACCAAATCATATTGCAGTGGATGTTCCTCCATCATGTGTGGTTCATTCTCATGGTTCCAGCTGTTGGTGAAACCACTTACGTTTGCAAGAGGAATTGTAGACTTCACAAACAAATTTGTCTTTCAGTCTATACTGAATGTTGGCCAAGAGAAGCATCCATGTTAGTAGGAAGAACATATGTTTTTTCTAGATCTTTGCTTTTGGAGCTACATATTTGTATATGATCTGTGAATCATTGAGATGCATTAACATGTTGATCTTATGTATGTGAATCATACTAGTTGGTTTTAGTTGTGGCTGATCTTTGCTTTTGGAGCTACATATTTGTATATGATATGTGAATCATTGAGATGCATTAATAGTTCCTTGTATCTTTTCGCTCAGTGTTTAAAAGTTACTGATCGATCACTAGCTAGCCTACTAATGCGCTCCTGGCAGTTTTAGTTGCGACGCAACATTCGAAGTGGCAGTTTTTTGAATAAAAATGCCTACCTACGAAGAAACTAACAAGCTGCTCTGAAGAAAATGCCATGCGAATCTGAAGAAACTGCCAGCGAAAACGTTCGCAAATGCCTTATCTCCCAGCTAAAGTTCATCAACTAATTCCCTCGGCTGTGACTCGTTGCATGCTGCTCCACGTACTGGCTGCGAGCGATTTTGAGTGCCTGCATGCAACCGGCCGTAATCAAGGCAGCTAACTAATGCGAAAAAGATGCACTTTAATTGTTACGGGCCTTTTAAATCCGTGGAATCATTATTGACAAGGATGGAGATGATTCGAGTGCACTCGTTTAACCGTCATGCCGGCGTGCGACCCAGCACGGACGGGACGGGATGGCACTGTCAGAATTTTAGTTTCTGTAGTTTTCCACGGCAACCTGGCGCGCTAAGCCATGCCTGCTTAATTATGCATTGAATTCCGATGACCGTCGCGCTACCTTCCGCCTATAAGTACTATTTCCCGGCATTCTATGGTGGCACCGTGACCCAACTCGCCCTATCCTCATAAGCCCCCACTGGCCCGACGTCGCTCTCCACTTATCCTTGCTCTCGCCACGTCCGCCATGCCACCGCCTATCCGCGATAGGCGAGGCCGGAGGCGGTCACTACTGGAACTAGTGTTTGGTTTTTCACCGGAAGGCAGGCAGAGGGAGGAGGCATTCTATCGGTCTTTAGATGGCAATGCGGAGATCGAGAACTTGTTGGAGCACGACTGCCTAGCGGAGGAGTAGGAGTTGTTGGAGCGCGACCGCTTGCCGGAGGAGCAGCGTATTGCCGATTTGCGCCGCCAGCGAGACATGGAGCAGCAGCGCACCGACGCTCTGAGTCGCGAGCAGAGCGCCCGCAATTGGGCCGACTACGTGGAGGCCGGACCCCAGCAAATATCCCTGGAGGCTGTCGGGCACGCACGCGTTTGCGACGCCGATTTTTACTACCAGCTCGTCAAGTGGGTTTCCCGCTTAGAAGCCGAAGCTTCGGTGGACCACACCGGCATGGAAAGGGCCAACGCGCGCGGGCAACGCGCCCTATCACACCTCTGGCAAGTCCGAGGCGAGGCGGAGGACGCTGGTGCCGGCGTTTAGCGTGTACCATAGATGGCGGCTGGCATCTTCTAGTTAGCTAAGAGTAAGTTAGTACTTGTATGCTACTGGAGTATTAGTGGGAGTAGATAGTTAACTTGGCTATGATGGTTGTCAACGTGGAAGTTCAGTACTCTATATGTGGATTAGACCCGTTACTTTGCTCTGAATGTTGAACTTTACGCTTGAAGGTATGGAATGGGCTATTATTTTTTTAAATGGGTTGTATTTGTCCTCCACGGGTTTAGAGGCTGACTTGTGGGCCTACCAAGTTGATGCGTACACAATCAGGAGATGATTGTACGTGGAGAGGATGACAGTAGGGACCCACCAAGGTCATGGCAGTACGCAAGCAAGTGCCTCCTTATTTCAAGACAATAAAAAATGGCTCCTCCTAATGGATTTCTGACATCTGGGTCCCATGCCATTGTCAACGTAGTCAATAAATGAGAGAATTGCACAACGAGCGGCTGACACCAGGGACCCAGCAGCTCGCCCAGTTATTTTTGTTTTGGGTTACTTTGATAAATGCCACTCCAAATCTGGTGTTTCTGAGAAATGCCACTGCAATTTCCAAACTTTGAAAAATGCCATTTCATGCCATTTCCAGTGGCATTTTTCGAAGTCTGGAGTGGAGTTTTTCAAAGTTTGCAAATTGCAGTGGCGTTTTCCAAAGTTTGCAAAAATTGTAGCGGCATTTTTCAAAGTTTGGAAATTGCAGTGGCATTTTTATGAATCACCATAATTGGAGTGGCATTTATCTAATTTTTTAAGACGGAAGCAGGGTGTCAACTGGGCTGTGCGGGGCACTCTGGCGTGTCTAGACAGCCTTCTCTTTTATGTTTACCACAGACCAACCCAGTAGTTTTTTTTTCTTTCTGAAAATGGCTAGCCCAGTTATTTTGTGATTTGCCAAGTAAGTCACTTTGTCAGGCCTGTTGGGCTGCAAATCTTTCAAGACAAGGAGAGCTTCATTCGGCTGGACGAGAAAATGGCCTATCAGTAATGAGAAATGGGCTGTATATTTTTAGAACACATCAAACCGACAATTAGTTTTAAATTTCTTTTTTTTCCATTTTGGGATTTTAAATTGCGTTACTTTTTATGTGTGGACAATTTGTTGGATTTTATATTGATATACATTTATTTTTAAGATCAGTTTGAATGTGACTCGAAATTTCGGGATTAAAAACAGTTTGGACCGCACCGAAATATGCAAAATTTCGTATAACTTTTTAACCGTGGCCACAATATGGGCTGTAATGCTAACAAAAAGAATATGGTCTCCAAAAAAAACCTTAAGAATTAGCAAATGGGCTGTAAATTATTAGAAATAATGGCAGATGGGCTGTATGCTGTTTTCCATAGATTTGAGGCTTTCCTAAAATAAAGGTTGACGCACAAGCAGTGACTGTTGGATGTCCATCCAACGGCCGTCGTGCTTCTTCAATCTCTCCTGTTCCTGCTCCAGCCGCTCAAACAAGCGCCGGCGGGACTGCCTGCTCCCTCCTCCCCGCGACCGGCTATGCTGCCGCGCAGGCCTCATCGCCCCACCGTAGTCCCATCACTGGCCTAGCCATCCCTCTACTCACCCACACCTGCTGTTATTCTTCGGCGACGGTAGACGAACCAGTAAACACTCATACAGTCATACTCCCCTCCACGTGGGAAACAACTGCCGAGTCTTCCCTGCCTCCGTGTCATTCCCTTCCTAGGCCTCGCGGTCATCCACCGCCCTGGTGCTCTCGGCGCGGCCTGGTCAACGTGGTCAATGACCGACATGCAGCTGAAGTGGCCTGTACGTGGAGAGGCTGACAGTTGGGTCCACGGCCGCACGCAAGGAAATGCCTCCTTATTATGCACAAAATAAAGATTCCTCCACCTGACATCTGGGGCCCACCGAAAGGGCCTCTGTATTTCGCGAAAAAAATGTTACCACCGCTGACAGCTCGGACCCACCAGCTATATCTTCGCACGCAAGGAAGTGCGTCCTTATTACACAGAAAAAATGAATACCCCCTGCTAGCTAGGACCCATTATAGTGGGAGGCTGACCTGTGGGCCTACTAAGTTGACGGGGACGGAGGGCTTTGTCAACTTAGTCAATATGTACGATTCTGGCTCCAGTGACCGTACGATGTCCATCCAACAGCCGTAGTGCTTCTTCAACCTCTGGTCTTCTTGCTCCAGCCGCCGAAACCAGCGCTGGTCGTGCCTCGTGCTCCTGCCTCCCGTGACCGGCTGCGATGCGGCGGAGGCCTCACCGCCCCCTACTACTCCCACCGCTGGCCAGGCCATCCCTCTACTCACCCACACCCCCTGTTATTCTGCGGCGACGGCAGCCTCACACCGCAGCAAACCAGTGAACCCTCATACTCCTCTACGCGTGGGCATCCACTGTCGCATCTTCCCCGGCTCCGCGTCGTCCCCTTCCTAGGCCTTACCATCGTCCACCGCCCTGGTGCTCTCGGCGCGGCGTGGTCAACATGGTCAAGGAACGACTTCCATCAGAAGAGTACTGTACATGGAGAGGATGACAACTGGGTCCACGTCAGCCGCAAGGAAGTGCCTCCTTATTACGTGGAAAATAATTATTCCTCCACCTGACAGCAGGGACCCACCGGACGGGCCATCGTATTTGGCGAAAAAACGTTTCCCCCCTGACTGCTGGGACCCACCGGACGGGCCACCGTATTTCGCGAAAAAAATGCCCCCCCGCTGTCAGCTCGGACCCACCGGAAGTGCCGCCTTATTACGCACAAAAAAATGAATACCCCCTGCTAGTTGGGACCCACCTTGGTGGGTGGCTGGCTTGTGGGCCTACTAAGTTGACGGGGACGGAGTGCTTTGTCAACTTAGTCAATATGAACGATTCTAGCTCCAGTGACCGTACGATGTCCATCAAACGGCCGTAGTGCTTCTTCAACCTCTGGTCTTCTTGCTCCAGCCGCCCAAAGCAACGCCGGTCGTGCCGCATGTTCCTGCCTCCCGTGGCCGGCTATGCTACCGCGGAGGCCTCACCGCCCCTGCTATTCCCACCGCTGGCCAGGCCCTACGGCGACGGCAGCCTCACACCGCAGCCGAACCAGTGAACCCTCGTACTCCTCTCCGCGCGGGCTTCCACTACCGCGTCTTCCCTGGCTCCGCGCCGTCCCCTTCCTAGGCATCGCCGTCGTCCACCGCCTTGGTGCTCTCGGTGCGGCGTGGTCAACGTGGTCAAGGAATGACTTCCATCGGAAGAGTACTGTACGTGGAGAGGCTGACAACTGGGTCCACGGCTACAGCAAGGAAGTGGCTCGTTATTACGCGCAAAATAATTATTCCTCCATATGACAGCGGGGACCCACCGGACGGGCCACCGTATTTCATGAAAAAACGTTTTCCCCTGACTGCTGGGACCCACCAGCTACATCTTCGCACGCAAGGAAGTGCGTCCGGGCAAAAAACGATTCGCCCCCCTGACTACTGGGACCCACCAGCTACATCTTCGCACCCAAGGAAGTGCCTGACAGCCGGGACCCACCTGGTCGAAGCATACGTAGCATTGTCATTCTGGTCACAAATGTGTACGTACATACTGGTCGATGTAGAGGCGCGCACGTGTCGTAGTAGAGGCATGCATGTAGCATGTACACATACGTACATCGGCCAGTGTGCAAGAAAGAAAATACAGCCACATACGTACATATAGGCAGGGTCTTGAACGCCTAGTCGCACATACGTACGGCCAGGGCTCATGTACATGGTTGGGTCAGAACGGAGAAACAACATCGTCTTCGTGTTCATCAGGAGCCAACTGGCTGGGTCGGAACGAAATGCGTCGTCGTGTTCATCGGGAGGGTTTGGATGGAACAGCCGATGGAAACAAGGCCTGGCGTACCGTAGAACGGAGGAAATGGCCTTGTGTTTGACCGTCCATGGTCGAAACGGGATCCTGTTCATCGGGAGGGGTCTGGCGTACCGCAAAACGGAGGAAACGGACCTCCTACGGTCGAAACGGGGGTCATGTTGATCGGGAGGGGTGTGGCATACCGCAAAACAGAGGAAATGGACTTGTGTTGGAGTGCTACCGTCGAAACAGGGGTCCTGTTCATCGGGAGGGGTGTGGCGTACTGCAAAACGGGACTCCACGGGATACTGTTCATCTCCACCGTCGACCCCCTCCAGCCTCCACAGGCTACTGTTCATCCACCGTCGACCTCCTCCAGCCTCCACCTGCGATTGTTCATCCACGGGCTCCTGTTCATCCAGCCTCCACCGCGCACTACTCCACCAGCTACTGTTCAACCAGCCCTCTCCACGGGATCCTGTTCAACCACCCCTCCACGGGCTACTGTTCATACAGCCCTCCACCGTCTACTGTTCATCCAGCCCTCCATGGCGTGGTCCTGTTCATCCTGCCCTCCATGTGGTCCTGTTCATCCAACCCCAACCGGCTCAATCGATCGGGGCCCTGTTCATCCAGAGGCAACACCATGGGGTCATGTTCATCCACCCCACCGGGAACTGTTCATCCAAACCCCCCAGCAACGCTCACCGTACATCCAGAGGCAGCATCGATCGGCTTCAGTTAGCAGAAGTAGCGAAGGAATCGCTCGATCAGGTTCAGTTAACAGCCATCGATTAATCGCTCGGGTTCAGTAACGCGTAGCCTGCAGTGCAATCGCTCGGGTTCAGTTAGAGCCCAACGCCTCACACCCACACGCGTGCGTGTACGAGAGAAACGCGCATCGCTCGGCCCCGACCACCCACCGTAACCAGGAACACCCCGATATTTTTGTCGCCCTCGCTTCTACCATGGTTTTTTCCGTCATGGACGGCCCAAAGAATGTCATGCAGCTGCGTCTCCGGCCCGCCCAGGACGAAAAGCCCATTTTCTGTCATGATTTTTTGTCATAGAAGTAGGACCCCACCACATCTATGATGATACCGGGTTTTGTCACAATTATCGTCATAGAAGTGTCATAAGTATGACAGAAAAAAATTCGTTCGACCCAAAATGTCACAGATGTGTCTTTTTTTGTAGTGTATGTTAGAGTATATTGACTGATGTGTCAAGTGATAACACTTGATCGTAGTTCATACTCATCTTTTAAGCTCAAAATGGGGTTACCATTTTTTGTTTAAGCATTTTGATGTATTCACATCTTGTTGAGCTGCTTTGACCCATGACTTGGGGTAAAGCTTCTCTAAGATGGAATGACATACCTTGGGTGGTAGTGTTGATCTTGATCATGTAGTTTAACTTGTGTAGGATGCTAAAGGTTGATGTAGCTCATCAATAGTTGGGAGCATCTCGTGTAATTTGAGTTCATCTACCTACATGGGTTAGTCTTGCAAGGAAGATCACTTGTGTATCCAACATGACTGAGGGAGTCCTGGATTAGGGGGTCTCCGGACCGCCGGACTATGTCCATTGGCCGGACTGTTAGACTATGAAGATACAAGATTGAAGATTTCGTCTCGTGTCCGGATGGGACTCTACTTGGCGTGGAAGGCAAGCTAGGCAATACGAATATGGATATCTCCTCCTTTGTAACCGACCTTGTGTAACCCTAACCCTCTTTGGTGTCTATATAAACCGAAGGGTTTTAGTCCGTAGGACAACAGTCACAATATACAATCATACCATAGGCTAGCCTCTAGGGTTTAGCCTCTCTGATCTCATGGTAGATCTACTCTTGTACTACCCATATCATCAATATTAATCAAGCAGGACGTAGGGTTTTACCTCCATCAAGAGGGCCCGAACCTGGGTAAAACATCGTGTCCCCTGCCTCCTGTTACCATCCGGCCTAGACGCACAGTTCGGGACCCCCTACCCGAGATCCGCCGGTTTTGACACCGACATTGGTGCTTTCATTGAGAGTTCCGCTGTGCCATCGCCATCAGGAAGGATGTCTTGTCCCGTCTTTAAAGACGGCACTGTTGCTGAGGGAGCTTTGGCTATCGGCCAAACTCTCTGGCTAGGTGGTTTTCTTATGACCACCTGTTCGGCCGCTGCGCCGACGATGACTTCTCGGGTCATCGAAAGCAATCTTCACGTCAACTCGGAACTCACCGGGCAGTTAGATCCAATGGAGCTCTCTTCCCTGAACGAGCTCTTGGATCGCATCGCCGCCCTGGGAGTCACTACAGACTTCGATCAGATTGGGCCTAAACCCGATCTGAGAGAGATCAGCTCTCCCCAGGTCACCCATCACGTTGCAGTGGTGGAGGAACAATGCGGCAACCGTTCATCTATCTTAACCACTAGCTATGTCCGGATTCCCGACCCCTCAATGCTGGATATCCGCGGAGGGGAGGACGTCACTCAAGGCCTGAACCTAGAATCAGGCAGCGGGCTAGATTTATCGAAAAACATCCAAGAATCCAAACTTCTGAGTTCGGAAACTCCTTGGCCCCTGAGTCTCAGATGGGTGTGGATTCGGATTCAATTCCACCCACCCACCCAAACATACATGATCTATCCCAAATTAGGCAAGAGCCCGAAGAAATAGTACACCATTACTGGGCCAGATTCCTCCTGGTCATGAACAGGATAAAGGACTACCGCGAGGAAGACGCAATTGCATTCTTCTGCAATAATTGCACGGACAAGGGAATCCTCAACGCCATAAGTCGCTGCGAAATTACACGCTTTGCCAACTTGGTGTCCATAGTACGAAAGTACTGTGCGATGGAAAGCACCTAGAAAAGCGAAATAAAATTTTGGGATAATCTGGCCCTGAATACAAACACAGTCCAAAATAAAAGGGTGCATTATCACAATACACCTGGGTTAACTACCAAAAAGCAAAAGCCCTCTACGGGCAAGGAGCCGTACTGGAGGGATGGCTCAACGGTCCCTGCAAAATTCATAGTACAACAGATGCAATACCAACGCACAGCCTTAGAGCATGTTGGATACTCCGGCAGGTGGCCAAAAGTGGTGAGGATCTACTCCTCCCGAATACCACAGAGTACCATCCCATGGACAACAATACGGTGTTGACGGTCTTCGAGACCTTCGCGTCAAATAATAGACGCAAGCGAACACTCCGCAGCATGGCCGAAATCTGCCACATAGCAGAAATAAATCCTTGGAGTAACACGACTATTACCTTCAATGCCAGTGACGAACCTAAATTCTGAACAGCCCGAGCACCAGCCGCACTGGTCCTCAGTCCAATCGTGGACGGCTTTCGACTCACCAAGGTACTCATGGACGGCGGCAACGATTAAACCTCATCTATGAGGAAACCGTTCAAAAGATGGAAATAGACTGGAGCCGCATTAAGCAAAGTAGCACAACCTTTATAGGAATCATCCCCAGTCGGGAAGCACGCTGTGCTGGGAAAATCACACTAGACGTGGTATTCGGCACGCCGGATAATTACAGGTCTGAAGAAATTACATTCCAAGTGGCCCCGTTCAGCAGCGGATACCACACTCTATTAGGGCGGGAGGCGTTTACAATCTTCCAAGCCATACCCATTACGGGTACGTGAAGCTCAAAATGCATGGGCCCAACGGAATCATCACTCTTGCTAGTGATCCGGACATAGCACTCCACGCCGAAAATAAGACAGCCGCACTGGCCCTTGAGGCACTATCCGAAGCCATAGCGGCCGAGGAACTAACTACGCTGCGCTCCACGGTGAACAGGGATGACGTGATACTCGATAAAAGATCCAAGTCCACCTCCTTTAAACCGGCGGACGAAATAGTCAAATTCCAAGCCCATCCAACGGACCCTACAAAAATAGCTTCCATCGGGGCACAATTAAACCCTGATGTCGACGCTGCACTGCGAGAGTTCCTACGCGAGAACTGGGACATTTTTGCCTGGCACCCTTCAGACATGCCAGGAATCCCACGCAGGTTGGCTGAGCACAACCTAAATATCCTAAAAGGATTCAAGCCAGTCAAGCAGGCTCTTCGACGTTTCTCCGAACCTAAGAGACAAGCCATGGGAGAGGAACTAGCCAAGCAATTGGAGGCCGGATTCATCAGAGACATAAAACATCCGGACTGGCTAGCAAACCTGGTGATGGTACCAAAGAAGGAAAATCCTGGCGCTTGTGCGTCGATTTTAAGGACCTTAACAAGGCCTGCCCAAAGGATCCCTTCCCCCTCCCCCGCATGGATCAAATCATCGATGCTACCGTAGGACACGATTCATTGTGTTTCCTTGACGCATACTCTGGCTACCATCAAATTAAAATGGCAGAGCCAGACCAAGCCGCAACGGCATTCATCACACCATACGGCCCATTCTGCTTCAACACAATGCCCTTCGGGCTCAAAAACGCCGGCGCAACATATCAGCGCATGATTCAGACATGTCTGGCAAACCAGATGGGCAAAACAGTGGAGGCATACGTAGATGACGTGGTCGTTAAAACCAAGCATGTCGAAACTCTAGTCGACAACTTGAGGCTCACATTTGACAACCTCCGAACATATGACATCAAGCTCAATCCGTAAAAATGCGTTTTCAGCGTACCAGCCGGAAAGCTCTTGGGGTTCATTGTCTCCAGTAGAGGTATTGACGCTAATCCGGCCAAAATCTGAGTGTTGTCACAGTTGGCTACCCCAACAGACCTCAAACAAATACAAAAATTGACTGGATGCGTGGCGGCTCTAAGTCGCTTTATCTCCCGCTTGGGAGAAAAGGCATTACCCCTTTAACGCCTCCTCCGGCGCACCGAACACTTCGAGTGGACGGATGCTGCCACGGCCGGACTCAATGAAATAAAAGCCATATTGGCAACAAAACCCAGTGCTGGCCGCGCCAAACATTGGCGAACCAATGCTACTATACATTGCGGCAACTCATCGAGTAGTAAGCACAGTACTCGTCATCGAGCGAGAAGTGGACGGACACAAATTACCCCTTCAAAAGCCGGTTTACTATGTGTCCACTGTCCTTACTCCATGTAAATCACGGTACCCATATTATCAAAAGATAGCATACGCGGTATTTATGGCATCCCGGAAGCTGCGACACTACTTTCGAGAGTGTTCGATAACGGTAGCCTCGGAAGTACCACTTAACGATATTATAAACAACCGCGACGCGACGGGCCGGATTGCCAAATGGGCCATTGAGCTCCTCCCGTTCGACATAACTTACAAGCCACGGCGAGCTATTAAGTTGCAAGTTTTGGCTGACTTCGTCGCTGAGTGGATGGAAGCCGAACTCCCTAAAGAGTACGACACATATTCAAACTGGATCATGCACTTCGCCGGCTCCAAAATGTTGGCTGGTCTAGGGGCTGGCGTCGTTTTGACGTCCCCAACAGGAGATACCGTTCAATACGTATTACAGATAATGTATACGGACTCCAACAACGCAGCCGAATATGAGGCCCTTCTACATGGTCTCCGGATGGCAGTATCCATGGGCATTCAATGCCTAGAGGTGCGCGGGGATTCGAACCTCGCGATATCCCAAATAAATGGGGACTTTGATGCCAAGGATCCGAAAATGGAATCTTGTCGCAATGCTGTCTTAAAAATGTCAGCTCGGTTCGAGGGGCTCGAATTTCACCATGTGGCTCGGGAAAACAATCAGGCGGCGGATATCCTCACCCGCATCGGCGCAAAACGCGATGCAGTCCCTCCCAACATATTTCTGGAAAGGCTCTTCAAGCCATCCGTAGCATGGGAAGGGGACACCGGTAACAACAGTCCGGACCCGGCCAAAATACCCGATACCGAACTCTCTGACACAATCAGAGGCTCCGCCACCGAAATAACACATTCAGCCCACGAAATAATGGCCATTATTGCCCCGTGGACAGAACCATTCCCGGCCTACCTAACTAGACAAGAACTTCCGGAGGACCAAAATGAGGCACGCTGCATAGTGCGGCGATCCAAGGCCTACAGGGTCCATGAGGGAGAATTGTACAAAAAAAAGCGCTACCGGAGTCCTTCAAAGGTGCATCTCCGAAGAGGAAGGGTGGAACCTTTTGGCAGAAATTCACGCCGGACTCGGCGGTCATCACGCTGCAGCCCGAGCTCTTGTAAGCAAGGCCTTCCGTACATGATTCTATTGGCCAACGGCCCGGGCAGATGCACAGGACTTGGTCCAACGTTGCGCCGGTTGCCAGCTCTTTGCAAATCAAAGCCACATGCCACCCACCGCCCTCCAAACAATCCCCATTACATGGCCCTTCGCGGTCTGGGGGCTTGACATGGTTGGACCCCTTAAAGGGGGAACCCATAAGAAAAAATACTTATTGGTCATGGTGGATAAATTCACCAAATGGATAGAGGCTAAACCGGTTAAAACAGCCGAATCCGGACCGGTGATAGATTTCATATCCGGGGTTATACACCCTTATGGCGTCCCCCAGAGCATCATCACCGATAACGGCACGAACTTCACGGCTGACAAGGTAAAACTCTGTTGTAGCAAAATGGGCATCAAGCTCAATTATGCTTCAGTCTATCACCCACAAACCAACCTACAAGTCGAACGAGCAAATGGTCTTATAATGAGCGACATTAAACCCAGATTAGTGCGCTCCTTAACGGAGTCTGACACGCACTGGGTAGAGGAGCTCGACTCCATACTCTGGGGGCTGCGGACCACGCCGAATCGTAGTACCGGATATACACCGTTTTTTATGGTGTACAACGTAGAGGCAGTCCTGCCCTGTGACATAATTCATGACTCACCTCGAGTGCGCATGTACGAAGAAAGAGAAGCCGAGCTCGATCGGCAGGATAGTCTGGACACCTTGGAGGAAGAGCGTGATGTAGCCAAAGCCCGTTCCGCATTTTACCAGCAACAGGCTCGCAGATACCAAAGCAGAGAAGTACGGGCCAAAACTTATAACGTTGGCGAACTAGTTCTACGACTGCCGGATAAGAAAAAGAACAAGCTCGAGCCCAAATGGGAAGGTCCCTTCATTATCGACCAAGTTCTGACCGGTGGAGCGTACCGACTGCGGGATGCATCGACTAGTCGACTCGAGCCGAACCCATGGAACACAGCCAGGCTTCGAAGATTCTATGCCTAGCACCGGACTCTATGTTAGTCCCCCCTTTGTCCATTTTCTGCATATGCATCATTTGTCTTGTTTCCCTTTCTTTCTTTTATTTCTCTAGGCCTTCAAGGGTCACCTTGTGCCTGACTCATACATTACAGATGCGCTAGCCGCACTCTTCATACCTGGGGGCTTCTTTCACAGAAGCTTAAACTATTTACCTGGGCCTCACGCCCAACACATGTGTTATACTTCCGTATGTACCTTTTTTCACCATTATATGCATCAATATGACTTAAGTTTTGGCCAAGATGGGTTGCCTGGCTCTTTTATTTATGCCCTACGTTCCCGTTAATTCGGCTAGGGCATAAGGGGAGCACCTCTGCGATTGTTACCACCGGGTTAGCCGGACGTGTACCTCAGACTGGGTGAAGCCAAAAGCTAGCATTCTTCAGGGAATATTCGGTCGGTGAACAAAAGATGCCTTTTATTTATTATCCATATCCGCCCCAGATGCTTTTTCTGTGCTTCTTGTCGCAGTCTGGACATGCACTTTAGGGCATGCTTACCCAGGGAAAGGAACCCTTAAGGGAACTATTCTCCCTGGAAGATGTTTCTTACTACCCATGTAATATAACATAACTAGTTGGGCACTTGTCTGATAAAGCACTAATGACCCCTACGCCTGGTCTCCACGCATGCCCCGGTTCTTACATAACTAAGAGGGTATTCGGATACACTCCGGACCGTCGGGTCCCGAGGTCGAAGCGAAAAGGTCCGCCAAGATAAACGATCTACAATCCGGCTAGAAGGCATTATACATGTCACTTTAAAATTACATAGTCAATTTGACTGGTTGAATTCCTCTTCAATACCATCCAAAAGGCTGTCTAGTCTACAGTCCTGTTGGGAATACTTTGCGGCCAATTCTACTTGACTGTACACTAAGCTCACAGGGATCTCCTTCCCATCGGGCCCCACAGGTCCGACTTCGGCCATGTGGTTCGGGTCAGCCTTCGTGTACCGTGTCTTCACCATTGCCTAGGCTTCCCTGGCGTCCTGACGGCAGGCTGATATCTTCCATAATTGGAAGCGCCGCCGCGCTCCCTTTAGCTTTTCTGCAACCTCTCCAAGGCCTTCGGGTATGGAGACGGATGGCCACAAGGCCTGGGCGACGCCTTGCATCACCTGCCAAACTCGTTCGTGCAGCTGTGAGAGCTCAGGAAGAAGGTCACCCATTGAACCAGGCATTTCCTTGGCAGGACGACCTGTTAGCATACCTACAGACATAACTCTGTCAGCCAGCTTCCTCGCTGAACTCTTTTTCAAAGTTCGTTCAAGCACTTACTAAATATGCCGCGTCGAAGCCACCGATTTTCCTTAACAGAGTCCGACAGTTGGGCGCGAACATCTTGTAGTTCCACGCCCAGCTTGGTGTTGGCATCTTGGAGGTCATTTTTCTCCCGCCTCACCCTCGTAAGCACGTTCTCACCGGCCTTCAGCTGGCGTTGGAGCTGTTGCTTATCCGGATTTACTCCAGTGTCATCTGCAATTTTATCGTCAGATCTGCATACACGCCGCATTCTATATGATACTTATCATTTGAAGGATATGTTACCAGAGGGGGTCTCTTTGGGCTCCCCTGCTGCGACCAGTGCGGCCTGAAGTTGGGCTTTGCACTCTTCCAGCTCCTGGGACAGTTGAGTATTCTTTTCTGTAAGAACCTGCATAACAAATGATCCTTAAATCAGTTATCCTAACTGTTTCAAGTCTCAGGGGCTACTTTTACATACTGCTCCGTGGCTCTGGCTAGACCATTTTGAGTAGCACGGAGGTGCGCATCTCCCGAGTTGAAGGCATCCAATGCCTCTTAGGAGAAACAAGCGTCACGATGAACAGTCCGGCGACGCCTGTGGTTCATGGCACTTTCCACCTCGGAATGGGTGGCGGACAGTTTATCCGCATCCTCTGTCAGAGGAGCACCCGACGCACGCCTCGTATTCGTTCCCGCCTCCGAATCCGGCCTTGGAGCCTGGCTTGTGGAGGCGTGATTGGTAGCCTCTCCAGGTTGAGTCCGGCGAGCGCTCTTTTTCCTAAAAAGAAGGCATGGGCGTTAGTATGCCTCTGAGAATAATGTCTTGCAATAAAGAAGGCGCGCCGTACCACTGCACTGGTGTCTCAATCCGGACTATGGGTCTTTTCAGCCTGCCTGGCCTCGCGGCCCCTTGTCGGCCAGTCGCCGCAGGCCCGACCTTCTGCCTCGAGGACCTCCCCTGCAAAACACGACTGTTATACGGCGATCAAAAACACGCTAGGACGGATCCCTTTTTGAAGTGCTGGGACTTCGGTCTCAGTCACGTATGAGGCTGGAACTAGCCCAGGGTAATCGGCCGTAATGGCCACCAAAGCATTATCATTGCTCGATTGGTAAAACACCCCATCGATCAGCTCCACAGATATGTCCGTATCCTCTTGGGAGGCTGGGTCGAGGGACCGTCCAGGGTCCTCGGGTTGTGGAGGGGGGGTTGTTTATCTCCCTTACAGCCTGGCGCAGTTCCTGCGTAGAAATCTCTAGACTGAGTGCTTAACTGCTGAAATATGAAATGGATGGGCGAGACAAAGTCTCCGCTTACCCAGCTCGGAGGATTGTACATAGAAAATCCGCCCTGCGGGTTGACACAAAGATCTTTATTAGATCAGCAACCGATCCCGACCCTTTACGGCCGTAGCAGGTGGCGTCATCCTCCCCGTTGAAATCCCACATGGGGTGGCCTCTATACTGAAGCGGCTGCACCCCCCGCATGATACATATGGCCATGACCTCGATCATGGTCAATCCGGATCGAGCTAAAAAACTTATCTGGCTCATCAGGTAAAGAACGTCCATGTCGTCTTCCTCCAGGGAGCTCCGTGGACGCCAGCTCCGGCGCTTCTTCAAAGGGGCATTGTCAAACTCAGGAAGACCGATTCGAATAGGATCCGGGAGGGGGACGTCTTCTATATAAAACCATTCTAAAGGCCAGTCTTCGGACGTCTTCTTTGGGGTTCCGGACAGGTATCCGGTCCCGGCAATACGCCACACTTCGGCTCCGCCCACTTGATATATTGACCCCTTCTGAGGGCGGGGCACAAGGCAGAACATCTTCTTTCACAGAGCGAAATGAGCCTCACAGCCCAAGAACAACTCGCAAAGGGCTACGAATCCCGCGATATGCAGCATGGAGGCAGGCGTAAGGTTGTGCAACTGGAGGCCGTAGAACTCCAGGAGCCCCCGGAGAAACGGATGAATTGGGAATCCGAGCCCTCTTACCAAATAAGGGACAAGGCATACCCGCTCTCCCTTGGAGGGATTGGGAAGGCTCTCCGCTTGCTCTCTGCCATTATAGGTGGCGAGCCCGGCTCGAACCGGGACCATGTACGCTGGGGGAAGAAATCCCTTGGTCTGAAGCATCACTAATTTGCTGTGCGGGACGGAACATCTCTCCCAATCTCCAGGCTTGGAGCTAGGGGAGCGAGAGGAGGAGCTGCGTCGATCGTCCATGATGGAATGGATCTCTGTCAGGTACGCTCCGATGAAGGCTCGCCAAGGGAGGATGGTGTGATTTGAATCTGAATCCTCGTCTTTTTAATAGGCGGCTCATTCACACAGCCAGGGGGGTAAATGTGAAAACACCCTGGCTCTTCACATTCGCTCGACACGTGGAAAGTGGCCATTATTGGGCATGGAAGCCAAGGAGTGCAACATTCACAAGAGACCGGACACTATTTCGACAGGTACATAGAATTTGGAGAGGAACCCTCCTTGTAATGCCGAAGACAATACTGCGCGCCGGACTCATCGTCATTGAATCCTGGTTCGGGGGCTACTAAGGGAGTCTTGGATTAGGGGGTCTCCGGACTGCCGGACTATGTCCATTGGCCGGACTGTTAGACTATGAAGTTACAAGATTGAAGATTTCGTCTCGTGTCCGGATGGGACTCTACTTGGCGTGGAAGGCAAGCTAGGCAATACGAATATGGATATCTCCTCCTTTGTAACCGACCTTGTGTAACCCTAACCCTCTCTGGTGTCTATATAAACCGAAGGGTTTTAGTCTGTAGGACAACAATCACAATAATCATACCATAGGCTAGCTTCTAGGGTTTAGCCTCTCTAATCTCGTGGTAGATCTACTCTTGTACTACCCATATCATCAATATTAATCAAGCAGGATGTAGGGTTTTACCTCCATCAAGAGGGCCGGAACCTGGGTAAAACATCGTGTCCCCTGCCTCCTGTTACCATCTGGCCTAGACGCACAGTTCGGGACCCCCTACCCGAGATCCGCCGGTTTTGACACCGACAATGACAATCATGAAATTTGATACCAAATGATATTTGATATATTAATCTTGTCAAAGGATATATTGAAAGAATTCTTGCTTCCTTGACTTCAACCACCATATTGTAGAGACTTGGTGATGTAGAGATTGCTCAAGATGTGAGTGAGTTGCAATCTCATGGATTTGGGCTCATCCAAGTACCTACAAGGGTTAGATAGCATGCAAGGGTACAAGTATAGATCCATGACATATGATCATCATCATAAGAGAAATATCAAGGATTAGTCAAAGTCTCATGCCTTTCATGTATCCGAATGGAGTTCCTACTCCAAGTTTGAGGCATCAATGATGTTCAATTCACCTCTCAAACGGCAAAATACTTTCTCATCAAGTGGTTTGGTGAATATATCCGCCAATTGCTTATTGATACGAACATTCTAAGATCAATATCTCCTTTAGCAACATGATCTCAAATGAAATGATGACAAACTTCAATATGCTTAGTTCGAGAATGTTGCACGGGATTGTGAGCAATCTTAATAGCACTTACATTATCACAAAGAAATGGAACATGTTTCACATAAATCCTATAATCTTTAAGAGTTTGGGTCATCCAAAGTAACTGAGCACAACATGAACCGACGGCAATGTATTCCGCTTCGGCGGTGGATAAGGATACCGAGTTTTGTTTCTTGGAGGACCAAGACACAAGAGATCTACCAATAAATTGACAAGTACCTGAAGTGGACTTTCTATCAACCTTGTCTCTAGCATAGTACGAATCGGAGTAGCCAACAAGATCAAAGGAAGACCTCTTAGGATACCAAATGCCAAAGTTTGGTGTATGAATTAAGTATCTCGCTATCCTTTTCACAGCCTTAAGATGACATTCCTTAGGGGCCGCTTGACATCGTGCACACATGCACACACTTAGCATAATATCGGTATGGGAGGCACATAGATATAACAATGAACCAATCGTAGAGCGATAAACCTTTTGGTCAACCGGTTTGCCATCCTTTGTCAAGTCAAGATGTTCACTAGTAGGCATGGGTGTTTTCATTCCTTTGCTTTCTTGCATGTTGAACTTCTTGAATAAGTCCTTGGTATACTTTGTTTGGGAAACAAAGGTACCCTCCTTAGGTTGCTTGATTTACAAACCAAGCAAGAGCTTGAGCTCACTCATCATAGACATCTCAAACTTCTTCGGCATTAGCCTTCCAAACTTTTCACTAAAATGAGGGTTAGTCGAACCAAATATGACATCATCCACATAAATTTGGCACACAAATAATTCACCATTAATCCATTAAGTAAAAAGAGTAGAATCAATTTTTCCAATCTCAAAGCCTTTTTCAATAAGGAACTTGGTCAAGCATTTATACCACGCTCTAGGAGCTTGTTTAAGACCATAAAGAGCTTTGTGAAGTTTGTAAACATGATCGGGTTTCTTGGGATTAACAAAGCCGGGAGGTTGTTTAACATAAACTTCCTCCTCAATTTAACCATTTAGAAAAGCACTTTTAATGTCGATTTGATACAATGTAATATCATGATGATTGGCATAAGCAAGTAAGATGCGTATGGACTCAAGTCTAGCAACGGGGGCATATGTCTCACCATAGTCCATACCTTCGACTTGAGTGTAGCCTTGGGCGATGAGACAGGCCTTGTTGCATACAACTTGTCCATATTCATCTTTTTTATTCCGGAACACCCATTTGGTACCAATGACATTTTGGTTGTTGTCCGGCTTTTCTACCAATCTCCACACTTGGTTCCTCTCGAAGTTGTGTAGCTCTTTGTGCATATCATTCACCCAGTTTGGATTAGCAAGCGCTTCTTCAACCTTCATAGGTTCAATACTATAGATGAATGAATAATGTTCCTAGAAATTAGCCAAACGAGTTTTAGAGCGAGTAATTCTCCCGGTTTGGATATCGTCAAAGATTTGTTTGACGGGATGGTCTCTTGAGACTCTTGCTCTAACACATGAGAGCTATTGTTTGGGTCAGGGTGGAATATCATCTTCATCATCTTGTTCTTCCTCTTGGCCTTCTTCATCGTTGGTGTTGTTGTTCTCTTGTGGAGGTGGAGAGGGAGGTTGATGAGGTTAATCTTGGTGTACTTCCTCGTTTTCTTCATCTTGGCGTGTCCCACTTGTGGATGCCTCTGAGTCAACTCGTGGTTCACCTTGTTGTGAAGTAGAAGCTTCCACTTGGACGGGCGAGGTACTCTCCTTCACCTTCGTTGGGTGAATCTTGCCAATAGACAAGTCTTGGATTGCTTCTGAAGGGTCTTTGTCTCCTACATCAATTGGCAATTGCTCTACTTGCAAGCCGTTAGATTCATCAAACTTCACATCTACCGTCTCTTCAACCTTTCGGGTGAAATTGTTGTAGACACGGTAAGTGTGAGAGTTTGAGTCATAACTGAGTAGAAAACCTTCATGAGATTTAGGAGCAAATTTGAGCGACGATGCTCATCAAGAATATAGCACTTTGAGATGAATACTCGAAAGTATCCAACTTGGGGTTTGTTACCGGTGAGAAGCTCGTATGCCGTCTTGCCAAGTAGCTTGTGAAGATATAGACGATTTATTGCATGACAAGCTATCTCAACCGCTTCCGCCCAAAAGTGTTTTGGCGTCTTGTACTAATCAAGCATCGTTCTCTCCATCTCAATAAGAGTCTGGTTCTTCCTCTCAATGACTCCATTTTGTTGAGGTGTCTACGTAGCCGAGAACTCATGTGAAATCCCTTCTTCATCAAGAAAGGTGTCCACATTTGCGTTCTTGAACTCCGTTCCATTGTCGCTGCGAACCTTCTTGATCTTCACTTCGAATTGATTTTGGGCCTTCCTAGCAAAGTTCTTGAAGATCTTTTGGACCTGCGATTTATCATCAAGAAAGAATACCCACGTAAATCTTGAAAAATCATCGACTATGACTAAACCAAACGAATTTCCATCGACACTTTTATAGGCACTTGGACCAAAAAGATCCATATGAAGCAGCTCGAGCGGTCTTCTCATGGCCATGATGTTTTTCACGGGGTGGCTTCCTCCAACCTGTTTTCGTGCTTGACAAGCACTGCACAATCTATCCTTGTCAAATATAACGTCTATCACTCCAAGGATATGATCACCTTTAATAAGCTTATCAAGATTTCGCATGCCCACATGACCTAACCTTCTATGCCACAACCAACCTTTAGAAGATTTAGCAATCAAGCAAGTTCTAGGTTGAGTCTTTTTAGTGAAATCAACAATGTATAGATCACCTCTATGTATACCGGTAAAGACCATATTATGGCTATCTCTTCGAAACACTTAGCAATTTACTTCAGTAAATAGAACATTGAATCCAAAGTCAGCTAGTCTAGATACGAAAAGTAAATTATAGCCAAGAGATTTAATGAGCATAACATTTTGGATGGAGCTGTCATGTGAGATGGCCACCTTACCAAGGCCAACCACCTTACCCTTTGAGTTAGCACCAAAAGTGACATACTTTCGAGGGCCGTCATTTTCAGCAAGCTCACGAAACATATCCTTGTCTCCGATCATGTGATCGGCACATCCACTATCAAGAACCCATTCCTTTCTTCCAGCCATGTAGCCGCGAAGATTTGCCATAAGTCCAAAGTGTCTCATAGATTCATCAAGATCAAAGTCACTATCATCATCATCATCATCATCATCATCATCATCATCATCATAGTATCCCTGTTCAACCTCATCTTGTGATCGACCATCACCTAGAGAGAGCGATTCATTAGATGTATGACCATGGCAATGTTCATCTTTATGAATTCTAATGACTTGAGAGATAATGCTACTAGTGACTCTGACATCTCCTTTGGCACGCATAAGGTCACGAAGCTCAAATAGACAATCATCAAACTTGGGATCATTAGGTTTCATTTTATGAAAGGCTATGGACTTTTGAAGAATTACATCTAGATTTTTCAAGGAATAGTTTGGAAACCTTTCCTCGAGAAATCTCCATATGGTGTAAGCACATTCAAGAGTAGGCAAGCAAACTATCAAATTTCTAGGCAATCCTCTAAAGATAAGATTGATAGTTCTAAGATTGCAGATCATGTCAAGGGACTCATCGGGGGTAGGATGCAAGGGGTCAACAAGGGGTGCACAAGGGCTAGTAATGTACTTGTTCAAGTGATATTCATTGAAAATTTCAAGCATCTAATTTTTCCAAGCATTAAAGAACTCCCTATCAAGAATAGGCACTCTATGTCTGAAACTCCCCATCGTAGACTCATCCATCTTCCTCCAATGGTGATTAAACCAAAGCAATGGAGACCAATGCTCTGATACCAATTGAAAGGATCGAGAAGAGGTGTCTAGAGGGGGGGATTAGATCCTCAACAAAGAAAAGTAACCGTTTTTAATTTCTTCAAGTTAAGGTGGAGTTTTAGCACAAGTTTAAACATTCAAAATACATTTAAAGTAAGCATGGCAAGAGTATATGAGCAGCGGAAAGTAAAACATGCAAGTTGCAAGAAAGTAAAGGGATGGGATTGGAGTGTGCAAACGCAATTGGAGACACAAAGATTTTTGGCGTGGTTCTGATAGGTGGTGCTATCGTACATCCACGTTGGTGGAGACTTCAACCCACGAAGGGTAATGGTTGTGTGAGTCCACGGAGGGCTCCACCCATGAAGGGTCCACGAAGAAGCAACATTGTCTATCCCACCATGGCCATCGCCCACGAGGGACTTGCCTCACTTGGGTAGATCTTCACGAAGTAGGCGATCTCCTTGCCCTTACAAACTCCTTGGTTCAACTCCACAATCTTGACGGAGGCTCCCAAGTGACACCTAACAAATCTAGGAGACACCACTCTCCAAAAGGTAATATCTGGTGTGTTGATGATGAACTCCTTGCTCTTGTGCTTCAAATGATAGTCTCCCCCAACACTCAACTCTCTCTCACAGATTTAGCTATGGTGGAAATATGATTTGAGTGGAAAGCAACTTGGGGAAGGCTAGAGATCAAGATTCTTGTGGTTGGATTGGAATATCTTGGTCTCAACACATGAGTAGGTGGTACTCTCTCAAAAAATGAATGGTGGAAGTGTAGGCATGTTGTAATGGCTCTCCCACGAATGGAGAGGAGGGTGGAGGGGTATATATAACCTCCACACTAATCTAACTGTTACACACAAAAGATCCAACTCCGTCGGACCGAATATGTGAACTCGATGAGACCAATTCAGTTCAAAATGTGAACATTAGAGTTTTCAATGGGACCAATATGATCAACTCGGTGGGACCGATGTGCTCTAGGGTTAGGGTAAAACCTCAACTCGGTTTGACCGATTACACAAACTTGGTGAGACGGATTTTGGTAATAAGCAAATAGAGAGTTGGTCAAGAAAACTCGGTGAGACTGACTGCAGATCGAGATCCCATCGGTGAGACCGAACTGATTAGGGTTTTTGGCTATGTCTATGTCAAGTGAACTCGGTGGCGTCGGATGAATTAAATCGGTAGGCCGAGTTTGACTTTAGGTTTAGGACATATTTGGATTTGAGAAAGTGGTTGAGGGCTTTGGAGCATATCACCAAGCAATTTGAGCAACTAGACCATTAAGCAACACCTCATCCCCTTTTAATAGTATTGGCTTTTCCTATGGAGTCAATGTGATCTTGGATCACTAAAATAGAAATGAAGAGTCTTGAGCTTTTGCCAATCTTCTGTCCTTAGTATCTTGAAGGGGTTCCACATCCTCTTGTCCATGCCATGCCTTAGTTGGACTTTCTGAAATATACTAGTTGAAACTATTAGTCCAACAAGAGATATGTTGACATTAATTACCAAAATCACCAGGGAGCACTTGTGCTTTCACCCACAAGGAACATGCAAGAATATCCATAGACATAAAGGGAAACACACATATGATGATGTCCATGAAAGCATTAGGTTACCTTGTCCCTTGTCTTACCAACAAGAGGGTTGTGACTCCATGAACTAGTGCAAGATATGGAAATTGATTGCACTTATCCTTGCCGAAATGAATATGAGTGAAGTATGTTGGCGGAGTCACCCTCGAGAACTCTCTAGTCCTTCTTCTTTGGGATCCACATCAATTTGATGGGAATCCTTGGAGTTGTAGTCGTACTTGATGAAGTAGAACTTGATGTAGTCTTGGGAACCCACTTGACCATGGCCTTAGGAGCTTCTTCAAATGAATCAATCTCCTCTTGAAGCTTGTCCTTGCCTTTTAGCTTGTGGTGGAAGATCATCTTGAGCTTGTGTTCCTTTGAAAGAAGTGGGATCATACTTCTCTTGTTGAGGAACAAACTTCATCTTGGGATATTGATCTTCTTCCCACTCAACTCCATTGGCATTGAACTTTTGTTCAAAACCAACACCTTTATTCTTCCAGTGCCTTCCTTTCTTGCGTACAATTTCCACAAATTGCTTACTTCCGGCAAGGCTCTTGTAAACACCTTTCTCTATAATTCCCTTCAATAAGCTATTTTCTTACTCAAGTGTGATTTGGCTAAGAGAATCATTAGTGGAATCAAGAGAACTACTAGAAGCAACAATATTGGATTTAACATTGTTATTTTTACTACCAGAGGAAGAATCCTTCTTGTTCTTATTGCTAGATTTTACTTGTGGCATATAAGTAGACAAGAGTAAATGCTTGGCAATGTAAGAATAACTTTTCTTTCGAAGATCATCATTGCTTGCTTTAAGGAACCCATGCTCTTGCTCTAAATTTAGCTTCTCGAAGCGTAGCTTCCCATGAGTTCTTAGAAGCTCTCTATGATCCTCTAGAGTTGTTTCATGAGCTAATAACTTAAGAGTGTTTAGTTCTTTAGTTAGACGCTCAATATCCTTCTTATCATTGTCATTCGTTTCATCTTAATTAGCATGATTAATAGCAATTTCATCATAGTTTTCATCACTAGTGTTGTCAACAAGTAAATCATCATCACCTAGCAAATCATCTTCATCACTATTGAAATCAACATACTCGGGGTGTTATACTTCAGGGCCTTTATCCATGAAGCATATTCCAATTCCTTCATTTGGTGAGTCAAATATATCATAGGAGTTGGATGACACAAGTGCAAGATCAGCAACACCTTCATCTTGAGTATATTCCGAGTCATAGTGATAACTTCTCTCAGAGTAGTTGTCGGAGTCGGAACCGGATACCCATTCACCGACGTGAGCTTGATGTCTTCGTCTTGTGAAGCTCTTTGATGATTTGTCCTTCCTTTCCATATCCTTGCTTCTACGAGAGGGTATTCATTCATAATGGTCATCTCTACTCCTTCTCCTCTTGGTGGTGATTCATCTCTTTTACTTCTCCTTTTTGGTGACTCTTCTCTTTTCTTCTAGGAAGCCGTACACTCATTGGAATAGTGTCCGGGTCTTCCACAATTGTAGAAATTACGATCACGACTAGAATATCTTTTGTCATTGTAGGACCTTGACTTGGAACTTCTTTCTTTGCTTCTATTCTTGTAGAATTTGTTGAAGTTCTTCACCATTAAGCTCAATTCTTCATTGAAGACTTGTTTCTCACTTGACGTTGTGGGAGCATCACATGAAGCTATAGCGATCCGACCTCAAACGGTCAAATATATGTGCATAACTGTCATCCCTGGATCGGTAATGCTGGCACACACAATACTCGAGGATTTATAACAGAGTTCAATCACACACTTATTTACATCAAATGTCTCAAAAGAGAACTTATTACAATAATATGGCTGAAGGCCATCTAAATAAGATAACAACGGAAGCTTTGAAGGTAAATGAGTCCATCAACTCCAACGGTATAGCTGAGTGCATAACAACGACCTAGCGCACCTTACTCTTCGTCTAAAAACTCTGCAACATAATACGTTGCAGCCTGTGTAGGTCAGCACATGGAATATGCTGGCAAGATAACACTATAGAGCAATGAACAAGTAACAACTATAACTATATGCATATTTGGCTAGTGGAGGCTCTAAGTTTAATTTTGCATAAAGCTAATTTTTTCCTACAACAAAGTAATATATTTTATTTAACTATGGAATTGATTGAAATTATTGAGAAGGTTCCTCCAACTCAATCCCAAAATAATATTTACAACCCAACAATTTAATTAAGTAAAGTGATGAGATCAAATCAATAATTCAAGTACCAAATACTCAACATGTCCATAACCGGGGACACGGCTAACCATGATTAGTTTATAAACTCTGCATAGGTTTGTGCACTTTTCCCCAAGCATCCCCCGATGCCGCCCCCAGCGTGCGTTCATCACTCGCTCCCCACTACGTGCGCCGGGGCACGATTTCTTGGTGCTAACCTTACCGTGGTTGCAGGAGGAGAACGGTAGCAGGAGGAGCCATTGAGGGCCACCCTCAACATGCCGCCCCCATTGACCACGCCACCCCGAGGGGGGTCCCCGGCAAGGGCGCCAAGCACCAAGCCCATGCACACAGAGGAGGAGGCCCCAGGCGCCGGCGGCTCCGTCCTGGCATCGAATGTCGGTGGGGAGGGGGCCATTTCGTCCCAGCTTGGCATAGGTGAGTTGTTTGCCTCCCGTTCCTGCTCGTTTTTGTTCTTTCAAATTTTGATCTTGGTTTTGCCTCATCCTCCTTCTCGGTATCCAGATCCTTCCTCGGCGGACCAGGAGGACGTGGACACCATCATCGGAGATGTCGCCGGAGAGGCCGCGGCCGAGGCCGACAAGATCGCCGCTGAGGTGGCCGCCAAGGATGTTGCTGAGGACGCTGCCGAGGGGCCTGCCGGGAGCCCGGCGAGGCCGCTGCCGAGGAGGTCGGCAAGGGGCCTGCCGGGGAGGCCAGCAAGGCCTCTGCCGAGGAGGAGGTGGTCAATGACCATTCTTCCTCCTCCACCGCTTCTGGCTCGGGCAAATATCTGAAGGTGGGCGGCGACTTGTTCGTCCACCTCCCATGGACGACGAGCACCAGGGCGCCCGACGAGGGGGAGGTGTTCGACGATGAGGTGCTTGGCACCACCGGGGTTGAGGTCTTCGACGGACCAAGTGTCGTCGGCGGCGGTTCCCAGGAAGAGAGGCTCCTCCAGAGCATGAGCGCCAGCTTCCACAAGCTTCAGACGCTTCACCGTGCCCGCCTGGACAAGGCCAAGTCCAGGGTGGAGCGGTGGACAAGGCGGAGGCGGACCTCGAAGGGCGCGTCGCCGAGGCGCAGTCTTGGTTTCGCCAGGCCTGTGAGGAATTCAAGGCTGCCCAGGACCAGCTGGCCGAGCACAAGCCGGAGCTTGTCATGAAGCAGGCCGACATCGAGAAGGCCCAGGAGACGGCGAGTCGACAGCCGCCAAGGAGGAGGCCGCTCGGATCCAGCACTAGGCCGAGCTGAACTCCCAGGAGGAGGACCTTGCTGCTCGCAAGGAGAAGCTCGCCGCGACACTCCGTGGCAAGGACGAGGAGGTCCAGGAGCTCGTCGTGCAGCGGACCCGGGAACTGGAGCAGAGGCACGAGGAGGCCCTCAATGCTTAGGCCCAGGCCCATGTCGGCAAGGTGAACGAGCTAGAGGCCGAGCGTGACGGGCTGAAGAGGCAGGTCCAGGAGCTGACGAGGGAGAGGAACACGGCCAAGGGCGCTTTGGCTGACACGCAGGCCGCAGTCCTCGAGAAGGCCGAGCTACTCTCCACGGCCAACGAGTCCATCAAGGACCTGAAGCTGAAGCTGGAGGGTCTTGAAGGGGCGCTCTCGGGGGTCAGGGCCTGGGAGGAGACCCTGACCAAGAATCTGGAGGAGAGGCAGCTACGGAAGAACGACGCTGCCAGCCACGCAGAACTTGTGGCGGGCGAGAAGATCTGGGTCAGCCGCCTCGCCGAGGTCACCGGCAGGCTCACCACATAGCTAGCTACCATGGGGATGTCCAACGTGAGGTACGTCCCAGAGCCGAACGTGAGTCCTAATGCCAGGCTGACTCTGTTCTTCGAGGGTGTTCTCGGGGCCCTGCACTACTAGCAAAAGGCCTACTAGTGGTGCACCAGTTTTGCCTACTAATGGCGCACTACTGGTGCGCCACTAGTACAACACCACTAGCATTATATACTAATGGTGCACCACGGGTGCGCCATTAGTATCTGGTATACTAATGGCGCACCACGCCATGCGCCATTAGTATAGACGAACATGCACCATTAGTATGCCTCCCAGGGGGCCATATTTACCCATGTGCTTTGGCATACTAATGGCGCACTGTGGGGTGATGCGCCATTAGTATCCTTTGGCATACTAATGGCGCACTGTGTAGTGATGCGCCATTAGTATCCTTCGGCATACTAATGGCGCACTTTGAGATGATGCGCCATTAGTAAGAATATTAGGTTTTATTTTTTTACTTTTCTAATTTTTGCACAGGTTACAAAATATATTATTGGACAGAATATAGTCAGCACCACACAGCAACAGCAGATTCATCGTATACAATAGAAGATTAGTCTCCGAATACAATTCATCATATTAGTCTCCGAATTCAAAAGACCGAACAAAGATAGAACATTACAAGTCTCGAGACCGCGAGTAGCGAGTTTGTCTTCACATTACAAGTCGATATCGATCATCTAAACTACCATCACATATAAGAGAGCTGCGGTCGTCACGATGAGCATCATCGCGATGAAACTGGTCTTCATCTGGTTCCTCCAATGCTCCCTCCTCTCTCCCGCTAGATAGCGGGCGTATCTAGATTCCGCCTCCGCCCTAGTGGTGTACCCTTTGTAACTGTTACCGCTAAAACGGTGAACCTGTCACTGACACTCCTCCCAGTCGTCGTAGACTCCGAGAACCTTACCCTTGTACACGACATACGACGGCATCTCTATCCACAAGCCAAACAACAGACAATACATGAGCAATATATAAGTATGCAACAAAAGGATCGGAAGAGAAAAACAAGACATTAATAGCACGATTCATGGTCCTACTAATAAATAGCATCGATTACATCTAAGTTGAACGACTATCCAAACCAAAGAGACATACAATTCATTAAAGTTTAATTACAACATGAGCCAATCAGTGTTTCAGAACTACACATAGCATCACTACTTTCGACTCGACTCATGGGACCGGAGCATGGATGAAGCCGCCGCCTGTCGTGATGGTCATGAAATCACGGGTATTGTCAGCCTGCATTTGTAGCGTTGTGTCTATCTCACTGTTGGACGGTTGATATCTGAGGTAGAACTGCCCCGAGGTATGAAGGACATCTTGATGGATGATTTCCGCAAACTCCGACTGGATGCGAAAGAATTCTTGTCTGATGTCCGTGTCCTGGATAGCCGACAAGCTCGCGGCCCAATCTTTGAGATTATCTGGTAGCAGAAGGTGATGATGGTCCCGTATGATCGCCCGCATGTGATGGAGGGCCTAGTAGGCATCCTTCTGACCGCCAGGCGGCTGCTTGACGCAGTAGAACTTAGTATTGTGGGCGAACACGTGCCTGCCGTACCTACGAACTGGCCTGGTCAAGGTGCCTCCAGATTTGGCGTAGCCGGGGAGAACATCATCAAGAACTTTCTTGATATTTGTGTAGTCTATCTTGGAGTCATGGTTCGGGTCGAAATACGTGGCCATGGAATATTTCGGGCTTAGGATGAGTGTGCAATGTGTGTCACTGCACAGAACACGGAATGTTAGAAAAAAACGATTGAAATCTAAGAAATCATATGTTACGGGGTGGTTAAGGGATGACTTACTCGGGAAAGTAAGACACGAGGAAGTTATCCTTATCTTGGTTTGCCAGAATGACGCCTTCGAGGTGTGAACTCGCGACTTGGCGGTCCCCAGCGCTGCCCAAGAGCTTGGCACGCATGTAGAAGGGGTCGACTATCATGATGTCGGGGGTCTTGTCTCTAATGATCCGCATCTCCATACTCAGCGAAAATAGCTGAACGAAGGTGTAGTGCAGCGGATGAAGGTTAAACATAGCAAAGATGTCATCAAACCGCAGGACGATCGTACCCCCGATGGCGCCATCCACAAAGCCCTTGCCCTCTGGCACCTTGGCCACGAAAACCGGGTATGCCACATCATTCTCTCCGAGACGCCGCTTCTCCAAAGAAAGAACACTGTCATGCAGACTCCGCATAGCACCGGTTGCAGCATTGAGCATATTTGTCAGTAGCATCGCCCTACCCGCCGCATGCACCCTCCTCGAGATATCCTTAGGTGAAGGTGGCCTGTCCTGAGCACGGATCGTACTTGGTGCCGGATGGCTCGCACCGGCGCCCTTTTTAGCCTTTCGTTTCCGTCCCTTCTTCTTGATCTGCTATAATGGGGCCGAGTTCTGCTCACAGACCGCCTTCTTGAGCGTGTTGGGGCTGATAATATTTCACACCTCAGCTATCTGAGGCTCGGTGAAGGCGGCAGCTAGAGGCGTCTCCTGAGAACTGAACGCTAGACAACGCTTGTTGCAATTGGGTTTCTCCGCCATACCAGCTAGATCGCGGTCGTCTTGGTTGGGTTCTTGAGAAGGAGGCCCGCAGAACTCGTCACTGCACCTATGTTCGGCAAAGTACTTATTGACGTTGGTAAATGTACCGTCGTCGTTGTCATCGTCGTCCGGATCCTGTGCCATAGGGATGTCTGGCATGTCCGGTAGCGTTGCGGCGTTCTTGCCATGGCTTGGCGCCGGCACGAGTGGCGGTCTTGTCTGTGGGGTGGTGTCCCCCGCCCCAAACGAATCTGGCTCTTCGGCCAAAGCAGGGGCCAGCTTACACAGGCGCTGAGGGTCATCTCATCTTCTTCGTTGGCCCTAGCGGGTCGAATTGGAGGTAACAGCTCGTCACAGCCTGGCAGCACCCGAACCACTTCAACCCTATACACTTTGGGTGGCATCAGATTACCGTGGAACACGGGGTTGCCCGGTTGAACGATTCTGCCCTTGGCGACATCAACGAACTCGCCGCCCACGAAGTGCAGGAGAGTGCAAGGAACATCGGCGGCGCCCTGCGAAAACATGTAGGGCGTCAGGGATGCCCAGTCAAAGGGAAGGATATGAAGTCATCGCCCGAGAGGCTTAGTTACCATGATGCCATCGAGCTCGGCTAATGTCGAGGCACCGCCAACGGTGGGCGTGCAACTGACGGAGGGGCCGCTTGCTGGCGAGGTGTCGGCCGGCGTACACCTGGGTGCATTAAGCTCCAATGTCCATGCCGGCGCCGGAGACACGAATACCGCCTCCGCCGGAGACACCAATGGCGCCGCCTGCACATTGTGTGAGTTGCTGGCCGTGAAGCTGGGAACCGGGGGAGGCCCCTGTTGGCCGCCCGCAATCCACATCGTCAGCCCATGAATCAACGTAGGAACCATGGCGTTGAGCGTCGTTCCCAGTTGTTGTTGCACTTGCTCTTGGACAATCTCCGGAATCTGCGCCACTTGTGCCTTGAGTGCTTCAACCTCGCGCGACTAGCTTTGCGAGCTAGTATTTTTCTCCTTTCGCCCACCAGCGGTATAGTATGACGACCATTTTGTGGACAAGCCTTTGTCGGCCACACGACCAGCTGACGTCGGCTTACTGAGCTTATCCTTGTTTTTCGTTACGTTCAACGCCCTATTTAAAGGGGTGTCGAAAGGGGAGCTCTGAGACGACCCCGCGCTACTGCTTTCATTGTCCTACGGAAGGAACGCGAACCATTTAAAATTATTGGGGATTAATTAGAATGCAACCATATGGAGCTAATTACGCGGGGGATCTATTCCTTACCAGAACAAGCTCAAGCGCCCTGGTCTTCGGATCCGTGGTAAGCACCTTTGTTACCGGGTCCTCCTTGTACCGGGCCCTGAGAAAGTTCCTGGTCTGCTTGTCACGGTATTTCTCGAAGTGGGGTGGTAGGCCTTGCTCGGCATGCTCCGTGTCCTCCTTGACCCATATAGGCTCCGCCACTCTGTAACCGCCGGGACCGAGTTGGTGGACCCCTAAGTTCAACTTCTGCATTTCTTTCCCCCACTAACTTGGTTCGGAGGTTGCGCTGCTCTCGCACTTGATCTTGAACTCCTTATAGTCATATTCGCTCATCAAAGGATATTTCGCCTTGATCTTCTCATAACTATCACCTTTTTCAACCATTGCCTTCACCGTGCTTTTCCAAGTAGACAGGGCCGTGCTCATCCTCGTGAGGGCGGCACCGTTCACTTTATTCCCTGAGAGGCGTGTGTTTGCAAACTCAGTGGGGAACTTGTATTGTTCGTGCAGCTTCGTGAAGAGGAGGCTGCGCAAATTCCCTCGGTCCTTATGCCTTAGGTTCTCGGTGTTGATCGAGACGGTGCTCTGGAGAATGCACCCAAGCTGAACCGAGTACCCCTTGACTACGTGTTTGGGCGCCATCAGATGCCCATCGGAGTTCATTCAGTAAATTCCTTCCTGACAGTGCCGAGCACGCTCGGGCGCCAGTCCTTCCGTTGCCTCTTTGGCTGGCTGCCATTTGTGTGTGCACCGCCATCATCAGTGGTGGCATTCGCGGCGCCATCATCAGTGGTGTCATCCCCGACGCCGCTAGGGGTTGTGTAGTCAGGATCGGTGTCTTCCGCGGCGTCCTCATAGCGGTCAGGTTCTTCCTCCAACTCCTAGGACAGCTCCCAGAATTGCTTGCCGCCCGAACCGCCGGCCTCATCGTTCTGGGCCATGTTTCGCTCTAAATAGGAAAAAAGTTTGGTCAAAAAGTTGGTTATTGTCAAGGAACAAGATCATGGTCTCATCATTTAAGGTTTGTCGACACCGAGGCATCCTAAAAGCTAAGATTTTATCATTTAGGGTTTGTCGACGCCGAGGCACCGTAAAAGCCTAAGCGTACATCATTTAGGTTCTCATCGCGACACCGAGGCACCCTAAAAGCCAATGTTTCATCATTTAGGGTTTGTCGACTATAAGTTGGGCCTAATCACTTGGCTCTATTAGCACCTATGGTTTAATGCAGCAAGAATAAAGGGGCAGTTGATCCTACTTAATTAAGTACTAAGATACCCCGACCCATGCATTAGTAGCAAGTACCCCATATGTCCGATTTTTTTAGCAAAGTCGTGCTAAAATTCACGGAAAATTTCAGCATGACCTTTGCTAAAAATAGGACATATGGAGTACCCGAATTTGCCGTAACAGAAGTTAATCGACATTCCGGCGAACTCAAGGGCCTCTCGGGGTACCTGCAAAATCATCATGACACGAAGGTCGGAGACAAAACCTAGCAAACTAGCACCACAATGTGCCTCTACTTTCATATGGATGAAAAGGCCACAGACCATATGGTCCTCTGCTTTCATATGGACAAAAATCAGCTCAACTTGGATCATGGCAATTTACTTTCATGGAGCATGTGCATTGAGTCCAGAAGCAAAGACTCTACAGTGAAATGAAAAAACCTTGGAAATATATTTATGATAACTCTGAATGGATCAGAAGGTGCATATGCACTTGTAAAAAAAAGGTATGCATTTGCAGCAGCTTTGTTCTGATGATGACACCATTCTGTTAATAAGGTAAGATACACATACATATAGGTAGGAGCTGCAGCTATCAATTGCAATCTGACCACCATTATCACATGTGCCTCCAAAACCTAGTACTGAAAGGTGGAAGCAGGGCAGGAAAAAAGTGTTGCTGATGATGCAGAGATGGCTGGCTATGACTGGCTCCATTGACACACACAATCAATGGGCCTCCCAAATTAAACTGGCCACCCAGCCAGCTAGCTAATGATACTAGCCCATGATCATGCCCTATTTTTACCCATGCACATCTCTCTTTTCTTTTTTGTAGCCCAAGGTATCCACCAAATAAGATCCAATTAAAAAGAAAAAAAATAGAGTTGTCTGCTTCAAAAAAATATGCTGTCCCAGTGTTGTAAGATGGACCAACTATATCAAATACCACCAGAGATTATAGTTGGTAGCGATAATCAGTATCAAGTTATTCACAGAAAAGAACATTTTGGGGAGCTTTTTTTAGCATATTTGTTATGGTTCCTGCGGCAACTCTCAGCTTTCATATTCTAATGATACATGGCCATTGTCATTGAAGATGTCATGAATCATCTCTAGAGAAATTCAATCAACTAGTACTAACAAAACATCCATACATTACTAATGAATTTCGTTTCCAGGTGACAATTAAAACCTAGTACTGAATTTACTAATGAACTGATGATGCAGAGAAGCGTAGGAACAAAACCTAGTACTGAATCAGACTGGACAGATCAAATGTGCTCTTGAGATTGAACGAGATCGATCTAGGGTTTGAGCGAGGCTCACCAGGAGACGGTGAAGACGGCGAAGCAAAGGCAGCGGGTGACGCCGGAGACCAGCAGCTGCGCGAGGAGGAGCACGAAGAAGGCGTAGACGCCGTAGACGATGGAGGCGTCGGTGTCGTAGAGGCAAGAGGAGCGCTCGTCATACTCGTCCGGCACCACCTTGCCCTACGAGACAGAGAAGGGGCCGTCAGCCCCGGCGCAGGC
>NC_041386.1:174067336-174067987 GCF_002162155.2 Triticum dicoccoides | reverse complement strand
AGGCGAAGACGTTGAGGAAGATGAGGAAGCTGCAGAGCCCGAGGGAGGCCGGCGGGGGTGGGGGTGGGGGCGCAGGGGCGCGGGGGCGGCGGGGGTGGAGTCCGGCGGGGGTCGGGGCGGCGGCATCATGGGTCGGGGAAGCGCGCGGGTGGATCTGGCGAGGGAGAGAGGGACGAAGGGGATCTGGCGAGGGAGCGGGAGGAATTAGATAGGGGGAAAGCTTACTAATGGCGCACCCCCCGTCGGTGCGCCATTAGTAATCTTTTTTTATATAGCAATGGCGCACCAGCAGGAGGTGCGCCATTAGTAATCTTTTTTTATATAGCAATGGCGCACCAGCAGGAGGTGCGCCATTAGTAATCTTTTTTTATATAGCAATGTCGCACCAGCCAGAGGTGCGCCATAAGTAATTATTATTATTGTTTTTTGCTGATTCTAATAATTTTTAAGAAAATGAATATGAATATGAAACAATAATAATTTTTTAAAAATATCATCAAATTTGTTATTTGAAAATATTTATGAATATGAAAAAATATCATCAAATTTATTATTTGAAAATATCATCAAATTTGTTATTTGAAAATATAATCAAATTTGTTTTTTTGGATTTTTAGTTGCATTCATTTGTGATGGTGGAGCGGGGAGGGT
>NC_041386.1:174044238-174067041 GCF_002162155.2 Triticum dicoccoides | reverse complement strand
TCAAGATGGAGGGGGATAGCGATCGAGATGGAGGGGGATCTAGATCGAGTGTCCTCATGAATATTCAATATTTTTTCATATTGAATATGAAAAAATATCATCAAATTTGAAAAAATATTCATGAATTCAAAAAGTGCCCATGAAATTTGAAAATTCATGAGTTCAAAACGTGTCCATGTAATACAATCGAGAAATGAAGACTACGATTTAAATACAATCGATCTTAGCTAGCTATCTGTTCACAATCTTCTTGCCCTTATTTTTCGTAAATGGAGTTCTTCTCTTGAATGGACGTCCTTTAGGTAGGGTGGTCCTGCTTCTTCTTGTGGTGTATGCTGCTACTTCATCGTCGTCGTCATGTTCGATCTTCGGGTCGCCGTATGATACGTCCATTTTGCATCATGCTTTTATATCGATATTTATTGTATTATGGACTGTTATTTCACTTTATGTCACAATACTTATGGCTATTCTCTCTTATTTTACAAGGTTTACATAAAGGAGGGAGAATGCCGGCAGCTGGAATTCTGGGCTGGAAAAGGAGCAAATATTAGAGACCTATTCTGCGCAACTCCAAAAGTCCTGAAACTCCACGGAACATCTTAAAATAAATAAAGAAAAATCCTCGCCAAAGATGAAGGCTAGGGGGCCCACACCCTGCTCACAAGGGTGGGGGGCGCCCCCCTAGGGCGCGCCCCCCTACCTCGTGGGCGCCTGGTGGCTCTCCGACGTCCATCTTCTCCTATATGAAGTCTTTCGATGAGAAAAAAAATAAGAAGGAACTTTTTGGGACGAGATTCCGCCGCCACGAGGCGGAACCTTAGCGGAACCAATCTACAGCTCCGGCAGAGCTGTTCTGCCGGGGATACTTCCCTCCGGGAGGGGGAAATCATCACCATCATCATCACCAACTCTCCTCTCATCGGGAGAGGGCAATCTCCATCAACATCTTCACCAGCACCATCTCATCTCCAAACCCTAGTTCATCGCTTGTATCCAATTCTTGTCTCCAAGTCCGGGATTGGTGCTAGTAGGTTGCTAGTAGTGTTGATTACTCCTTGTAGTTGATGCTAATTGGTTTATTTGGTGGAAGATCATATGTTCAGATCCTATATGCATATTATTACCCCTCTGATTATGAACATGAATATGCTTCGTGAGTAATTACGTTTGTTCCTGAGGACAAGGGAGAAGTCTTGCTATTAGTAGTCATGTAAATTTGGTATTCATTTGATATTTTGATAAGATGTATGTTGTCTAGCCTCTAGTGGTTTCATGTGAACGTCGACTACATAACACTTCACCATAATTTGGGCCTAGAGGAAGGCATTGGGAAGTAATAAGTAGATGATGGGTTGCCAGAGTGACAGAAGCTTAAACCCTAGTTTATGCGTTGCTTCGTAAGGGGCTGATTTGGATCCACATGTTTCATGCTATGGTTAGGTTTACCTTAATACTTTTGTTGTAGTTGCGGATTCTTGCAATAGAGGTTAATCATAAGTGGGATGCTCGTTCAAGTAAGAACAGCACCCAAGCACCGGTCCACCCACATATCAAATTATCAAAGTATCAAACGCGAATCATATGAACGTGATGAAAACTAGCTTGACGATATTCCCATGTGTCCTCGGGAGCGCTTTCCCTATTATAAGAGTTTGTTCCGGCTTGTCCTTTACTACAAAAGGATTGGGCCACCTTGCTGCACTTTATTTACTTTTGTTACTTGTTGCTCATTACAATCAATCTTATCACAAAACTATCTGTTACCACTTATTTCAGTACTTGCAGAGAATACCTTGCTGAAAACCGCTTATCATTTCCTTCTGCTCCTCGTTGGGTTCGACACTCTTACTTATCGAAAGGACTACGATAGATCCCCTATACTTGTGGGTCATCAAGACTCTTTTCTAGCACCGTTGCTGGGGAGTGTAGCGCCTTTGGTAGGTGGAATTTGGTAAGGAAAAATTTATATAGTGTGCTGAAATTTACTGTCACTTGCTACTATGGAAAGTAATTCTTTGAGGGGCTTGTTCGGGGTATCTTCACCCCATCCAGTAGAGCAAAGAGTTGCTCCTCAACCTACTGAACCTATTGAAAATGAAACTCCTTTTGAATTTCCTTAGGGTATGATGGCAAAACTGCTAGCTAACCCTTTTACAGGAGATGGAACAAAGCATCCTGATGAGCACTTAATATATGTGGATGAAGTTTGTGGATTATTTAAGCTTGCAGGTATACCCGATGATGTTGCTAAGAAGAAGGTCTTCCCTTTATCTTTTAAGGGAGACGCATTGATATGGTATAGGCTATGTGATGATATGATATCATGGGACTATAAAAGATTGAAGTTGGAATTTCATCAAAAGTATTACCCTATGCATCTTGTTCATCGTGATCGCAATTATATATATAATTTCTGGCCTCGCGAAGGAGAAAGCATCGCTCAAGCTTGGGGGAGGCTTAAATCAATGTTATATTCATGCCCCAATCATGAGCTCTCAAGAGAAATGATTATTCAAAAAATTTATGCTCGGCTTTCTGAAAACAATCGCACCATGCTCGATACTTCTTGTGCTGGCTCTTTTATGATGAAGACTATTGAATTTAAATGGAATTTATTGGATAGAATTAAACGCAACTCTGAAGATTGGGACCTCGACGAAGGTAAGGAGTCAGGTATGACACCTAAGTTTGATTGTGTTAAATCTTTTATGGACACCGATATTTTCCGTAAGTTTAGCACTAAATATGGACTTGACTCTGAGATAGTAGCTTCTTCCTGTGAATCTTTTGCTGCTTATGTTGATCTCCCTAAGGAGAAGTGGTTTAAATATCATCCTCCCATAGAAGTAAAAGTAGCTGCACCTATTAAAGTTGAAGAAAAGACTGTCACTTATAATGATCCTATTGTTCCTACTTCTTATGTTGAGAAACCACCTTTCCCTGTTAGAGTAAAGGATCATGCTAAAGCTTCAACTGTTGTTCGTAAAAGCAATATTAGAACTTATACACCCCCTGAGCAAGTTAAAGTAGAACCTAATGTTGCTATTGTTAAAGATCTCTTGTCTAATAATATTGATGGGCATGTTATTCAGTTCGAAGGTGAAACTGCTAGAATTGCTAAACCTTGTGATAAAGATAAACATAGACCTGTGGTAGGCGTGCCTGTTATTTCTGTTAAAATAGGAGATCATTGTTATCATGGCTTATGTGATATGGGTGTGAGTGCTAGTGTTATACCGCATACTTACGAAGAAATTAAGAATGAAATTGCACCTGCTGAGTTAGAAGGTATTGATGTCACAATTAAACTTGCCAATAGAGATACTATTTCACCAATTGGAATTGTTAGAGATGTTGAAGTCTTGTGTGGGAAAACTAAATATCCTGCTGATTTTCTTGTTCTTACTTCCCCACAAGATAGCTTTTGCCCCATTATATTTGGTAGACCCTTCTTAAATACTGTCAATGCTACCATAGATTGCACAAAGAATGTTGTTACTATTGGCTTGGATGATATGGTTCATGAGTTTAATTTCACTAAATTTAGCAAACAACATCGTGAGGAAGAATTACCTAGTAAGGATGAAATTATTGGTCTTGCTTCTATTGCCGTACCTACTAGTGATCCTTTAGAACACTATCTACTAGACCATGAAAATGATATGTTCATGAATGAAAGAAGGGAAATAGATGAAGTATTCTTTAAACAGGAACCTATTCTGCAACATAATTTGCATGTTGAAATTTTAGGGGATCCTCCTCCACCCAAGGGTGATCCCGTGTTTGAGCTTAAACATTTGCCTGATAATCTTAAGTATGCTTATCTTGATGAAAAGAAGATATATCCTATTATTATTAGTGCTAACCTTTCAGAGCATGAAGAAGAAAGATTATTGAAAACTCTGAAGAAGCATCATGCTGCTATTGGATATACTCTTGATGAATGCTATGCTTTGTGTGATTTGGGTGCTAGTGTTTCCACGATTCCAAAAACTTTGTGTGATGTGCTAGGTTTCCGTGAATTTGATTATTGTTCTTTAAATTTGCATCTTGCGGATTCCACCATTAAGAAACCTATGGGAAGGATTAATGATGTTCTTATTGTTGCAAATAGGAATTATGTGCCCATAGATTTCATTGTTCTTGATATAGATTGCAATCCTACATGTCCTATTATTCTTGGTAGACCTTTCCTTAAAACGATTGGTGCAATTATTGACATGAAAGAAGGAAATATTAGATTCCAATTTCCGTTAAGTAAAGGCATGGAACACTTTCCTAGGAAGAAAATTAAATTGCCTTATGAATCTATTATGAGAGCCACTTATGGATTGCATGCCAAAGACGACAATACCTAGATCTATCCTTGTTCTTATGCCTAGCTAGGGGCGTTAAACGATAGCGCTTGTTGGGAGGAAACCCAATTTTATTTTTGTTCTTTGCTTTTTGATCTTATTTAGTAATAAATAATTCATCTAGCTTCTGTTATGATTGTGTTTTTTGTTTTAATTAGTGTTTGTGCCAAGTAAAGCCTTTAGGATCTTCTTGGGTGATTGTTGTTTGATCTTGCTGATAAAAACAGAAAGTATGCGCTCACAAAAATAATTATCATTTTTTACCAGAGAGCGATAAAATACCAATTCCAACTGAAGTAGATCAATATACTTTTTATTCTGGTCTTTCTAATTTTTCAGAATTTTTGAAGTTACAGAAGTATTCGAAACCTCCAGATTGCTACAGATTGTTCTGTTTTTGACAGATTCTATTTTTCGTGTGTTGTTTGCTTATTTTGACGAATCTATGAGTAGTATCGGGGGGTATGGACCATAGAGAAGTTGGAATAAAATAGGTTTAACACCAATATAAATAAAGAATGAGTTCATTACAGTACCTTAAAGTGGTGGTTTATTTTCTTATACTAACGGAGCTCATGAGATTTTTTGTTGAAGTTTTGTGTTGTGAAGTTTTCAAGTTTTTGGGTAAAGATTTGATGGATTTTGGAATAAGGAGTGGCAAGAGCCTAAGCTTGGGGATTCCCAAGGAACCCCAAGGTAAAATGAAAGGACAACCAAAATCCTAAGCTTGGGGATGCCTCGGAAGGCATCGCCTCTTTCATCTTCATCTATTGGTAACTTTACTTGAGGCTATATTTTTATTCACCACATGATATGTGCTTTGCTTGGAGCGTCTTGTATGATTTGAGTCTTTGCTTTTTAGTTTACCACAATCATCCTTGTTGTACACACATTTTGGGAGAGACACGGATGAATCAGAATGTATTAGAATACTCTATGTGCTTCACTTATATCTTTTGAGCTAGATAATTTTGCTCTAGTGCTTCACTTATATCTTTTGAGCTAGATAATTTTGCTCTAGTGCTTCACTTATATCTTTTTAGAGCACGGTGGTGGTTTTATTTTATTGAAGTTATTGATCTCTCATGCTTCACTTATATTATTTTGAGAGTCTTTTAGAACAGCATGGTAATTTGCTTTGGCTATAAACTAGTCCTAATATTATGGGCATCCAAGATGGGTATAATAAAATTTTTCATATAAAGTGCGTTGAATACTATGAGAAGTTTGATGCTTGATGATTGTTTTGAGACATGAGGATGGTGATATTAAAGTCATGCTAGTTGAGTAGTTGTGAATTTGAGAAATACTTGTGTTGAGGTTTGCAAGTCCCGTAGCATGCACGTATGGTAACCGTTGTGTAACAAATTTGAAGCATGAGGTGTTTCTTTTATTGTCTTCCTTATGAGTGGCGGCCGGGGACGAGCGATGGTATTTTCCTACCAATCTATTCCCCTATGAGCATGCGCGTAGTTCTGGGTTTTGATGACTTGTAGATTTTTGCAATAAGTATGTGAGTTCTTTATGACTAATGTTGATTCCATGGATTATACACACTCTCACCTTTCTACCGTTGCTAGCATCTCTAGTACCGCGTAACTTTCACTGGTACCATAAACCCACCATTTACCTTCCTCAAAATAGCCACAATACCTACCTATTATGGCATTTCTGTAGCCATTCCGAGATATATTGCCATGCAGCTTTCCACCGTTCCGTCTATTGTGACACGCTCCATCATTGTCATATTGCCTTGCATGATCATGTAGTTGACATCGTATTTGTGGCAAAGCCACCATTCATAATTTTTTCATACATGTCACTCTTGAGTCATTGCACATCCTGGTACTCCGCTGGAGGCACTCATATAGAGTCATATTTTGTTCTAAGTATCGAGTTGTAATCCTTGAGTTGTAAATAAATAGAAGTGTGATGATCATCATTATTAGAGCATTGTCCCGTGTGAGGAAATAAAAAAAGAGGCCAAAGAAGCCAATGAAGAAAGGAAGGCCAAACAAGCCAAACAAAAAAAGAGAGAAAAAGAGAGGAGGGACAATGCTACTATCCTTTTTCCACACTTGTGCTTCAAAGTAGCACCATGATCTTCATGATATAGAGACTCTTATTTTGTCACTTTCATATACTAGTGGGAATTTTCGTTATGGAACTTGGCTTGTATATTCCAACAATGGGCTTCCTCAAAATGCCCTAGGTCTTCGTGAGCAAGCAAGTTGGATGCACACCCACTTAGTTTCCTTTGTTGAGCTTTCATACATTTATAGCTCTAGTACATCCGTTGCATGGCAATCCCTACTCACTCACATTGATATCTATTGATGGGCATCTCCATATCCCATTAATATGCCTAGTTGATGTGAGACCATCTTCCTCCTTTTTGTATTCTCGACAACCACCATTCTATTCCACCTATAGTGCTATGACCATGGCTCACGCTCATGTATTGCGTGAAAGTTGAAAAAGTTTGAGAATACTAAAGTATGAAACAATTGCTTGGCTTGTCATCGGGGTTGTGCATGATCTGAATATTTTGTGTGATGAAGATGAGGCATAGCCAAACTATATGATTCTGTAGGGATGAACTTTCTTTGGCCATGTTATTTTGAGAAGACATGATTACTTTGTTAGTATGCTTGAAGTATCATTATTTTTATGTCAATATTAAACGTTTGTCTTGAATCTTTCGGATCTGAACATTCATGCCACAATAAAGAAAATTACATTGATAATTATGTTATGTAGCATTCCACATCAAAAATTCTGTTTTTATCATTTACCTAATCGAGAACGAGCAGGAATTAAGCTTGGTGATGCTTGATACGTCTCGAACGTATCTATAATTTTTGATTGTTCCATGCTATTATATTATCTGTTTTGGATGTTTAATGGGCTTTAATATGCTCTTTTATATTATTTTTGGGACTAACCTATTAACCGGAGGCCCAGTGCAAGTTTATGTTTTTTTTGCCTATTTTAGGGTTTCGCAGAAAAGGAATACCAAATGGAGTCCAAACGGAATGAAACCTTCGCAATGATCTTTATTGGACCGAAAGCAATCCAGAAGACTTGGAGTCGAAGTCTGGTACTCCATTTGGCGGCCACGAGGCAGGAGGGCACGCTCCCACCCTCGTGGGCCCCACGTAACTCCACCGACATACTTATTTCACCTATATATACTCTTATACCCTAGATCGATCGCAGAGAGCCACGAAACCACTTTTCCACCGCCGCAACCTTCTGTACCCATGAGATCCCATCTTGGGGCCTCTTCCGGCGATCTTCTGGAGGGGGAATCGATCACGGAGGGCTTCTACATCAACACCATAGCCTCTCCGATGAAGCGTGAGTAGTTTACCACAGACCTTCAGGTCCATAGTTATTAGCTAGATGGCTTATTCTCTCTCTTTGATTCTCAATACAAAGTTCTCCTCGATGTTCTTGGAGATCTATTGGATGTAATACTCTTTTGCGGTGTGTTTGCTGATATCCGATGAATTGTGGGTTTATGAACAAGATTATCTATGAATATTATTTGGTTCTTCTCTGAATTCTTATATGCATGATTTGATATCTTTGCAAGTCTCTTCGAATTATCGATTTAGTTTGGCCTATTAGATTGATGTTTCTTGCAATGGGAGAAGTGCTTAGCTTTGGGTTCAATCTTGCGGTGTCCTTTCCTAGTGACAGTAGGGGCAGCAAGGCACGTAGTGTATTGTTGCCATCAAGGAAAAAAGATGGGGTTTATATCATATTATTTGAGTTTATCCCTCTACATCATTTCATATTGCTTAATGCGTTACTCTGTTCTTATGAACTTAATACTCTAGATGCATGCTGGATAGCGGTCGATGTGTGGAGTAATAGTAGTAAATGCAGAATCATTTGGATCTACTTGACACCGACGTGATGCCTACATTCATGATCATTGCCTTACATATCTTCATAACTATGCGCTTTTCTATCAATTTCTCGGCAGTAATTTGTTCACCCACCGTAATACATGCTATCTTGAGAGAAGCCACTAGTGAAACCTATGCCCCCCGGGCCTCTTTCTTATTATATTGCATCTCTTTTATTTACATCGTATCTCTTTTACTATTTTGCAATCTTTACTTTCCAATCTATAAAACAAAAATACCAAAAATATTTACTTTACTATCTTTATTAGATCTCACATTTGCGAGTGACTGTGAAGGGATTGACAACCCCTTTATCGTGTTGGTTGCAAGGTTCCTGATTGTTTGTGTAGGTACTAAGTGACTTGTGCATTGTCTCCTACTAGATTGATACCTTGGTTCTCAAAATTGAGGGAAATACTTATGCTACTTTGCTGCATCACCCTTTCCTCTTCAAGGGAAAACCAACACATGCTCAAGAGGTAGCAGGGGGGTGTGCCCCCCTGTGGCGTGCCCTGCACCCTTGCCATTGCCTCGGGACTCTTTTGACTTGGTTCCCAAGTCCTATGTGTGTCTTCTGGTCCAATAAAAATCATTGTAGAGTTTTATTCCGTTTGGAATCCATTTGATATTTGTTTTCTGTGAAACTCAAAAACTAGGGGAAAAAAGAGAAAATGGCACTGGGCTCTAGGTTAATAAATTAGTCCCAAAAATAATATAAAATAGCATATAAATGCATATGAAACATCCAAAACAGATAATATAATAGCATGGAACAATAAAAAATTATAGATACATTAGAGACATATCAAGCATCCCCAAGCTTAATTCCTGCTCGTCCTCGAGTAGGTAAATGATAAAAATAGAATTTTTGATGTGGAATGCTAGCTAACATATTTATCTATGTAATTTTATTTATTGTGGCATCAATATTCAGATCCATAAGATTCAAAACAAAAGTTTAATATTGACATAAAAACAATAATACTTCAAGCATACTAACAAAGCAATCATGTCTTCTCAAAATAACAAGGCCCAAGAAAGTTATCCCTACGAAATCATATAGTCTGGCTATGCTCCATCTTCATCACACAAAGTATTAAATCATGCACAACCCCGATGACAAGCCAAGAATTTGTTTCATACTTTTGATGTTCTCAAAGTTCTTCAACTTTCACGCAATACATGAGCGTGAGCCATGGATATAACACTATAAGTGGAATAGGATATGGTGGTTGTGGAGAAGACAAAAGGAAGGAGATAGTCTCACATTAACTAGGCGTATCAACAGGTATGGATATGCCCATCAATAGATATCAATGTGAGTGAGGATTGCCATGCAACGGATGCATTAGAGCTATAAGTGTATGAAAGCTCAAAAAGAAACTAAGTGGGTGTGCATCGACCTCGCTTGCTCATGAAGACCTAGGACAATTTGAGGAATCCCATCACTGGAATACACAAGCCAAAATCTATAATCAAAATTTCCCACTAGTATATGAAAGTTACAACATAGGAGACTCTATCATGAAGATCATGGTGCTACTTTGAAGCACAAGTGTAGAAAAATGATAGTAGCATTGCCCCTTCTCTCTTTTCTCACATTTTTTTTATTTTGGGCTCTTTGGGCTCTATTTTTTCTTTTCCTTTTTAAATATTTTTCGTCCGGAGTCTCATCCCAACTTGTGAGGGAATCATAGTCTCCATCATCCTTTTCTCACATGCGACAAATGCTCTAATAATGATGATCATCACACTTTTATTTACTTTGCAACTCAAGAATTACAACTTGATACTAGAACAAATATATGACTCTATATGAATGCCTCCGGCGGTGTACCGGGATGTGCAATGACTCAAGAGTGACATGTATAAAAAATATGAATGGTGGCTTTGCCACAAATACGATGTCAACTACATGATCATGCAAAGGAATATGACAATAATGAAGTGTGTCATAATAAACGGAACGGTGGAAGTTGCATGGTAATATATCTCATAATGGCTATGGAAATGCTATAATAGGTAGGTGTGGTGTTTGTTTTGAGGAAGGTAAATGGTGTGTGTAATGCACCGGCGAAAGTTGCGCAGTACTAGAGAGTCTAGCAATGGTGGAAGGGTGAGAGTGCGTATAATCCATGGACTCAACATTAGTCATAAAGAATTCACATACTTATTGCAAAAGTTTATTATTTATCTAAACAAAGTACTACACGAATGCTCCTAGGGGGATAGATTGGTAGGAAAAGACCATCGCTCGTCCCCAACCGCAGCTCATAAGGAAGACAATCAATAAATAAATCATGCTCTGACTTCATCACATAACGGTTCACCATACGTGCATGCTACGGGAATCACAAACTTTAACACAAGTATTTCTATCAATACTTACTCACTAGCATGACTCTAATATTACCATCTTTATATCTCAAAACAATCATAAGGACTCAAACTTCTCATAGTACTCAATGCACTTAATACGAAAGTTTTTATTATACCCTCTTGGATGCCCATCATATTAGGAGTAAATTCATAACCAAAGCAAATTACGATGCTATTTAGAGAGACTCTCAAAATAATATAAGTTAAGCAAGAGAGTTCAACAATTTCTATAAAATAAAACCACCGCCGTGCTCTAAACAGATATAAGTGAAGCGCTAGAGCATATTGCCTAGCTCAAAAGATATAAGTGAAGCAAATAGAGTATTCAAAAGGTGTGCACAGCAAGGATGATTGTGGCAAACTAAAAATAAAAGACTCATATCATACAAGACGCTCCAAGCAAAACACATATCATGTGGTGAATAAAAATATAGCCTCAAGTAAATTTACCTAAGGATTGAAGACGAAAGAGGGGATGCCTTCCGGGGCATCCCCAAGATTAGGCTCTTGGTTATCCTTGAATATTACCTTGGGGTGCCTTGGGCATCCCCAAGCTTAGGCTCTTGCCACTCCTTATTACATAGTCCATCAAATCTTTACCCAAAACTTGAAAACTTCACAACACAAAACTCAACAGAAAACTCATGATATCCGTTACTATAACAAAATAAAATCACCACCTTTGGTAATGTTGTCAACTCATTATTTATTTATATTGGTGTAATATCTACTTTATTTCAACTTCTCCATGGTTCATACCCCCCCCCCCGATACCACCTATAGATTCATCAAAAAAAGCATAACAACACATAGAAAACAGAATCTGTCAAAAACAAAACAGTCTGTAGTAATCTGTAAACTTAGAATACTTATTTAACTCCAAAATTTCTAAAAAATTAGGACAACAGAGGAAATTTATATATAAATCTTGTGCAAAAAGAATCAGTATTTTATGGCACTTCTGTTAAAATTGAAAATTATTTTTCTGGGTGCAAAAGTTTCTGTTTTTCAGCAAGATCAAAACAACTATCACCGTAAGCCATCCCAAAGGTCACACTTGGCACAAACACTAATTAAAACACCAAAACACAATTGATACAGAGGTAATAATGTGTACTTTTTTCAAGAACAGTAGCAAAACAAAAAACACAAAAATAAAATTGGGTTGCCTCCCAACAAGCGCTATTGTTTAACACCCCTAGCTAGGCATTGATAATTTTGATTATGCTCACATGGAAGATAGCAATTGAAACACGAAGAGAGAATCATGTAGCATGTGAAAACACATCTAAGTCTAAAAAACTTCCTATACATAGGCATCTTATAAGCAAACAAATTATCAAGGCAAGCAAAAAATAGCATATCCAAGGAAGAAGAAAGGAACAATAGCAATCTCAACAGAACGAGAGGTAATTTAGTAACATGAAAATTTCTACAACCATATTTTCCTCTCTCATAATAATTACACGTAGGATCATAATCAAATCCAATAATATAACTACCGCATAAAATATTCTCAACATGATCCACAAGCATGCAAAGTTGACACTCTTCCAAAATAGTGGGATTATCATCAAATAAAGTCATGACCTCTCCAAACCCATTGTTGTCGGTGCAACAAACACTTGGTCTGTTGCCCAGACTATGCATAGGCCTAAGATCAAGATTGCAACATCCAAGACCAGATCAAGCGCAAGAGATCAGCTCTTTGGGGAATCAGAGGGCGGATCAAGAAGACCAAGATAAGCCATAAGAAGCAAGACACTACTTAGGGAAAAAACCCTTGCCGGGCAGGCGAGCCAGGAGTGGTCAAGGTAGCCCCGAAGAAAAAGTCTCCAGACTCCCCCGGCAGGCTTGCCGAGCTCAAGGAAGGCAAAATACCCTGCCAAGGCTTCACCGCTCCACCTCACAGCAACACAAGTCATTGATTGGTGCGGTGTCAAGCCCCAAGGTGACTAGGTGGCTGTTTCCTGCCACATGGCAGCCACTTTTTATGGAAATCATCTCCAAATGACACCCGTCCAGTGACGTGTCAAGCAGGTAGGCGCGAAGCTAGCAAAGCAACCCGGCAAGGCTTGCCGGGCACACCGTGATGTGACACTAAGCGGCGCATTTAATGCGCTCTATCTTGCGTGTAGAGTTAGGTATGATAGCACTATTTGCTATCTAATCAGGACACAATGACTGATTTGCCACTGTGGTGACCTCTTGATCTATAAAAGGAGGCCCATGGCAGCCATAGAAATGATTCGGACCCTGGTACACTCATACGCGTGTGGCCAGTCTTGTCCCGTGCCAACCCTGCCGGGCAAGAGCGACGTGTTTCCACCACAATCACCAAAGCAGGAGTAGGGTTTTACGCGTCGCGGCGGCACGAACCCAGGTAAAATTGCCTGTGCGATCTCTGTCGTGCTGCGCTACGCTTCTCCGCTCTTTGTGCAATGTGCTCGTCCCCCTGCCGAACCACAAGGGGCTCATGGCCCCATAGGTGGTCATGGTTTCCCATGACATCTTTGGCGCACCATGTTGGGGGTAGCACTTGTGCGAACCCGAGAGCGTACGTAGCGCGTCATCTTCATCATCATTTTCTTCATCAACGGCTCCATCGTCCATGGCGCCTAAGAAGAAGCCCAGTGTCACCGCTCACCCATCCACCTCGAAGGCCCTGCCGCCCGGGGCAATTGATGCAGCGGGGGCTACGGGGGCGCTTGAAGATGTGGACGCTGCAGGGGACGCGGTCGGCATAGGTAGCGTCGTCACCGCCTCCCCTGTGGCCAAAGTAGGAGTAGGAGACACCGAAGAAGGACAGCTCCAACAACATCCCAACGACTACGCTCCGCGAGGTACAGGTAGAGAGATCATTCCTTCTGGACCTCTCCGCCTGGCTGAAGGGCACAGCCACAGCGGCGGCACCCGTTCTGGCACAAATCGCAACTCTCTGGCCTTCCCGTCGCGGGCACGGCCGCAGGACATGCATCACCCCCGGAGGGGGCTGACCCAGCCAATGCGCCAACAGAGCCACTGATCCTCGTCACCACGCCATCCAAGTGGCTGGCTCGAGATGACGAGAGCATGCCGCATTCACCACCAGCACCATCAAGAGCCGGGCGACGCTGCGACTACTTCGTCATCACCCATGCCAAGCACCGCCCCGGAGGCCATGGCGCGGGCCCAACTACTGTTGAGATTTCCGCCAGCAGCCGATCAGATGGATGAGTGGAGAGCCACCATCGAAAACCTGATTGGTTTCGCCGAAGTGGGAGGATCACAGCGAGCTGACCCGCCACGGCCTCCCTAGGCGACGATAGCGGCGCACGCTACTAGTCGCGCGGAAGGGGCCTTCCATATGGTGTAGTCCCCTCTGCGGCAGCCAGCACGGGAGCCACATAACCAAGAACCTGACGACGTCTCGATGGCCTTGTCCGGCCCTCGAGTGCGTCAGGATCAACGGCGTGTCCTGGAGGACAGGTAGAGGGGAGGCACGCATGTCACCATCGAGCGATGCCGCGAAGCCCACCGCCTGTCCGACAGGCGTGATGGCCCCGACATCGACGAGCCTGCGCTCGCCGAAGGCGGGTACCCGCCTTTCAAGGCTGGGTGCCCTACCTTCCCCCATGAGCTGCGGCAAGTCCGTAGGCCGTCCACTCGCACGTTCAAGCCAAAGATACCAGAGAAGTACGATGGAAGGCTAAACCCGGCAGAGTTCTTGAGCATCTACACCATCGCTATTCAAGATGCCGGGGGAAGAGATGAGAAGGTGTTCGCCAACTACTTCCCTTTGGCACTCAAGCCAAATGTGAGGTCTTGTCTGATACACCTACTGGAGAACTCCATTTCTTCCTGGGCTGACCTGTGCCACGAGTTCATTGGCACCTTCACGAGTGGCCATCAAGAACCAGGACGACCCAGTGACCTGTAGCTCCTCCCACAGAAAGAAGGAGAGACTCTGCGGAAGTACATGCAGAGGTTCAGCCGAGTCCACAGAAATATTCCAGACATGCACCCAGCAGCTATCATAGCTGCATTCCATCCCAACATGCGCAATCATCGGATACGTTCCAAGATGAACGCTCGATTGCCCAAGACTGTGAAGGAGCTCTACACTCTAGTGGATAAGTATGCTCGGGTGGAGGAAGGGAGGAGGCTCCCCGAAGAAGAGGATGGCATCAACAATGACTCAGATGATGATGACGAAGCCAACAGTCAGAAGAAGAAGAAGAACAGGAAGCACAACAAAAGGTGCAAGGATAAGGCAGTGATGACCGTTGAAGGATCGGGCATGCCTAGTACCGGCAAGAAGGCCAAGGCCGAAGCCCCCGGCAAGGAAGTTGCCACGTGCACTGATTTTCGGGAGGCTGCGGCTGCCGAGAAGGCTAGGAAAGGAGATGGGCCTTACTGCAAGATCCATCGGACCAAGGGCCATGATCTCCAGGAGTGTCATCAGGTTGAGCAGCTCATCAAGAAGCAGAGGGCGGAGTATGAGAAGCGAGATAAGGAGAAATGTCAAAATGGCGCTGGCGGGAAGGGTCGAGGCGGCGAAGCAAGCCGCCCCAGCAAGGCTCCTCAGAATCAAGGGAAACCCACCAAGGGCCGTGAGAAAGAGGTTTGTAATGATGAGAGCGACAAAGGAGATGAAGAGGAAACCAGTGAGCATGGATTCTAGAAAGCCATTAATGCCCTGTGCATTCACTACAAAAAAAGACACATCCGTGACATTTTGGGCCGAACGAAATTTTTCTCTGTCATACTTACGACACTTCTAAGACGATAATTGTGACAAAACCCAGTATCATCATAGATGTGGTGGGGTCCTACTTCTATGACAAAAAATCATGACAGAAAATGGCCTTTTTGTCCTGGGCGGGCTGGAGATGCAGCTGCATGACATTCTTTGGGCCATCCATGACGGAAAAAACCATGGTAGAAGCGAGGGCGCGGAAAATATCAGGGAGTTCCCGGTTACGGTGGGTGGTCGGGGGCCGAGCGATGCGCGTTTCTCTCGTACACGTACGCGTGTGGGTGCGAGGCGTTGGGATCTAACTGAACCCGAGCGAGGCATTGGGCTCTAACTGAACCCGAGTGATTGCACTGCAGGCTACACGTTACACTGAACCCGAGCAATCGATCGATCCCTTGCTGTTAACTGAACCCAAGTGATTCCTTCGCTACTGCTGCTAACTGAAGCCAATCGATGCTGCCTCTGGATGAACAATGAGCGTTGTTGGGGGGTTTGGATGAACAGTTCCCGGTGAGGGTTGGGTGAATAGGAACCCGTGGTAGTGGAGGTCATTGCCGCTGGATGAACAGTACCCCGATCGATCGTGCTGGTGGATGAACAGGACCACGTGGAGGGCTAGATGAATAGGACCCCGTGGAGGGCTGGTTGAACAGTAGCCATGGAGGGCTAGTTGAAAAGTAGCCGGTGGAGGGCTGGATGAATAGCCGTGGAAGGGTGGTTGAACAGGACCCCCATGGAGAGGGCTGGTTGAACAATAGCCGGTGGAGGAGCGCGCGGTGGAGGCTGGATGAACAGGATACTGTGGATGAACAGTCACAGGTGGAGGCTGGAGTAGGTTGACGGTGGATGAACAGTAGCCCGTGGAGACTAGAGGAGGTCGACGGTGGAGATGAACAGTATCCCGTGGAGTCCTGTTTTGTGGTACACCACACCCCTCCCGATGAACAGGACCCTTGTTTCGACTGTAGCACTCCAACACAAGTCCGTTTCCTCTATTTTGCGGTATGCCACACCCCTCCCGATCAACATGACCCCGTTTCAACCATAGGAGGTCCGTTTCCTCAGTTTTGCGGTGCGCCAGACCCCTCCCGATGAACAGGATCCCGTTTCCACCGTGGCTGGTCAAACACAAGGCCATTTCCTCCGTTCTGCAGTACGCCAGGCCTCGTTTCCATCGCCTATTCCGTCCAAGCCAGTTGGCTCCCGATGAACATCACGTGTTCCGTTGCCTCCCGATGAACATGGCGCATTTCGTTGCCTCCCCATGAACACGACTATGATGTAGTTTCTTTGTTCTGACCCAGCCACAGCCATGTACACGAGCCCTGGCCGTACGTATGCGCGAGTAGGTGTTCGAGACCCCGCCCATATGTACGTACGTGGTCGTATTTACTTTCTTTTACCATGGCCGATGTACGTACATGTACATGCTACATGTGCGCCTCTACTATCACACATGCGCGCCTCTACTAACACACGTGCACGCCTCTACATTGATCAGTATGTACATACACGTTCGCGACCAGAATGACAATGCTACGTATGCTTCGACCGGGTGGGCCCCGACTGTCAGGCACTTCCTTGCGTGCGAAGATGTAGCTGCTGGATCCCAGCAGTCAGGGGGAGAAAACATTATTTTCAGGGTAAAAAGGATGCAGTTGCATGCATGCGTCCATGGGCGTGGTGCGTCCCCACTGTCAGCCTCTCACGTACAGTCATCTTCCGATGACTCTCGGTTGTTGACCACGTTGACCACACCGTGCCGAACGCACCAAGGCCGATGGACGACAGCGAGGCCCTAGACTGGAATGACCCGGAGATGGGGAAGACATGGCAGTGGAGTCACAGATGGAGAGGAGTGGGAAACATGACTAGTTCGGGTGCACGGCAGCACTGCCGTGGTGCCGCCCACGGGAGACAGGAGCAAGAACAGAGGTTGAAGAAGGAGCACGGCTGTGGATTCACATCCAACGGTCCAACTGCTAGAATCATTTGTTGATTAAGTTGACAAAGCCCTACGTACACGTCCGCTTAGTAGGCCCACAAGTCAGCCACCAAATCTGACGGGTCCCAGCTGTCAATGGGAGGAATAATTTTTTTCGCATAACAAGGAGGCACTTCCTTCCGTGTGAAGATACAACCGGTGGGTCCCAGCTGTTAGGGGGAGGAAACATTTTTTCAGCTTAATAAGGAGGAACTTTCCTTGCATGCGACCATGGACCTCGTGGGTTCCAGCCGCCAGGCTCTCCACATACAGTCCTCTTCCGATGTCCCTCGTTTGTTGACCACGCCGCATCGAGCGCAGTGAGGCGGTGGACGATGGCGAGGCCCTGGACGGGAACGGCCCGGAGATGGGAAGACGCGGCAGTGGAGTCGCAAATTGAGACGAGGAGAAGGGTTATAACTATTTCTGGTGCGGCGTGGGGCTGTAGTCGGTGGAGAATAACAAGAGGTGTGGAGGGGTGGAGGGATAGCCTGGCCGGCGGTGGGGTAGCGCTTCATAGCGATGCGTGCTAAGCAGAGCCGCTAGCCGCCGAAGGCCGGACCAAGCGGTCCCGGCAACGCTGGAGGAAGAAGACGAGAGATTGAAGGTGCATGCCGGCCGTTGGATATAAATCCAATGGTTGTGGATATCATATTCATTTGTTGAGCAAGTTGACAACGCCCTGCGTAGGCTTCGACCTATTGGCCCACATGTCAGCCTGCAAAAATGTGGCATATATTTAACCCATGTTTTGTCCATTTGTTGGGCCAGGTGAACAAATAATTTCACGTCAATGCGGCCCATTTATATTTTCTAAGAAATCCCAGCCCATTTGCACTTTCTTGAAATACGCGAATTAGCTGGGCTCGTTCTATATATAAGGTTAGGTTAGAAGGAGAAATTAATATCAAAAAATAAACCAGAGCTACATATTTTTTATATATAAAATTAACAAATTAGCGAGTTATTGCTCAAAAAAATGAGCATGTTATTATTACATTGGTCCTTCAAATCTTCGCAAGATTTTGTACGCAATCACCAGGATTTTCCTTGCCTGTGAGTCAAAAGCAACCAGGATTTTCCTTCCCAACTTCTGTTAAACATTTACTTTTATAAGTTAATAACATGTGGGATGTTTTTATAATGTATATATAAGTCTCTATAAAATATATGATAATCATAATAATATAAATATATATAATGTGGTTAGAAGGGAAAACATAAATTGGAGACAACATTATTATTCTTATATATAGATAAATAGAACAGAGATTTGCATTTTATTAAGAAAAATACATTGGGCTGCCGATCTTTAAGAAAAGCCCATAGGCCGACATGGACCTCAAAAAGTAAGTTGAAACCACTCTCTCTGTATGTCGTGGGCTACGCATGTTAAAAAACAAAACCTAGGCCTAGCTGATACTTGTTCACCCACTAAAAAAATGATACCAGCTAGATCCCTGAGCGAACTGGATTAAAGAGGGGGCCAGCAGCGCGACTGAAGAAGCACATTAGGAGCGATTTTTTTCTTCAGTGGATGGCTTGCTACCTCTTGAGCACTTGCGTTGGTTTTCCCTTGAAGAGGAAAGGTGATGCAGCAGAGTAGCGTAAGTATTTCCCTCAGTTTTTGAGAACCAAGGTTTCAATCCAGTAGGAGGCCACGCACGAGTCCCTCGCACCTACACAAACAAATAAGTCCTTGCAACCGATGCGATAAGGGGTTGTCAATCCCTACACGGTCACTTACGAGAGTGAGATATGATAGATATGATAAGATAATATTTTTGGTATTTTTATGATAAAGAGAAATAAAAGATGCAAAGTAAAATAAAAGGCAAAGGAAATAACTAAGTATTGGAAGATTAATATGACGAAAGATATACCCGGGGGCCATAGGTTTCACTAGTGGCTTCTCTCAAGAGCATAAGTATTCATGGTGGGTAAACAAATTACTATTGAGCAATTGACAGAATTGAGCATAGTTATGAGAATATCTAGGTATGATCATGTAACACCCTCGATGCGATTATATCTCCCACGTGTCGAGGCATGACTTAGAGGCATAATTGCATTGAAGGCATATGTCGCAAGTTAGGCAATCTTCACAACATCCCATGTAATGTAAATAATAAAGGGGAGATAACATAGTTGGCTTACACTCGCCACGTCAATCAAGTACATAAATAACATTACAACAACCAAACACTCATGGCCCGACTACGGCGCCAAAATAAAAGAGAACCCAACATGCGACAACGGTCCCGTTCACCCCCAACTGGGCACCACTACTGATCATCGGGAAAGGAAACATAGTAACGTTGAGAGTCTTCGTCGAACTCCCACTTGAGCTCATACGCGTCTCCTGGAGCGGAATCATCAGGCCCTGCATCTGGTGTAATAGTAATCTGTGAGCCACAGGGACTCAGCAATCTCGCACCCTCGCGATCAAGACTATTTGAGCTTATAGGTAAGGCAAGGTAAATATGAGTGGAGCTGCAGCAAGCGACTAGCAAGTATGGTGGCTAACTTATTCGCAAAAGAGAGCGAGAAGAGGAGGCAAAGCGCGAGCGAGAAACTAGAGAGCAACCTGCGCAACCATTACTCCAACACCGTGTCCGCTTCCCGGACTCCGCCGAGAAGAGGCCATCACGGTAACACACTCAGTTGATTCATTTTAATTAATCAAGGTTCAAGTTATCTACAACCGGACATTAACAAATTCTCATCTTCCCATAACCGCGGGCACGGCTTTCGAAAGTTCAAATCCCTACAGGGGAGTCCCAACTTAGCCCATGACAAGCTCTCATGGTCAACGAAGGAATAGACCTCCTCCCAAGACGTTTCGATCAGACTCGGTATCTCGGTAATTCAAGACACTTCGACAGGTTAAAACAAGACCAGCAACACCGCCCGAATGTGCCGACAAATCCCGATAGGAGCTGCACATATCTCGTTCTCAGGGCACACTCAGATGAGCAAGACGTCGGGTAGGCCAGCCCAGAGTTTCCCCTGGTAGCCCCGGACATCGCTCGGTTGGACCAACACTCAGAGGAGCACTGGCCGGGGGGGGGGGGGCTAAAATAAGATGACCCTTGAGTCTGCAGAACGCAAGGGAAAGAAAAGGCTAGGTGGCAAATGGTAAAACCAAGGTTGGGCATTGCTGGAAAAGCTTTAATCAAGGTGAAATATCAAGGGGTTCCCATTATAACCCAACCACGTAAGGAACGCAAAAATCCGGGAACATAACACCGATATGACGGAAACTAGGGCGGCAAGAGTGGAACAAAACACTAGGCGAGAGGCCGAGACTTCCACCCTTTACCAAGTATATAGATGCATTAAGATAACATAACAATATAATGATATCCCAACAAGTAAAATATATGTTCCAACAAGGAACGACCTCCAATCTTCACCTGCAACTAGCAAGGCTATAAGAGGGGCTGAGCAAAGCGGTAACATAGCAAATCAACGGTTTGCTAGGACATGATGGGTTAGAGGTTTGACATGGCAATTTGGGAGGCTTTAAAGCAAGTGGTAGGCATCGTAGCATTGGCATAGCAAAAGAGCGAGCAAACTAGCATAGCAAAGATAGTAGTGATTTCAAGGGTATGATCATCTTGCCTGCACAGTTTTCAGAGTTGACTGGATCCTCGAAAGCAAACTCAACGAGCTCCTCGTTAGCGAACTCGTCTCTCGGCTCTACCCAAACAAGACAAACAAGCAACAAGGATACAATCAACCACGTGCAAACTCAAACAACGCAATGCAAAGATGGTATGATATGCGGGATGCGATGCGGGATGCGAAATGCAAGATATGACAGGAAATGCATGAACCTGGCCTCAACATGGAAATCCAAGTGTGCCACTGGAAAGATGAGATGAAATCGCTTGAAAACGATATAAAGAACGCCGGAATCGAAGTTACGGTTTGGAAATGGCAAGCGATTCAAAAATGACACCGGTCTGCGATTTACAGCAAGTAGGCATCTAAATGCAATGAGATGAACATGATACAGCACCCAAACATGACAAAAAAATACATGGCAGGGATGCACACAAGATTCTTAACAAAAGTCTAGCACTGAGCTACGGCCAATTCATCCATTAACAGGTTCAAACAAGCATGGCAAAAATGCATATGGAAAACAGATCTCAGACTTAGTGAAATTAACACTTGTCTGGAATTTCAGATCAGGTAGCCCTCTTTGGAGCAACAAAACTACATGCTACAGGACCTGTACATGGCAAAGTAAAGCATGGCATGGAGCTACTCAAAGAGCTTAACAAAAGTCCCTTAGTGACCTTGAGCCAAAAGGGATCAGAAAATACAATTGCAAGCATGTGAACATAGCAAAAACATAATCAGTTTCCAGACTTAGTGAAAAACTGACACATGCTGAAATATAACTCAAGTAGGCATGTTCACGAGCTCGATGCACTCACTACGGTGCAAGTCATGGCAAGACAATCATACACCCATCAAGAAGGCACAAAATTCAAGCTATACATGGCAAGAACAATAGCATATCATGCACGGATCAACTACAACATCATCGGCAAAATTGCAAACAAGTTGACAATCTGCCCAGATTCACAAAGTAGCAAAAGTAGAGCTCGATTGACTCAAGCTAGGGTGCTCCACAATTGCAAACAAAGACATGGATGGATATAGCACTACAATATTAACAAAACATCCTTACTGATCATCCTCAAAAGAGGCACGGATCACTAGGAAACAATATGAACATATGGCATCATGAGATAAACAGCTCCAGGACTTACTGAAATTGCTAAGTCCCTGAAAACAGAATTAGCAAGTGCACCACTTTGCAAGCTTGCACAAGTCACCACACACATCACAAAAATACATGGGTTGCACCTCTGGAAAGATGACAAAACCCTTAACAAAACACATGTAGATCATCAGGGCATATCATGCACACATTAATCATGGAAAAAATGACAAAAGTGCTAAACGGAGTAGCAGATCTGACAATTAACTCAAGTAGCCCTCTTCTAAAAGCATTTCGGGCATCAAGATGGACTCAAATGAAAATGATGCAATGGAATGAAATGATGTACTCTCAGAGATTTTAATATGCTATATGCATGAATCGGAGCTACGGGTGCAAAGTTACGGAGCTACGAACATGGCAACTTGGATCTGAGAAAACTGGGACAGACGAAATATTACCCCTAGGGTTTACTGTTCACGGATATGGATCCAGATCGATGCATGGATCGAGGTTGACCAGGGCACGCACTCCAGCGAGGCGACGGTGGCCGGGGTCGACGGGGAAGGACGGCGGAGGGCGGCGAGGTGGCGCGGACGCAGCGAGGCGGCGGAGGCGGCAGCCGACATCGGCGAGGCGGCGGGCGAGGCGGAGGAGGCGGCGGCCGGCGTCGGTAAGGCGGCGCGGCG
>NC_041386.1:173913451-174043676 GCF_002162155.2 Triticum dicoccoides | reverse complement strand
TGTATATAGGCATGGAGGGAGCTAGGAGAGTCCAAATGAGTTCCAGTTTTCGGCCACGCGATTGTGATCGAATGCTCTAGATGATGGAGCAGAGTTAGGTGGGTTTTGGGCCAAATTGCAGGGGTCTTGGGCTGCAACACACACGAGGCCTTTTCGGTCCCTCGGTTAACCATTGGAGTATCAAACGAAGTCCAAATGATACAAAACTTGACAGGCGGTCTACCGGTAGTAAACCAAGGCCGCTTGGAAAGTCTCGGTCCAATCCAGAAATGTTTAATCCCCACACACGAAAGAAAGCTAGAAATGACCACCGGAGGAGAACGAAGCGCCGGAATGCAAAACGGACAATGGGGAAAATGCTCGAATGCATGAGACGAACACGTATGCAAATGCAATGCACATGATGACATGATATGAGATGCATGACAACGATAACAACACACGGAGACAAAGACTCGAACCCGAGGAAATAAATATAACTTAATGCCAGAAACGGCAAGAGTTGGAGCACAAATAGGGAAACTTACATCCGGAGTGTTACAGATCATGTATATAGGCATCACGTCCGAGACAAGTAGACCGACTCCTGCCTGCATCTACTACTATTACTCCACACATCGACCGCTATCCAACATGCATCTAGAGTATTAAGTTCAAGAGAACAGAGTAACGCTTTAAGCATGACATGATGTAGAGGGATAAACTCATGCAATATGATGTAAACCCCATCTTGTTATCCTCGATGGCAACAATACAATACGTGCCTTGCTGCCCCTACTGTCACTGGGAAAGGACACCGCAAGATTGAACCCAAAGCTAAGCACTTCTCCCATTGCAAGAAAGATCAATCTAGTAGGCCAAACCAAACTGATAATTAGAAGAGACTTGCAAAGATAACCAATCATACATAAAAGAATGCAGAGAAGATTCAAATAATGTTCATAGATAAACTTGATCATAAACCCACAATTCATCAATCTTAACGAACACACCGCAAAAGAAGATTACAACAAATAGATCTCCACAAGAGAGGGGAGAACTTTGTATTGAGATCCAAAAAGAGAGAAGAAGCCATCTAGCTAATAACTATGGACCCGTAGGTCTGAAGTAAACAACTCACACTTCATCGGAGAGGCTATGGTGTTGATGTAGAAGCCCTCCGTGATCGATGCCCCCTCCCGCAGAGCTCTGGAACAGGCCCCAAGATGGGATCTCATGGATACAAAAAGTTACGGCGGTGGAATTAGGGTTTTGGCTCCATATCTGGTAGTTTGGGGGTACGTAGGTATATATAGGAGGAAGGAGTACGTTGGTGGAGCAATAGGGGGGCCACGAGGGTGGAGGGCACACTTGGGGGGGGGGGGGTAGGCGCGCCCCCTACCTCGTGGCCTCCTTGTTGATGTCTTGACGTAGGGTCCAAGTCATGTTCGTTTTGAAAATCACGTTCCCGAAGGTTTCATTCCGTTTGGACTCCATTTGATATTCTTTTTCGGTGAAACCCTAAAATAGGCAAAAATCAACAATTCTGGGCTGGGCCTCCGATTAATAGGTTAGTCCCAAAAATAATATAAAAGTGTATAATAAAGCCCGATAATGTCCAAAACAGAATATAATATAGCACGGAACAATCAAAAATTATAGATACGTTGGAGACGTATCAAGCATCCCCAAGCTTAATTCCTGCTCGTCCTCGAGTAGGTAAATGATAAAAACTGAATTTTTGATGTGGAATGCTACTTAGCTTAATTTCAATGTAATTCTCTTAATTGTGGTATGAATATTCAGATCCGAAAGATTCAATACAAAAGTTTAATATTGACATAGAAATAATAATACTTCAAGCATACTAACTAAGCAATTATGTCTCTTGAAAATAACATGGCCAAAGAAAGTTATCCCTACAAAATCATATAGTCTGGCTATGCTCCATCTTCACCACACAAAGTATTCTAATCATGCACAACCCCGATGACAAGCCAAGCAATTGTTTCATACTTTCAACGCCTCAACTTTTTCAATCTTCACGCAATACATGAGCGTGAGCCATGGACATAGCACTATAGGTGGAATAGAATGGTGGTTGTGGAGAAGACAAAAAAGGGAGAAGATAGTCTCACATCAACTAGGCATATCAACGGGCTATGGAGATGCCCATCAATAGATATCAATGTGAGTGAGTAGTGATTCCCATGCAACAGATGCACTGGAGCTATAAGTATATGAAAGCTCAACAAAAAGAAATTAAGTGGGTGTGCATCCAACTTGCTTGCTCATGAAGACCTAGGGCATTTTGAGGAAGCCCATCGTTGGAATATACAAGCCAAGTTCTATAATGAAAAATTCCCACTAGTATATGAAAGTGATAACATAGGAGACTCTCTATTATGAAGATCATGGTGCTACTTTAAAGCACAAGTGTGGAAAAAGGATAGTAGTATTGCCCTTTTTTTGGGCCTTCCTTTTTTATTTGGCCTTTCTCCTTTTTTTATTTGGGACAATACTCTATGAATGATGATCATCACACTTTTATTTATTTACAACTCAATGATTACAACTCGATACTAGAACAAAGTATGCCTCTATATGAATGCCTTCGGCGGTGTACCGGGATAGCAATGATGCATGAGTGACTTATATGAAAGAATTATGAATGGTGGCTTTGCCACAACTAAAATGTCAACTATATGGTCATGCAAAGAAATATGACAATGATGGAGCGTGTCATAGTAAACGGAACGGTGGAAAGTTGCATGGCAATATATCTCGGAATGGCTATGGAAATGCCATGATAGGTAGGTATGGGGGCTGTTTTGAGGAAGGTATATGGTGGGTGTATGATACCGGCGAAATGTGCGCGGTATTAGAGAGGCTAGCAATGGTGGAAGGGTGAGAGTGCGTATAATCCATGGACTCAACATTAGTCATAAAGAACTCACATACTTATTGCAAAAATCTATTAGTCATCGAAGCAAAGTACTACGCGCATGCTCCTAGGGGGGTAGATTGGTAGGATAAGACCATCGCTCGTCCCTGACCGCCACTCATAAGGAAGACAATCAATAAATACATCATGCTCCGACTTCTTAACATAACGGTTCACCATACGTGAATGCTATGGGAATCACAAAATTCAACACAAGCATTTCTCAAATTCACAACTACTCAACTAGCACGACTCTAATATCACCATCTCCATACCTCAAAACAGTTATCAAGTTTCAAACTTCTCATAGTATTCAACACACTCATAAGAAAATTTTAATTATTCATCTTGAATGCCTAAAATAATTAAAGCAAATTACCATACTGTTTTGTAGGATTCTCAAAATAATCTAAGCGAAGCATGATATAACAATAGTTTCTATAAAACAAATCTACCACTGTGCTCTAAAAGATATAAGTGAAATACTAGAGCAAAAACAATACAACTCAAAAGATATAAGTGAAGCACATAGAGTATTCTAATAATTTCTGAATCATGAGTGTCTCTCTCAAAAAGGTGTGTACAGCAAGTATGATTGTGGTAAACTAAAAAGCAAAGACTCAAATCATACAAGACGCTCCAAGCAAAACACATATCATGTGGTAAATAAATATATAGCTCCAAGTGAAGTTACCGATAGAAGTAGACGAAAGAGGGGATGCCTTCCGGGGCATCCCCAAGCTTTGGATTTTAGGTGTCCTTAGATTATCTTGGGAGTGCCCTGGGCATCCCCAAGCTTAGGCTCTTGCCACTCCTTGTTCCATAATCCATCAAATCTTTACCCAAAACTTGAAAACTTCACAACACAAAACTTAAAGTAGAAAATCTCGTGAGCTCCGTTAGCGAAAGAAAACAAAACACCACTTAAAGGTACTGCAATGAACTCATTCTTTATTTATATTGATGTTAAACCTACTGTATTCCAACTTCTCTATGGTTTATAAACTATTTCACTAGCCATAGATTCATCAAAAAAAGCAAACAACACACGAAAAATAGAATCTGTCAAAAACAGAACAGTCTGTAGTAATCTGTAGCTAACGCAAAATCTGGAACACCAAAAATTCTAAAATAAATTCTAGACGTGAGGAATTTATCTATTAATCATTTTCAAAAATAATTAACTAAATAGCACTTTCCAAATAAAAATGGAAGCAATTCTCGTGATCGCTAAAGTTTCTGTTTTTTACAGCAAGATTAAAAAGACTTCCCCCAAGTCTCCCCGATGGTTCTACTTGGCATAAACACTAATTAAACACAAAAAACACAACCAAAACAGAGGCTAGATAAATTATTTATTACTAAACAGGAGCAAAAAATAAGGAATAAAAATAAAATTGGGTTGCCTCCCAACAAGCGCTATCGTTTAACGCCCCTAGCTAGGCATAAAAAGCAAGGATAGATCTAGGTATTGCCATCTTTAGTTGGTAATTCTTTAATGAGACATCTATCACCTTTAGGAGTTTCTTTCATTTTATCAATAATCAAACTTCTAGGCACAAGATCGAAAAAATCATTAGTAGCAAATGGTTCCTTAATGATAGCAAAAAGATTAGGATGAATACTTATAGATTTGAGATCCGCAGTTTCTTTGCTAGAGGATTCACCCTTATTTTTAGGAACATACATAAGCTTGGAAACTTTAGTTGGAGGACTTGGAGTATTCTTTACGGAAGAAAAAGCGGTTCCCAAGTTGGTAATGATACCCTCAAGTTTATCGATTCTAGTGGAATCATGATTTATTCTTTCATTAACTATAGGTTCCTTCTCTTTGATATTTTTCAAAGTTATTCCTACTTTAGATCCATATTGGGTAATTTGGTTGTGGATATTTTTATTGAAATTTTCAATTCACTCAATGGTAGCAACTTTATTTTCAATAATTTCAAGTTTTTTGCATTACATGCTCCAAAGTTAACATAGTTCCATTAACCAAAAGAGGAGGTGAGCCAAATAAATCTATCATAGTATTATAGGAATAAAAAGTGTGGCTACCTAAGAAGTTCCCTCCGGTAATGGTATCAAGGACATATATGTGCCAAGGAATAGCACCTACATAAAAATTGCGAAGAAGAATAGAAGTAGATTGCTTCCTGGTAGACCTATTTTGAGCATTGCAAATTCTATACCAAGCGTCTTTTAGGTTTTCTCCTTCCCTTTGTTTAAAATTAAGAACTTCATTTTCGGGAGACAACAGAGAAGATAGGGGACTAGCCTTAATGACAAGCAAGCGATCCGACACACAAGCAAACAAGAAATGGGCAAAAAGAGGCGAATAGAGAAAGAGAGGGAGGATGGAGGAGAGAGGGCGGATAAAATGGCATGGGTGAAGTGGGGGAGAGGAAAACGAGAGGCAAATGGCAAATAATGTAATGCGGGAGATAAGGGTTTGTGATGGGTACTTGGTATGTCTTGACTTTTGTGCGAACCTCCCCGGCAACGGCGCCAGAAATCCTTCTTGCTACCTCTTGAGCACTTGTGTTGGTTTTCCCTTGAAGAGGAAAGGGTGGTTCAGCAGAGTAGCGTAAGTATTTCTCTCAGTTTTTGAGAACCAAGGTATCAATCTAGTAGGAGGCCACGCATGAGTCCCTCGCACCTACACAAACAAATAAATCCTCGCAACCAATGCGATAAGGGGTTGTCAATCCCTACACGGTCACTTATGAGAGTGAGATATGATAGATATGATAAGATAATATTTTTGGTATTTTTATGATAAAGAGAAATAAAAGATGCAAAGTAAAATAAAAGGCAAAGGAAATAACTAAGTATTGGAAGATTAATATGACGAAAGATAGACTCGGGGGCCATAGGTTTCACTAGTGGCTTCTCTCAAGAGCATAAGTATTCACGGTGGGTAAACAAATTACTGTTGAGCAATTGACAAAATTGAGCATAGTTATGAGAATATCTAGGTATGATCATGTACATAGGCATCACGTCCGAGACAAGTAGACCGACTCCTGTCTGCATCTACTACTATTACTCCACACATCGACCGCTATCCATCATACATCTAGAGTATTAAGTTCAAGAGAACAGAGTAACGCTTTAAGCAAGATGACATGATGTAGAGGGATAAACTCATGCAATATGATATAAACCCCATCTTGTTATCCTCGATGGCAACAATACAATACGTGCCTTGCTGCCCCTACTGTCACTGGGAAAGGACACCGCAAGATTGAACCCAAAGCTAAGCACTTCTCCCATTGCAAGAAAGATCAATCTAGTAGGCCAAACCAAACTGATAATTTGAAGGGACTTGCAAAGATAACCAATCATACATAAAAGAATTCAGAGAAGATTCAAATATTGTTCATAGATAAACTTGACCATAAACCCACAATTCATCGATCTCAACAAACACATCGCAAAAGAAGATTACATCGAATATATCTCCACAAGAGAGGGGGAGAACTTTGTATTGAGATCCAAAAAGAGAGAAGAAGCCATCTAGCTAATAACTATGGACCCGTAGGTCTGATGTAAACTACTCACACTTCATCGGAGAGGCTATGGTGTTGATGTAGAAGCCCTCCGTGATTGATGCCCCCTCCGGCGGAGCTCCGGAACAGGCCCCAAGATGGGATCTCATGGATACAGAAAGTTATGGCGGTGGAATTAGGGTTTTGGCTCCGTATCTGGTAGTTTGGGGTTACGTAGGTATATATAGGAGTAAGGAGTACGTCGGTGGAGCAACAGGGGGCCCACGAGGGTGGAGGGCGCGCCTGGGGGGGTAGGCGCGCCCCCTACCTCGTGGCCTCCTGGTTCATGTCTTGATGTAGGGTCCAAGTCCTCTGGATCATGTTCATTCCTAAAATCACGTTCCCGGATGTTTCATTCCGTTTGGACTCTGTTTGATATTCTTTTTCTGCGAAACCCTAAAATAGGCAAAAAATAGCAATTCTGGGCTAGGCCTCCGGTTAATAGGTTAGTCCCAAAAATAATATAAAAGTGTATAATAAAGCCCAATAATGTCCAAAACAGAATATAATATAGCATGGAACAATAAAAAATTATAGATACGTTGGAGACATATCATGGCTCTTGATGGCGTTTTTTACTTTCCTTTGCACCATACAACTTGTATTTTTAGCCTCCCAGTCTATGGTGGAACAACAGCCCATTTGCTGGGCGGGCCAACCTACAGAAACCAGCACTCGATTTTTCATAAAGCCCCCCAAAAAACGCAGTACTATGTTTGTTTTGAGGCCGAAAACATTACGGCAGGGGTTGAGCGGGGGAGGGGGAAGACAGAGCAAAAAGATTAAAAAGATCTGATGCACTATTGCTACCCTAACAAAGTAGGTGCAATTCTTCTTGGGAAGAAGGTGTGCCGTTGACACCCACATGTCACAAATTCCATTGTAGGCATACTAACAAGTTCACACATAAGTACAACAGAAAAGGTAAACATTCGTATCAAACTCAGGTTCACAGGACATGTTCATATTCATAGCCAACATTCACAATCAACAACTCAAAATATTCATATATACACAAGTTCAGCATGTCCATGCATCCAAATGATTGATAGATCACACGACAATATTCATAGATAATTCACAAAAAGATTCAGATATACACATGTTAAGTATGTTTATGCATCCAAATGATTGAGATCACAGCCAATATCATCCATGGACGAACTTTAATTACCTAGGGTACAGACTGGTAAATCTTGTTCAGTTGGAGGTACTTCTTGCTAAAATTAATGCTTGTACGAGTAAACTTTTGAGTACATAAGAGGAAGCACAAACAATCTGAACTTTTCTTGTAGGTTTATCCTCAAATAGTGGCCTCGTGCCAAGGGAGGTTTGAGCAACTTGGCCACAACTTTCATCCAACTAGTTTACTGGCTCATCTTGGTCCTATAGCTCGCCAAAATTCTACATTGCAGACAAGAAAGGAGGAGGTTGAGAAAATGAACCACCCAAATTTTTTGTGCAGTTCAACTGAAATGGAGCATCCCTGGCGTGTGGACTGATTAAGTGCCAGATGAATATACGCATCAACCAACTTGTCTGGAATCTTTAGACTCCATGCCATACAGTTCGCTACCATATGTGATGATAACCAAAAGGCACAAGTTGGGACCAAAGACTGGACTACGTTTTTCTGGGCTATGCGCCAAGCAATATTTTTGGCGTTCACTCTCCCAATACTTGGAGTTTGACAACTGGTTGACACCGGTTGATACTCGAATGAATATAGGCACTTCTTCTTGTCAATATCGATGCTTGTCTGAGTGAACTTTGGAGTACATAGTAGCAACATAAGTACCTGTCCATCTGATCTTTTTGTGCAGTTCTACTGAAATCACCCAATGTAATGATTTGCCTACGAGTTCAGGCTCCAAGTTACTCCTTTATGAAATTGGCAAACAGTAGCACAATACCAAATTACCAATACATATGACAAGCACAATAATCAGGATAAAGACCAGTACCAACCTGTGTGAGGTAGCATATCAAGTAATATTTCCCTTGACTGGAAGCCGAGATAAGCCAAGCGACTGGCAGCAAAGGAAGAATGCAAGCCTAGGTTAGCGACTGACAGGAAAGGAAGGAAGTTGTCGAGGCAATGAAGCACCCAAAGTTTTTGTGCAGTTCCACCAAAATCGAGCATCCCTGTTGGCACATATATTGAGAGAGTGAGATTACTGTAATAGTGGGACTAGTTGATGAAACATACACTAACAAATAGAAGCACCCTCATTATCTTAATGGGTAAAGTTAGCAACATAATAGTCTTGCTTAAGGAGTGGTACTTGTTTATTTAATCAGTGCCAATTAGCTCAACACTCAAAGCATTACCATGTATCACAGGTTGCAAAAATTTAACGTGCAAAGATAACGGAGGTTCTCATGACAGTAGCACGATACAAATAGAGATGCCATCAAACTTATATGGATGAAGGCCTTATGATGGTACAAACCTGAGGAAAAAAGCTTATTCATGTAGTCCCATAAGAGATGATAAAGCACTCGCTGGAATCACTCAATAGTGTATATTTTTGTGCACTTCAAATGTATGGTTGAAATCACTCTTGTTTACTAGTGCTGAGATTATATCGAAATATTATCAAGAACTTCCAGCAGAGTTAAAGCACTGGCTGGGATACTGTTCGTTGTATTGTCTTGTGTAGTTCCACTAAAATGTATGATTGGCACAACATGATCCCTGTTTGCACAAGTAGGAACAAGGTGAAACCTTCATTAGCTTGGTGAGAAAGGATAGAAAGACATTAGCATATTACTCTAAAAGTAGCATCAAATTCATGATGGACAATACGCAAAACATTGCCTCATTAAACCAATGGCAATAAATTGACATGCAAAACAATAGCACTATTATGTCATGACACTAATAATATTCCCTCCCCGCTCCACCACATGATTCACCTCCATAGACAAACATACACGCGTACATGGTTCAGCATAAGGTGCTACTAAAGATTTGTTTAACTTTCACAGAAAAATTAGGCAGCAATAAATTAGTGGTACTTAAGTACTCCTAATTAATTAAATGACCTTGCAGGAGAGACAACAGAAGTGGAAGGGCTCCCTGGAGGATCGTCTCACATGTAAGGTAGACGTTGCCGGAGCCCTTGAATGGCCTCGACTGAGGCCTCTGGCTTTAGCACCTTGGCACTGTTTATTCTTCTTCTTCTTCCTCTTCATGCTTTGTTTCTCTTTCTGCTCACCAGTTGGTGAAACCAAGTACACGATTGGCCTTCTATTTCTGAATTGGTTTTGTCAGTGAGGGAGTACAAGTTTACTAGTAAACAATAGCATTATTTTCTCATGGGAGTCGCAAAATAGAGATGAGCACATGCATTAAATATCATTTTTACCTAAAGGAAGGTTATGGCACCAATATGGATGATGAGGATTGTAACACATATCTCTCTTTGTGCAGTTCCACTGAAATGAATCAACTGTTCCATTCTGACATTCCAGTTAAATAGCACAAAAGTCACTTCTTTTAAGAAGTGTTTTGTGCAGTGCACCAAAAGGTCACAACAACAACCTGGTGAAATGGATATCCCTGTTTGCACAAAAAGCTACAATGGAAACAATCAGAGTCTCAAACAATTACAGGTAAAAACATTTGGCTAAACTTGTCATGGCTTATAACAGTGGCATGGCTTCATTTTACCAGGGGCATTAGATTAAGAACAACTAAATATTTGGTATAAGGGCATGGGACAGTGGGTGCAACACCAGTCCAGCACCATGTACCTAAAAAGGGGCATAAAGTGGTGATTCAGAGTTTGTTGCCCCGAGAAACAAACATCCAAGAAAGGTTGGTCCCATTTTTGTTCACTCTGGCCACCTACTCCTATATGTGGATAGCAAATCTAGTCTTGGTCATATCACTGTGTACAACATTACCCCAATATTTCCCTTTTCGACCAAGAGACCGGTTAGATGATCAGTCCGTACTACTTTCACCCCCATTCCTTCCTGTTTGTTCCAAGTCCGATGTACATACTAAATTCCCCCACCCCCACTTTATTTCTTGTTTCAACCAAGTACAAGATTCGACTCCATGAAGTAGCTTTACCTCTGACAATAGAAGAAGAAAAAATAGGTGACGTTGGACCATCCGATCGAGAGGGGCTGAGAGGCAGAAAATGATGCACATCAGCAATGTAGCAAGCTGGGGAAGTAGAGCTAAGGCGGTTTCGAAGGAAGATATATCTGAAGGTCGTCGGGATGTGGATAGGTGGGCGGCGGGAGGTCGGATCCGCCCACACTAGGGCAATGACAAAGGGATCGAAGGACCTCCCGCACCGGCGCTCGGCCAGAGATAACGGTGCGGCCGGCAGTGGGTCTCCTCCTTCGCTATCGACAATGGCCTAAACGCTGCCCCTCCTCCCCTTCACCGGCGAAGGGGGATACGTCTGGATCTGTAACCAGTAGTGAGGATAGAAAGACAGTGTTTTTTGAAGGGAGAAAGACAGTGTTACCACTGCTATCTTATTTAGATCTGGAGAGGATGAGAGTGTGTGAATAGGGCAACCTTGGCAAGCAAGCACGGAGGCTCCGACCTATATATACGTAGTGGGGTTGTTTTCCTTTTTTACTCCATCAAAACAATCGTTTAAAATTGTGTACGTGCCAGGTCGCCATTTATTAGTTGTTGATTGTTTTTTGAGATAGCTACCCTCTTATTCCAAGTGGTGTTATGGTGTGCCAGGTCGCACTTTGTATCGTTCAAGTCTGGTACAAGACCCTCCATTAAATGAACAACCACCCCCTCGTAAAAATTGTGAACAAGCCCACGGCTAAAATTATCGGAAACGTGGGCTACCCCAACATGCATTATTATTTATATTTTCTACTCCCTCCGTTCCTAAATATAAGTCTTTTTAGACATTTCAAATGGACTACAACATACAGATGTATGTAGACATATTTTAAAGTATGGATTCGTTCATTTTGCTCTGTATGTAGTCACTGAAGGAAATATGCCCTAGAGGCAATAATAAAGTTATTATTTATTTCCTTATTTCATGATAAATGTTTATTATTTATGCTAGAATTGTATTAACCAGAAACATAATACATGTGTGAATACATAGACAAACAGAGTATCACTAGTGTGCCTCTACTTGACTAGCTCATTCAATCAAAGATGGTTAAGTTTCCTAGCCATAGACATGAGTTGTCATTTGATTAACGGGGTCACATCATTATAGAATGATGTGATTGACTTGACCCATTCCGTTAGCATAGCACTTGATCGTTTAGTTTGTTGCTATTGCTTTCTTCATGACTTATACATGTTCCTATGACTATGAGATTATGCAACTCCCGTTTACCGGAGGAACACTTTGTGTGCTACCATACTTCACAACGTAACTGGGTGATTATAAAGGTGCTCTACAGGTGTCTCCGAAGGTATTTGTTGGGTTGGCGTATTTCGAGAGTAGGATTTGTCACTCCAATTGTCGGAGAGGTATCTCTGGGACCACTCGGTAATGCACATCACTATAATCCTTGCAAGCATTGCAACTAATGAGTTAGTTGCGGGATGATGTGTTACGGAGCGAGTAAAGAGACTTTCTGGTAACGATATTGAACTAGGTATTGAGATACCGAGGATCGAATCTCGGGCAAGTAACATACCGATGACAAAGGGAACAACGAATGTAGTTATGCGGTCTGACCGATATAGATCTTCGTAGAATATGTGGGAGCCAATATGAGCATCCAGGTTCCACTATTGGTTATTGACCATAGACGTGTCTCGGTCATGTCTACATAGTTCTTGAACCCGTAGGGTCCACACGCTTAAAGTTTGATGACGGTTATATTATGAGTTTATGTGTTTTGATGTACCAAAGGAGTTCGGAGTCCCGGATGAGATCGGGGACATGACGAGGAGTCTCAAAATGGTCAAGGCGTAAAGATCGATATATTGGACGACTATATTCGGACATCGGAAAGGTTCCGAGTGATTCGGGTATTTTCGGGAGTATCAGGGAGTTACGGGACTTCGTATTGGGCCTTAATGGGCCATACGGGAAAGGAGAGAAAGGCCTCAAAGGGTGGCCGCCCCCTCCTCATGGGCTGGTCCGAATTAGGCTAGGGAGGGGGGGGGGGGCGCCCCCTTCCTTCCTTCTCCTTTTCCCTTCCCTTTCCTTCCCTCCTACTCCTACTACTTGGAAGGGCTCCTAGTTCTACTAGGAAAGGGGAATCCTACTCCCGGTGGGAGTAGGACTCCCCTAGGGCGCGCCATAGAGAGGGCCGGCCCTCCCCCTCCTCCAGTCCTTTATATACGGGGGCAGGGGGCACCCCAAAGACACAACAATTGATCTCTTGATCTCTTAGCCATGTGCGGTGCCCCCCTCCACCATAATCCACCTCGATCATATCGTAATGGTGCTTATGCGAAGCCCTGTGTCGGTAGAACATTATCATCATCACCACACTGTCGTGCTGACAAAACTCTCCCTCAACACTCGACTGGATCGGAGTTCGAGGGGCGTCATCGAGTTGAACGTGTGCAGAACTCGGAGGTGTCGTGCATTCGGTACTTGATCAGTCGGATCGTGAAGACGTACGACTACATCAACCGCGTTGTGCTAACGCTTCCGCTTCCGGTCTATGAGGGTACGTGGACACACTCTCCCCTCTCGTTGCTATGCATCACCATGATCTTGAGTGTGCGTAGGATTTTTTTTGAAATTACTACGTTCACCAACAGTGGCATCCGAGCCAGGTTTTATGGGTTGATGTAATATGCACGAGTAGAACACAAGTGAGTTGTTGGCGATATAAGTCATACTGCTTACCAGCATGTCACACTTTGGTTCGGCGGTATTGTTGGATGAAGCGGCCCGGACCGACATTACGCGTACGCTTACGCGAGACTAGTTTTACCGCCGTGCTATGCACACAGGTGACTAGCGGGTGTCAGTTTCTCCAACTTTAGTTGAATCAAGTGTGGCTATGCCCAGTCCTTGAGAAGGTTAAAACGGCACTAACTTGACAAACTATCGTTGTGGTTTTGATGCGTAGGTAAGAACGGTTCTTGCTCAGCCCGTAGCAGCCACGTAAAACTTGCAACAACAAAGTAGAGGATGTCTAACTTGTTTTTGCAGGGCATGTTGTGATGTGATATGGTCAAGACATGATGAGATATAAGTTGTTGTATAAGATGATCATGTTTTTTGAAGTTATCGGCAACTGGCAGAAGCCTTATGGTTGTTTCTTTATTGCATAAGATGCAAGAGCCAAATAATTGCTTTACTTTATCGCTATGCGATATCAATAGTTGCAAGAGCAATAGTTGGCAAGACGACCATGTGACGACACATTGATATAGATCAAGATGATGGAGATCATGGTGTCATGCCGGTGACGATGGAAATCATGATGATGCTTTGGAGATGGAGATCAAAGGCACAAGATGATAATGGCCATATCATGTCACATATTTTGATTGCATGTGATGTTTATCTTTTATACATCTTATTTTGCTTAGTTCGGCGGTAGCATTATAAGATGATCTCTCACTAAATTTCAAGATAAAAGTGTTCTCCCTGAGTATGCACCGTTGCCAAAGTTCGTCGTGCTTAGACACCACATGATGATCGGGTGTGATAAGTTGTACGTCCATCTACAATGGGTGCAAGCCAGTTTTGCACACGCAGAAATACTCGGGTTAAACTTGACGAGCCTAGCATATGCAGATATGGCCTTGAAACACTGGAGACCGAAAGGTTGAGCGTGAATCATATAGTAGATATGATCAACATAATGATGTTCACCATTGAAAACTACTCCATTTCACGTGATGATCGGTTATGGTTTAGTTGATATGGATCACGTGATCACTTAGATGATTAGAGGGATGTCTATCTAAGTGGGAGTTCTTAAGTAATATGATTAATTGAACTTTAATTTATCATGAACTTAGTCCTGATAGTATTTGCATATCTATGTTCTAGTTTAATAGCTCGTGTTATTGCTTCCCTATGTTTTATATGTGCTCCTAGAGAAAACTAAGTTGAAAGATGATAGTAGCAATGATGCAGACTGGGTCCGTGATATGAGGTTTATCCTCATTGCTGCACAGAAGAATTATGTCCTTGATGCACCTCTAGGTACTGACATATTGCAGGAGCAGATGCAGATGTTCTGAATGTTTCGCTAGCTCAATATGATGACTACTTGATAGTTTAGTGCACCATGCTTAATGGCTTAGAATCGGGACTTCAAAGAAGTTTTGAACGTCATGGAACATATGAGATGTTCCAGGAGTTGAAGTTAATATTTCAAGAAAATACCCGAGTTGTGAGATATGAAGTCTCCAACAAGTTCTATAGCTAAAAGATGGAGGAGAATAGCTCAAGAAGTGAGCATGTGCTCAGATTGTCTGGGTACTACAATCGCTTGAATCAAGTGGGAGTTAATCTTCCAGATAAAATAGTGATTGGCAGAATTCTCTAGTCACCATCACCAAGTTAGTAGAACTTCGTGATGAACTATAATATGCAAGGGATAACGGAAACGATTCCCAAGCTCTTCGTGATGCTGAAATCGACGAAGGTAGAAATCAAGAAAAGCATCAAGTGATTGATGGTAAACAAAACCACTAGTTTCAAGTAAAGGGACAAAGGGAAGAAAGGGGAACTTCAAGAAGAACGGCAAGCAAGTTGCTGCTCAAGTGAAAAACCCAAGTCTGGACCTAAGCCTAAAACTGAGTGCTTCTACTACAAAGGGACTGGTCACTGGAAGTGGAACTACCCCAAGTAATTGGCGGATAAGAAGGATGGCAAAGTGAACATATATTTATTTGATATACATGTTATTGATGTGCACTTTACTAGTGTTTATAGCAACCCCTCGGTATTTGATACTAGTTCAGTTGCTATGAATAGTAACTCGAAACGGGAGTTGCAGAATGAATAGAGACTAGTTAAAGGTGAAGTGACGATGTGTATTGGAAATGGTTCCAAGATTGATATGATCATCATCGCACACTCCCTATACTTTTGGGATTAGTGTTAAACCTAAAATAAATGTTATTTAGTGTTTGCGTTGAGCATGAATATGATTGGATCATGTTTATTGCAATACGGTTATTCATGTAAGTTAGAGAATAATTGTTGTTCTGTTTACATGAATAAAACCTTCTATGGTCATACACCAAATGAAAATGGTTTGTTGGATCCCGATCGTGGTGATACACATTTTCATAATATTGAAGCCAAAAGATGCAAAGATAATAATGATAGTGCAACTTATTTGTGGCAATGTCGTTTAGGTCATATTGGTGTAAAGCACATGAAGAAAATCCATGCTGATGGGCTTTTGGAATCACTTGATTATGAATCAGTTGATGCTTGCGAACCATGCTTCATGGGCAAGATGACTAAGACTCCGTTCTCCAGAACAATGGAGCGAGCAAAAGATTTATTGGAAATCATACATACTGATGTATGTGGTCCGATGAATATTGAGGCTCGCGACAGTTATCATTATTTTCTGATCTTCATAGATGATTTGAGCATATATGAGTATATCTACTTGATGAAACACAAGTCTGAAACATTTGAAAAGTTCAAAGAATTTCAGAGTGAAGTGGAGAATCAACATAACAAAAATAAAAGTTTCTACGATATGATCGCAAAAGTAAAATATTTGAGTTACGAGTTTGGCCTTAGTTAAAACAATGTGAAATAGTTTCACTACTCACGCCACCTGGAACACCACAGTGTAATGGTGTGTCTCAATGTCGTAACCGTACTTTATTAGATATGGTGCGATATATGACTTCTCTTACTGATTTACGGCTATCGTTTTGGGGTTATGCATTAGAGACAGCTACATTCACGTTAAATAGGGCACCATCTAAATCCGTTGAGACGACACCGTATGAACTATGGTTTGGAAAGAAACCTAAGCTGTCGTTTCTTAAAGTTTGAGGTTGCAATGCTTATGTGAAAAAAGTTTCAACCTGATAAGCTCAAACCCAAATCGGAGAAGTGCGTCTTCATAGGATACCCAAAAGAAAATGTTGGGTACACCTTCTATCACAGATCCGAAGGAAAGATATTCATTGCTGAGAATGGATCCTTTCTAGAGAAGGAGTTTCTCTCGAAAGAAGTGAGTGGGAGGAAAGTAGAACTTGATGAGGTAACTGTACCTGCTGCCTTATTGGAAAGTAGTTCATCACAGAAATCTGTTCCTGTGACTACTACACCAATTAGTAAGGAAGCTAATGATGATGATCATGTAACTTCAGATCAATTTACTACCGAAACCTCGTAGGTAAACCAGAGTGAGATTCGCACCAGAGTGGTACGGTAATCCTGTTCTGGAGGTCATGTTATTTGACCATGACGATCCTACAAACTATGAGGAAGTGATGATGAGCCCAGATTCCGCGAAATGGCTTGAGGCCATGAAATCTGAGATGAGATCCATGTATGAGAACAAAGTATGGACTTTGATTGAGTTGCCCAATGATTGGCGAGCCATTGAGATTAAATGGATCTTCAAGAGGAAGACGAACGCTGATAGTAGTGTTACTATCTACAAAGCTAGAATTGTCGTAAAAAAGGTTTTTGACAAGTTCAAGGTGTTGACTACGATGAGAGTTTCTCACTCGTATCTATGCTTAAGTCTGTCCGAATCATGTTAGCAATTGCTGCATTTTATGAAATCTGGGAAATGGATAAACAAAACTGCATTCCTTAATGGATTTATTAAAGAAGAGTTGTATATGATGCAACCAGAAGGTTTTGTCAATCCTAAAAGTGCTAACAAAATATGCAAGCTCCAGCGATCCATCTATGGACTGGTGCAAGCATCTCGGAGTTGGAATATACGCTTTGATAAGTTGATCAAAGCATATAGTTTTATACAGACTTGCGGTGAAGCCTGTATTTACAAGAAAAGTGAGTGGGAGCACTACAACATTTCTGATAAGTATATGTGAATGACATATTGTTGATCGGAGATAATGTAGAATTATTCTGCAAAGCATAAAGGAATGTTTGAAAGGAGTTTTTTTTCAAAGAAAGACCTCGGTGAAGCTACTTACATATTGAGCATCAAGATCTATAGAGATAGATCAAGACACTTGATAAGTTTTTAAAATGAGTACATACCTTGACAAGATTTTGAAGTAGTTCAAAATGGAACAGTCAAAGAAGGAGTTCTTGCCTGTGTTACAAGGTGTGAAGTTGAGTAAGACTCAAAACCCGACCACGACAGAAGATAGAGAGAGAATGAAAGTCATTCCCTACACCTCAGCCATAGGTTCTATAAAGTATGCCATGCAGTGTACTAGACCTATTGTATACCCTGCCCTAAGTTTGGCAAGGGAGTACAATAGTGATCTAGGAGTAGATCACTGGACATTGGTCAAAATTATCCTTAGTGGAATAAGGATATGTTTCTCGATTATGGAGGTGACAAAAGGTTCGTCATAAAGGGTTATGTCGATGCAAGTTTTGACACTGATCCAGATGACTCAAAGTCTCAATCTGGATACATATTGAAAGTGGGAGTAATTAGCTAGACTAGCTCCGTGAAGAGCATTGTTGACATAGAAATTTGCAAAATACATACGGATCTGAATGTGGCAGACCCATTGACTAAACTTCCCTCACAAGCAAAACTGATCACACCTTAGTACTCTTTGGGTATTAATCACATAGCGATGTGAACTAGATTATTGACTCTAGCCAACCCTTTGGGTGTTGGTCACATGACGATGTGAACTATGGGTGTTAATCACATGGTGATGTGAACTATTGATGTTAAATCACATGGCGATGTGAACTAGATTATTGACTCTAGTGCAAGTGGGAGACTGAAGGAAATATGCCCTAGAGGCAATGATAAAGTTATTGTTTATTTCCTTATTTTATGATAAATGTTTATTGTTTATGCTAGAATTGTATTAACCGGAAACATAATACATGTGTGAATACATAGACAAACAGAGTGTCACTAGTATGCCTCTACTTGACTAGCTCGTTGAATCAAAGATGGTTAAGTTTCCTAGCCATAGACATGAGTTGTCATTTGATTAATGGGGTCACATCATTAGAGAATGATGTGATTTACTTGACCCATTCCGTTAGCATAGCACTTGATCATTTAGTTTGTTGCTATTGCTTTCTTCATGACTTATACATGTTCCTATGACTATGAGATTATGCAACTCCCGTTTACCGGAGGAACACTTTGTGTGCTACCAAACGTCACAACGTAACTGGGTGATTATAAAGGTGCTTTACAGGTGTCTCCGAAGGTACTTGTTGGGTTGGCGTATTTCGAGATTAGGATTTGTCACTCCGATTGTCGGAGAGGTATCTCTGGGCCCACTCGGTAATGCACATCACTATAAGCCTTGCAAGCATTGCAACTAATGAGTTAGTTGCGGGATGATGTGTTACAGAACGAGTAAAGAGACTTGCCGGTAACGAGATTGAACTAGGTATTGAGATACCGACGATCGAATCTCGGGCAAGTAACAGACCGATGACAAAGGGAACAACGTATGTAGTTATGCGGTCCAACCGACAAAGATCTCCGTAGAATATGTGGGAGCCAATATGAGCATGAAGGTTCCGCTATTGGTTATTGACCGGAGACGTGTCTTAGTCATGTCTACATAGTTCTTGAACCCGTAGGTTCTGCATGCTTAAAGTTTGATGACGGCTATATTATGAGTTTATGTTTTTTGATGTACCGAAGGAGTTCGGAGTACCGGATGAGATCGGGGACATGATGAGGTGTCTCGAAATGGTCAAGACGTAAAGATCGATATATTGGACGACTATATTCGGACATCAGAAAGGTTCCGAGTGATTCGGGTATTTTCGGGAGTACCGAGGAGTTACAGGAATTCGTATTGGGCCTTAATGGGCCATACGGGAAAGGAGAGAAAGGCCTCAAAGGGTGGCCGCACCCCTCCCCATGGGCTGGTCCGAATTGGACTATGGAGGGGGCGCCCCCTTCCTTCCTTCTCCTTTTCCCTTCCCTTTCCTTCCCTCCTACTCCTACTACTTGGAAGGGCTCCTAGTTCTACTAGGAAAGGGGGAATCCTACTCCCGGTGGGAGTAGGACTCCCCTAGGGCGCACCATAGAGAGGGCCGGCCCTCCCCCTCCTCCACTCCTTTATGTACGGGGCAGGGGCACCCCAAAGACACAACAATTGATCTCTTCATCTCTTAGCCGTGTGCGGTGCCCCCCTCCACCATAATCCACCTTGATCATATCGTAACGGTGCTTATGCGAAGCCCTGCGTTGGTAGAACATCATCATCGTCACCGCGCCGTCATGCTGACGAAACTCTCCCTCAACACTCGGCTGGATCGGAGTTCGAGGGACGTCATCGAGTTGAACGTGTGCAGAACTCGGAGGTGCCGTGCGTTCGGTACTTGATCGGTCGGATCGTGAAGACGTACGACTACATCAACCGCGTTGTGCTAACGCTTCTGCTTTCGGTCTACCATGGTACATGGACACACTCTCCCCTCTCGTTGCTATGCATCACCATGATCTTAAGTGTGCGTAGGAATTTTTTTGAAATTACTACGTTCACCAACAGTCACTTGTTAGAATCTCTAAAAAGACTTATATTTGGGAATGGGTGGAGTATGTGGGAGTATCCTCAAAACAAAATGTGAGAGTACAATATTTATTGGGCCCCTTTGTAATTGGTTCTAAATTTTGACCAAAGATTTAACTGACAAAATGTTAGTGCATGTTAACAAAAATTATATCATTTGATTCGTATTTGTACATAGTTTTCAATGATCTATGGGTTGTTTGGTTTCCAACCACATATTGCCACACTTTGCCACACCTCACCTTAGGCAAATTTGACCAAGTTAGGTGGGTGTTTGGTTCTAGCCGCACCTAAGACAAGAATTTTTTTATTAGCAGTGAACCCCACATGTCATAGACACAAAAAGTGTGGCAAGATTCCCTTAGGCAAGCAAAAGTGGGTCTAACAATTTGAGCAACTCAAGTTAGGCAAGTGTGGCAAGTGTGGCAAAAATAATGTGGCAACATAAGACAAACATACTCACAATCCAAACAGCCCCGTAATTTTTTGTGACATGCATGAACATTTGGTTAGTTAAATTTATAGTCAAAATTTGACAAGGTGCATCAAATCAACACATGCAAGTATCAAAAGGAAAGTCACGGCATGCATGCATGCGTTGTACTCCCTCCGTTTCCAAATATAAGTCTTTTTAGAGATTGCAACAAGTGACTACATACGAAGCAAAATGAGTGAATCCACACTCTAAAATATGTCTAGATACATCCGTATATTGTAGTCCATTTGAAATTTCTAAAAAGACTTATATTTAGGAACGGGGGAAGTAACTAATGCATCGGTAAACGCAACTTATTGAAATATATTGAGTGCAGTGCTTTAATGTGTCGCGTCAACTCGTACAAGACCGAGAAGTTTGATTACTACAATGCCCTCTCGCCTTAACCGCACCTGCCTTTGGCTGCATGACAGGTGGGCCACCCGCCTGTTGGGCCCACCTGTCATAGACGCAAAGGCAGGAGAAGTAAGTCAATGAAGTTGCGTCCCTCCCTCGCCCATGTGCGTGGTGGCTGGCAGGACTAGGAGAAGCTTTCATTCGCTACACGCTCTCCCTGCCGCGCGCGGTGGACATGCAGTAGTTCAATCGGTGTCAGATGGCCAGAAGCATACTTTAGTACTCCTCCACTGTAGTAGTACTCCATCATTGTTCGACTTCCCGAAGAGGCGAAGGCCAAGCATAGCCAGACGCTCGTGTGGTAGTTTCAAGTGTAGAGTAGTCTAGGAGAGCGTGTATCGTGCCTGTAAGCTTAAAATCGTTGGGGTCAGTTCCATGCTTTCTGGCCCTACCTATCATCCTGGTGATTCTAGTTTGCATGCTCATCTGGACAAGACATGAATATATATTTTAATTTGTGGTGGGGTAAATGTTGCAGCAAATGGAGTATTGTACGCTGCGGGTCTTTCAGCCAAGTTTAGAGGCAACCATGTGGGGCCAGTGCTATGATGTGTCGCGTCAACTCATACAACGAGGAGAAGCCTGATTTTAGTACTACACACCTTCTCCCCCACCCATGCGCGCGGTGGCTATCCCCCCCGCACGCAGTGGACGGACATGCAACAGTGGATTAGATACTGTTGAAGTAGTAGTAACATCATTGTTCGTATTCTCGAAGAGGCGAAGAGCCAAGCACAACCCGAACGTGGCAGTTGCGAACGCTTGCGTGGCAGTCTTTGTGTAGGGGTGGGGCGTGGTGCGGAGCCTTGGGGCACGCATATAGCCAGTCTCTTGCATGAGACAAAATTGCTATTTGAGCCCACTATTGTAGTACTAGTACTTGCTAGTATAGCCCTATAAACCGGAAAGGAGTATTTGCCTTTCTAGAGATTTCAACAAGTGACTAGACTACACCGGGTGCAGTACTGGCTCAAATCTCAAATCTCATCAACCAAGGCATTTTGTGATTGGAGGAATGTATCTCGTACCTTTAACAGAAGTGGTAAAGTGGCCTCGAAGTTGGATTGGACGAAGCAACCATCATTTCACTGGAATGCTCGTTGAAGCTCTTTCTCCCCTTTCTTGAAGAAAACCTCACTCCAGGCTACTCACTTCTGCCATTTTTCTTCTGTACCGACGAAGGAAAGGTGGGCGAATCAGTGATGCAGCTATATTTTCATTCCAAGAATCTTCTTTTTGTGAAGCACCGACCGATTCTCACAGCCTATTCTTTTCCCGTTTTCATTGCAATTGTGGTTTCCTTTCGATTGCTTTTTGTTTATTAGTTCATTGATGGATCCTGGAGTTCTAACATTGATCAACAAGTTGACCATGTTGATGGGCCAACCCATGGAGACGAAGAAGTCCAAGAAACAAGCACTGGCCAAAGAGTTGACGATGTTGGCGGATGAACTCCTCAAAGAAAGTTGGAAGAACAGCAAGGGACCCACCGTGCCTACCCAGAAACTCTAATGGCCACCTATGCGAGGCTCAAGGCCGAGTTTGAGGAGATAGTCGCCGTTGAGAAGCAGTATTCCCCTTGCGAGGTGATGGCCCCCATCAAGGACTAGGAGATGCCCCCGGAAGGATGGGATCCCCTGGTGAGTTGCACGAGGTAAAAAATAATGGCTTACCATAGTTGTGGTTTTTGATTATTTGCAATGTGCTTGCTAATATGTTAGGGTTGTGCAGGTGCCGGTGGACGTCCTTGATGACTCCGATGCCGCGGCCCATCCTGTGGACAACGCCCCAAAGATCGTTTTTGATGTCACGGTCTGTCCTGTTGACATCGCCCCAGAGATCAATTCCGATGCCGCTGTCCATCCTATGGACATCGCCCCAGAGATCTATTCTGATGTCGCGGTCAGTCCTGTGGACATCGCCCGAGAGATCGATTTCCATGCCGCTATCCGTGTTGTGGTCATTGCCCGAGAGATTGATGACAAGAAATAGTTGGTCATGCTAATCCTTCAGGGTAGTTTGCATTACCCTGTGTTTAATTACCAGAACAATGCGTGTTATCAAACCATCTTAGGGCTAGTGCACTGTCTTGTGTGGGCAGTACTTGCTACTTTTGTTTGATAGTGAATCATGCAAACCCTCTCCGAGTTATGGAAACAGATGATCCTCACCAACTTTTGATGTAATATATCGCATGCTTAGATGTAAGTTTGAACTGTTTATCATATCAGCAGGGCTTGTTTGATGATTCTTGGTGTTAGTAGGCTAGCTACTATGCCAGCTATAGTACTTGCAAAACACTCACCGAAGAGAAACATTGGGGCTGATGAGCTCGTGGTACGCTTATACTTATCCATCGTTGATCGGCCAATAGCCCAAGCTCCTAAAATTGTAGGCTTAGCGATCGATCATACAATAGTCGACACTGATACATTCATGCCTCATTTGGTTCATAGGGTAGGAAAATCGTAGCAAAAGTACAGACACGTACAACACAAAATCATAGCAGTACAGAGACGTACTCCCTCCGTTCCAAAATAGATGACTCAACTTTGTACTACTAACTTTGAAACAGAGGGAGTACAAATCCTAGGCGGGCTAGTTTGGCCTAGTGGGTTTCAGTGATATGACGTGGTAGAATGGTGTCCAGTCTTCGCGTGTGGTAGCAGTATTGCGGGTACAGTAAGTTTTCTTGAAGAAGCAGAATTCAACGAAGTCATGATGGTTCCTTTGTCCGACCAACTTACAGCGGGAAAGGATGGGCCTGCGCTACAACCGGGGTGGACCAGGATAATTTTGTGCACGGCAGGTGGACCAGGATGGTCGACATCCCACATGTCGGCGAATGGAAAGTATTCTTTTCCAATATAGAGTACGAGCAACGAGTATTCATTGTTTATTTTTGATGAAAGCTATTGTCTCCACTGTTACGACGGAGGAGTGTGAAACATGGCAGCCTAGTGAACTTGGAATGTGCACCGCTCCCTCCTTCCTCATGTAATACTACCATAGTGTTGACTATAAGGTTGGCTATAAAGGTTACAACTTTTTCTCACTTTCACTCTATCTATTTCCTCTCAAATGTTTTTTACCTTTCTTTTTTTAGACACAATTGTTTTTATGCCTCTTTTTTTAGAATTAGTTTTTTATACCTAGGGAGCATGTGTAGAGATGGGCTCTTGCAGAGCCCACTCCTTGATTTTGTCAATGCCTCTCTCTCCTCCACATAAGCGGGCTTATAGGCCAGTATTTTACTAGTACTACTTGCTATGAATGCGGGCATCTGGCATCTAAGGGGGGAGGGCTTGGAAGCGGTCTGGACTCCCGCATGGCCCACCTCACATTATCACCATATATTTCTTGGAGTTCGTGCGCGGTGGACGGGCCATCTCTTCTCCCTCCCCCGTCTCTCTCTTCTCAGTCGACACCCACCGAGGGATTAGATTTCGGCTATTGATGGTTTATTCAATTGCAGTCCCACATGTCAGTGAAATTGCAAGACAACGCGTGTCCCTTCTGGTGAGCGGCGTGCGAGCCGAACTGTCGGGGGTGCGACGCATACAAGTCTTAAGTGTGCCGCATTTTCTTTTGAACTTGCAAAGCGAAACATTTTCGTGCGATCGATTGATAATCCCCAAGTGCAGGGAATCATTGTAGCAATTCCCAAAGGTGGAAGTGATAAGTATGGAGTGTCGAACCCACAAGGAACTAAAGGTAAGATCAATATTCTCTCAAGTCCTATCTGCCACTGATACGACTCTACGTACATCGAACGTTTGCTTCCAACTAGAAACGAGAAATAAAACTACATTGTGGGTATGAAGAGGGTAACTTTGCATGGTATCGGAGAGATAAAATGTAAAAGTAGGTGCTGTAATCATAAAGTTAGACTATATTACTAAATATTATAAATAGCGAGTGCGGAATAATGATGCATCGGAGTGCGGAATTGTCTTAGGAAATTGTTAACAAGACCGGTGGTCGTCATTGCAATTTCATATGAGGGAGAGGCATAAGCTAACATACTTTCTCTTCTTGGATCATATGCACTTATGATTGGAACTCTAGCAAGCATCCGCAACTACTAAATATCATGAAGGTAAAACCCAACCATAGCATTAAAGCATCAAGTCCCCTTTATCCCATAAACAACAACCCCCTTACTCGGGTTTATGCTTCTGTCACTCAAGCAACCCACTATAAGAGAATCATGAACGTATTGCAACACCCTACAGCGGGAATCCCTCACACTTGTGTGACACGGAGGGCACAATAGGACAGCACCAAAATAAAACATACAACTCATACCAATCTAGATCATCAATCAACCCAAAGACAAAGGATATCTACTCAAAACATCATAGGATGGCAACACATCATTGGATCATAATATGTGGCATAAAGCACCATGATCAAGTAGGGATTACAGCGGGGTGCGGGAGAGTGGGCTGCATAAAAGAGATGAGTATGGTGATGTTGATGAAGACGATCACCGCGGCGATGATTCCCCTCCCGATGGCACTATGGTGCCACCGAGAGAGAGGAGGAGAGGTTCTCCCCCTTGTGCTTCCTCCTCCATGGCCTCCCCCCTGGATGGGGAGAGGTTCTCCCTCTGGTCATTGGACTTCATGGCGATGATAGCCCCTCCGGGATCCTCCTCCATAGCCTCCGATGATGATGGCCCCCTCGGACAGGGTGCCAGAGAGGTCCTAGATTGATTTCTCGTGGCTACAGAGGCTTGCGGTGGCGGAACTTCCGATCTAGGTTATTTTTTGGAGGTTTGGGCATTTATAGGAGAGGTTGGCATCGAGAGCAAGTCAGGGGGCCCACGGGAAGTCCACGAGGCACAGGGGCACGCCCAGGGGGTGGGTGCACCCCCACCCTCGTGGCCCCCCCGGGACTCCCCTCCGGTAGATTTTTTCCAGTATTTTTTATATTTTCCAGAAAAATTCTCCGTTGATTTTCATCGCGTTCCGAGAACTTTTATTTTTGCACAAAAACAACACCAGGGTAGTTCTGCTAAAAACAGCGTTAGTCTGGGTTAGTTCTAATCAAATCATACCAAAATCATATAAAACTATTGTAAACATGTCATGAATACTTCATAAATTATAGATACGTTGTAGACGTATGAGCATCCCCAAGCTTAATTCCTGCTCATCCTCGAGTAGGTAAATGATAAAAGAAATAATTTATGAAGTGTGAATGCTAGCAAGTGCATAACTTTGATCAATGATAGTTCCAATCACTTTTTCTAGCATCATTATATATCATAACAGTAGCTCAACTCATAAAACTTCTCATGATCAAGTAACAAGCTATTCACATGTTAAAGTATAGATCATAAACTTTCTTGAAAACTAACAAACCGTGCTCTTAGTCATCGAACAATTGCAATTCATCTTATTTCCAGGAAGGGTCTATGTAAGAGCTTTGATTCAACAAACTCCACATACTCAACTATCATTTAATCTTTCACAATTGCTAACACTCACGTGATATTTATGGGTCCAAAGTTTTAATCGGACACAGAGAAAGATAGAGGCTTATAGTTTCGCCTCCCAACCTTTTACCTCAAGGGTAATGTGAACAATAATAATTTATGAAAACCTACATCGAAGTGGATATATATATATATATATATATATATATATATGTATATACGGATCGATCCAACACAAAGTGCTTGCCAAAGGAAAAAGTGTAAAAAGGAAAGGTGATGACCACCATGACTCTTGTATAAGGGTAGAAGATAAAAGTAAACGATAGGCCCTTCGCAGAGGGAAGCAGAGGTTCTCATGCGCTTTTATGGTTGGATGCACAAAATCTTAATGCAAAAGAATGTCACTTTATATTGCCACTTGTGATATGGACCTTTATTATGCAGTCCGTCGCTTTTATTTATTCCACATCACAAGATCGTATAAAGCTTATTTTCTCCATATTAATAGATCATACATATTTAGAAAGCAATTTTTATTGCATGCACCAATGACAACTTACTTGAAGGATCTTACTCAATCCATAGGTAGTTATGGTGGACTCTCATGGCAAAACTGGTTTGAGGAATGTTTGGAAGCACAAGTAGTATCTCTACTTGGTGCAAAGAATTTGGCTAGCATGAGGGGAAAAGCAAGCTCAACATGTTGGATGATCCAAGACAATATAACGTTTCGGATATAGGAAAACATAACCCATTAATTTGTCTTCCTTGTACAACATCAACCTTTTAGCATGTCATATTTTAGTGAGTGCTCACAATTGAAAAAGATGTCCAAGATAGTATATTTATATGTGAAATATCTCTTCCTTCAATATTCTTTCATGAATTGTTCAAGTGACCAATTCTACGTTTGCTAACTTTCAGTAAGTTTACTACCTATACTTATTATGTGTGAAGTCATTACTCCCCATGTTATAAGCATATGAAACATATGTAAATTCAGATTTATGATATTCAATTCATTCAACCATTTACTCATAGGATATACATGAAGCGCGTGAGTAAATGACAAACTACTCCAAAAAGATATAAGTGAAGAACGTTGAGTAGTCAAATAATTAGCTAGCCATGGGAGGATTCTTTTTCACTCTAGATTTCAGATCCAATGATTTTATTCAAACAGCAAGTAAAATTGAAAATACGCTCCAAGCGAAACACATATCATGTGACGAATAAAAATATAGCTCCGAGTAAGGTATACCGATAGTTTTGAAGACGAAAGAGGGGGTGCCTTCCGGGGCATCCACAAGCTTAGGAGCTTGAGTCTTCCTTGAACATTACCTTGGGGTGCCTTGGGCATCCCCAATATTAGGGTCTTTCCACTTATTATTCTCCTCATATCGATATCTCACCCAAAGCTTGAAAACTTCAATCACACAAAACTTAATGGAACTTCGTGAGATAGGTTAGTATGACAAAGAGTAAACCATTCACTTTGGTACTGTCAAAGACAAGGTTCATAATTGTTCTCACACAATTCATACTGTACCATATCATTTCTACAATTTATATTAAGAAATATAAGCCATAGAAACTAGAAAACAAGCAAACTATGCAATCAAAACAGAATCTGTCAAAAACAGAACAGTCTGTAATGATCTGAGCTCCAACCATACTTCTGCTACTCCAAAAATTATGAAACAAATTGGTGGAAATGAGGAATTTTTATAGTAATATTCTTAAAAAATAATCAACTCAATCGCACTATTCTGTAAAAGATGACAGCTAATCTCGTGAGCGCAAAGTTTCTGTTTTTTTACAGAAAGATCACATTAACTTTCACCCAAGTCTTCCCAAAGGTCTTACTTGGCACTTTATTGAAACAAAAGCTATAATAAATGATTAATACAGTAGTTTAATCATGAGAACACACAAAATCAGTAAGGTTAAATATTGGGTTGTCTCCCAACTAGCGCTTTTCTTTAATGCCTTTTAGCTAGGCATGATGATTTCAATGATGCTCACATAAAAGGTAAGAATTGAAACATAAAGAGAGCATCATGAAGAATATGACTAGCACATTTAAACCTAACCCACTTCCTATGCTTAGGGATTTTGTGAGCACACAATTTATGGGAACAAGAATCAACAAGCATAGGAGGGCAAAACAAGTATAACTTCAAAACCTTAAGCATATAGAGAGGAAACTTGATATTATTGCAACTCCAAAAAACATGTATTCCTCCCTCATAATAATTTTCAGTAGCATCATGAATGAGTTCAACAATGTAACCATCACATAAAGCATTCTTTTCATGATCTACAAGCATAGAAATTTCACTAGTCTCCACATAAGCAAAATTCTCCTCATTAGGAATAGTGGGAGCAAACTTCTTCTAAATCCAATTTAGATGATAGTATTATTCATACTCCAAAAGATATAAGTGAAGTTCATGGAGCATTCTACAATTAATATAGACTAACCAATATTGAATATCAAAATATATAAGTGAAGCACACGAAGCATTCTATAAAACCATACTCAAAAGATTTAAGTGAAGCACAAAGAGCAATTCTATAAGATCATACTGAAAAGATATAAGTGAAGCACATGAAGCATTCTATAAATCAATGCAGGGCTATCTCATACTAGCATGGTTCTTAAAGGAAAAACAAAAACACAAATGACACAAATTATGTGAACAAAACAAAAACCGAGGTATACCGATAATTGTTAAAGAAGAAAGATGGGATGCCAACCGGGGCATCCCCAAGCTTAGATGCTTGAGTATCCTTGAAATATTTACTTGGGGTGCCTTGGGCATCCCCAAGATTGAGCTCTTGCCTCTCTTTATTCTTCTCATATTGGTAGCTCTTGCCTCGATCTTTGAACACTTCATCCACACAAAACTTTAACAAAAACTTTGTGAGATCCGTTAGTGTAATAAAGCAAATCACTACCTTTAGGTACTGTTGAAAACTTATTAAAATTTCATATTAGAACTATATCTACTGTATTCCAACTTCACCATGGTTCATAGTCCCTAATACTACCCATAGATTCGTCGAAATAAGCGACCAACACATAGAAAACAGAATCTGTCAAAAATAGGACAGTCTGTAGTAATCTGGAAGTTTACTAAACTTCTGTAACTCCATAAAATTATAAAAAAATATGAAAATTTAAAAAATTTGTACAGAAGTAATTTACAAAAAGTTTTAGACCCATTTGACTTTCCAGTAAAAAATGTAAAATCACGCGCTACAGCCAAAGTTTCTGTTTTTGTACTGCACAAAGTAAACAAGCAATCTAATCATCCTAAAACCAAGGCTTGGCACATTATTTTTATAATACAATGGATATATACAAGGGGATAGTTATTTTCATAGAATCTTCCATGAATTTTTTACATTGTTTCCATGAGCACGAACACAAGTGCTCAAGGTCGACCCTCATTTCTTCAATGCATAATCTTCCAATCACTTCTCTTATTGAAAAACTTTTTAGGTATGAGAGGCAAGTAAATTTTTTTGTATTTTCATTCTTTCAATTTTTTTTGTATGTTTCACCCACAACTAAACAGAAACAAAAAGGAAAAACAAAATCTACTTAGTGAAGAAAGCAAACAAGCACAAACGAGAATATCAACCCCACGCTATTGCTCCCCGGCAACGGCGCGAGAAAAGAGCTTGATAATCCCCAAGTGCAGGGAATCATCGTAGCAATTCCCAAAGGTGGAAGTGATAAGTATGGAGTGTCGAACCCACAAGGAGCTAAAGGTAAGATAAATATTCTTTCAAGTCCTATTTGCCACTGATACGACTCTACGTACACCGAACGTTTGCTTCCAACTAGAAACGAGAAATAAAACTACGTCGTGGGTATGAAGAGGGTAACTTTGCATGGTATCGGAGAGATAAAATATAAAAGTAGGTGCTGTTATCATAAAGTTAGAATATATTACTAAATATTATAAATAGCGAGTGTGGAATAATGATGGATCGGTGTGCTGAATTGTCTTAGCCAATTGTTAACAAGACCGGTGGTCGTCATTGTCATTTCATATGAGGGAGAGGCATAAGCTAACATACTTTATCTTCTTAGATCATATGCACTTATGATTGGAACTCTAGCAAGCATCAAAACCCAACCATAGCATTAAAGCATCAAGTCCCCTTTATCCCATACACAACAACCCCCTTACTCGGGTTTATGCTTCTATCACTCAAGCAACCCACTATAAGAGAATCATGAACGTATTGCAACACCCTACAACGGGAATCCCTCACACTTGAGCGACACGGAGGGCACAATAGGACAACACCAAAATAAAACGTACAACTCATACCAATCTAGATCATCAATCAACCCAAAGAAAAAGGATATCTACTCAAAACATCATAGGATGGCAACACATCATTGGATCATAATATGTGGCATAAAGCACCATGTTCAAGTAGGGATTACAGCGGGGTGCGGGAGAGTGGACCGCATAAAAGATATGAGGATGATGATGTTGATGAAGACGATCACTGCATCAATGATTCCCCTCCCGATGGCACTCCGGTGCCACCGAGAGAGAGGAGGAGAGGTTCTCCCCCTTGTGCTCCCTCCACCATGGCCTCCCCCTGGATGGGGAGAGGTTCTCCCTCTGGTCCTTGGGCTTCATGGAGATGATAGCCCCTCCGGGATCGTCCTCCATAGCCTCCAGTGATGATGGCCCCCCTCCGGCAGGGTGCCAAAGAGGTCCTAGATTGATTTCTCGTGGCTACAGAGGCTTGCGGCGGCGGAACTTACGATCTAGGTTATTTTTTGGAGGTTTGGGCATTTATAGGAGAGGTTGACGTCGAGAACTAGTCAGGGGGCCCCACGGGAAGTCCACGAGGCACAAGGGCATGCCCAGGGGGGTGGGCGCTCCCCCGCCCTCATGGGCCCCTTGGGACCCCCCTCCGGTAGATTTTTTCCAGTATTTTTTATATTTTCCAGAAAAATTCTCCGTTGATTTTCATCGCGTTTCGAGAACTTCTATTTCTGCACAAAAACAACACCACGGTAGTTCTGCTGAAAACAAAATCAGTCTAGGTTAGTTCTAATCAAATCATACCAAAATCATATAAAACTATTGTAAACATGGCATGAATACTTCATAAATTATAGATACGTTGGAGACGTATCATCGATCGATAGAAATCCAGAACAAAATGACGAGGGCGGTGCTTTCCCACGCGTTAGGCGGGCTAGTTTGAGTGATATGACGTGCTACAGTGCTGTCCATTGCTCCATTTTTATGTAAGCAAGAGTTTATGCTCTTACATGGAGGAGTGCGAAACACGACGGATCTGATTTTGATCGAGGGATAACTGTTCCCTGCCAAATAATGGAGCACTGTTAATCTCCAGTGCTGGCCCACAAATTTACACCGGCATCTCTCCGAGGACACTGATGGATGCCATCCAATGCTGCGCCCATACCTTTCGACAACTATATGAACTAACCGGACGAAATTCGTGCAAGCAAAGCAAATTTCAAAATAATCGGATGAAATTCATTACATTTCGGAAACTTTTCTTACAAACTGGACGAAAGTCATTACATATTTCACACAAACCGTACTAAAACCTATTGTAAATTTAATCTAAATGATCACCGGCGCCCGACCACCATGTTCGACCATGAACCCGAGAAAGCCGGCCATTGCCTTTTCCTCCTCCTCATCCGCCTAGATAACCTCCTCCTCCGGAGTACAAGGTTCTGAAGATTTCCGCCTCCACATCACCGTCAAGCAGCTAATCGGCCGCTGATGTTTATCCCACCAAGCTTGGCGTCGACTGAGTGGAGGAGCGGTGGCCTTCCTGGGACCAGAGCGGCGGTGACCTACCGTGTACTACTCTTCCTCGCTGCCAGCTACGCCCACGCACGTGCGCCGGCTTCGTGGTTGTGGCGGCGGAGGGCGGCCGGGGGGAGTCGGCGATCTCCTTGGTCTGCTCCTGTGATAGTATGTCCAAGAGAGCTTTGGAGCGTGCCCGGAGCAGAGCCGCCGATGTCCTTCGTCTGCTCCTGCGATAGTACATCCAAGAGAGCTTTGGAGCTCCAGGAGGCCATGGTTGGAGTGGTGCCGACAGAAGGAAGGGACCGGAGGAGAATGAGTGTGCGTCTTTGGCTATGGCTGGGAGCTGGGGCGCAAGTTAATATAGTGGGCGAATGGCAATGAGCCATGGCAGACGGATGGACGGCTGGCGCCGGAGTAGGTTAGTCGAGCGTGAATGCGGATGCTACTTCAGTGACTTAACTGCAGGTGCGTTGGGTCACTGACATGTGGGTCCAACGAGCATCTTGCCCGCATGTCAGTGACACACCAACTACACATGCAGTTAAGTCCGGTGAATGTGACATTGACGTTCTGGAGAGACGGTGACCATTTCAAGCGGGAAGCGCGCGCTAGCGATGGAAGGGGTTTCGGTAGGCCAGGGCGGTCAGACGCTGGCGTGGTGGTAAAATGTGAACTCATGGATGATGAGCCTTTGAAGTGTATGCGGCACGTATTGCCAACATGGCGTCCATGCAACTGGTCTTGTCGCCAGCTAGCCTTCGACGACCACCATTAGACACCACACAACCATGCATAACTTATGAATAATGGACGAATCGATCAAACACACTCTCGTGTGCAGTGGCACTATGATCGGTTGCTCACGATAGTACATACTCCGTACCATAGTACCCTCTCTAGCTAGGCTGTTTATATATTGTCATTGTGATGGACGATATACATGAGCAAGGCACCGAGTCCCAAGTATGACCGTTGGTGTTGAGCCAGGTGAATACATGCTCGGCGTTCGCGGAGGCCTCCATCAAACATCTAAACAGTAATGTCAGGCACCGCCGGGGCGCGCAGGTGATGGGCTCGCCATTTGCGTTGCGCCATGAGCAGGACTTTGATTGAGAGGGCGACGTGCATGCATTAGCATGGTTTGATAGCGTGAGTGTGAGTGTCTGCACGCGTACATGTTACTTGGCTCTATGTACAGTGTGCGCTAATGTGTGCATCACGTATAATATAATGATGAAAGTGAGCTATCAACACAAGTTCGATGACCGTCAATGCATTTTACTCGGTAATAAATGACCAGGATTGAACGGGAATCCAAATTTCCTTCGTCTTCTATCCTTGAGCTCTTGACAAACCAATGCACTATACCGTTGTCTGGCCACTCCACCCTAGAGCTCTCACCAAGCATCGATCATGCCACCACACCGCACACTAACCGCTAAGGAAGCGATGGCATCCCGGCGCTCCGAGTTCCTCGCCGCCCACGATCGCACACAAAATGGTAGGGAAGCGATGGCATCCCGCAGTGTCGAGTTCATCACCGCTGGCGACCTCACACCTAAGTGGGCGGAATTTGAAGCTACCAAGGCCAAATGGGCGGTAGAGCAAGAGGCAGCCAAAGCCGCACAGAGGGAGCGGAGAAGTCAGAAAGCACTCAAGAAAAGAGAGGCCTGCCGCTGCAAGAAAGAAGAGGACGCACGCGCTGCTGCGGAGAGGTCGGCGGAGATCCAAGCATGGTGGGGTGTCGCCGACAAAGCTGGGAAGGAGAACGGTGGCGTCTGGCCAGCATGTGAGAATTAGTAGTACTAGTAGTTAGTGTGTGTGTCTGTGTCTGAGTACGAGCATGTACTAGTACTACTATTTACTACTGTAGTTTTTAGAGAAAATTACCGGTGCATTAGCCTAGACCCAATCGGAAAAATTCCTATCCTATGCATCAAATGGCATCTCTTTCTCTATAGGAATTGAGATGCATGTCATCTCACTTGCTATGATTTTCATATTCCTATAAAATTCCTATCCTATGAACGAAAGGAGGCCTCTGTTGGAGTAACTACTATAGCTAGCAATACTGCTAGTATAGTAGTTTTCTTCAAGAAGCGGAATTCAACGAAGTCATGATGGTTCCTTCATCTGAGCAACTTCACAATGGGAAAGGTTGGGCCTATGATTTGATGGCTCATTAGTCATTATTACTATGGCGCGACGACCGGGGTGACTCTCCCTTGGAGTTCTGCGTGCATGGCAAGTGTACTAGGATGGTCGACGTCCCACATGTTGGCGAACGGAAGTATTCTTTCCGATATCGAGGAGCAAGGAAACCGCGTGGTATAGTATCACTGCTGATTTATATTTTTTTCTAATGAATGCTAGCGTTTCAACTCTTACGATGGAGTGCCAAAGACGACACGTGCTGGATGTCCCACATGCCAGCGAAAGGAGTGGGACATGAACAGCGTGGTAGAGCATCTGTCACACCCTAGCTAGTTCATGCATTAGAGTGTTGCATCATGTTTATCTTCCCAGAAAACTGAAATGGGGATGACAGAACCCCCAACACCCCCCCTGGAACAACTAGGGTTTACTAAAAACTTTTTCAATGAACTTGAAATGCCCTTCTAAAAAGTCCACCCTTTTTGTTTTGGGTTAAAACCTTTGACAAAAATGGTGCACACTTTTCTAGGACATCATAAGGTCATTGGATTAATTCATTACTAATTGCATTTGGGCAATTTAAATCCTATAAATATTTTAAAATGCCCAAATAATCCTGAAAGTAATTTTAGGCTGTTGAGAATATTTTCAAATGTGCCTCTGAATATTTTCAAATAGTATTTTTAATATTTCAAAACACAGAACATGAGTAAATAAAAAGAAAAACAGAAAGCAGAGAGAGGGTAGAGGCTTACCTGGCGCCACCTAGCAGGCCCACCTGCCGGCCCAGTCCAGCCACCGCTCCAGCGAGCTGCTTGGCTTGGCCAGGCAGGCAGGCAGGTGCTCGACGCCGGCACCTGCGCGCGCCATGCAGCTGCCCGCCGCCCTGCTTCCTCCCCTCGCCGTGCTGCTGCCCTGGTTCGGTCAGACACTCCTCCCCCGAGCTCGCAGACACGCCCTCTCCTCCCTAGCCCCTCTCCCTCGCTCTCCCGCACCATGGATGACGCCGCCGCGCCCACGCCACCGTGATAACCGCGTCCGTCGCCGTCCCCGTGTCGCATCACCATGTCCACGAGCTCCGCCGTTGTCGACTACGTCGAGCAGGCCGAGCCCCGAGCACTCGCCCGCTCTGGAGTCGCCCCGACCCCGTCTTCCCCAACTCCGGGCGCCGGAGATCCCCTTCGCCTTCATCGCAGCACCAGCTCGTCCCCGACCTCGCCGCCTGCCTCTTTGTGATCGCCGTGAGCCCAGCTACCTCCTCCCCCTCTCCATTAACTCCCTCCTGCACCGTGTGCACCGCACCACGCTCACCCGAGCACCCGCCGCCACCGAGCTCGTCACCGACGTGACTCCGACCACCCACCGGCCACACCATTGTGACCAACACACTCACCGCACTCGCAGGAGCCCGTAGCACCACTCCACGCGCCTCGCCATGCCCTGTGGCCTCGGTTTCGACCTCGCTCGAACTCCGGCGACCGCCAAGGTTGTTGCCGGTGACGTTTCCAGCCACACCAGCTCCACCCACTACCACCACTCGATGCGGCTTGCCCCCAGCTACTAACACGTGGGACACAATAACTCAATTACCGGAGCACGAAACCCGCTACTAACCCAGCTACGCGTAGATGCTCTCCGCCGTCGTTTTGGTCACCGGAGCACGAAACCCGCATCACTCCGCCGTGTCTGGCCTCGCCCGCGGCTAAACGCCGGCGAGTTTGACCCTGTTTGACCTCGTGTGGGCCCAGGTTGATTTCCCTTGAGTCTATGACACGTGGGACCGCCCTGCTAATTAACTTAGATTAGCACTAACCAAAATTAGTTAGTTAATTAACTACTGACACGCGGGTCCCACTGGTCAGGTTTTACCTGGACCGGCCCCATTGACCACTGACGTCACCCTGACGCAATGCTGACACAATAACTCAATTACTGGAATTATTCTTATACAGGTAATTCCAGAAAATATTACAAACTTCAAAAATTCATAACTTTTAATCTGTAACTCCAAATGCAAAGATTTATATATGAAATTTGATCAGAAAAATTTAATCTTTCCATCTGTAATGGTTTCATGGATGACAAAACACTTTAAACTTGCTGTTTAGGTGAAAAAATCTAATACACTTATAAGGGTTAAGAACATAAGCCTCCATTTGATTCAAATGGACCCAAACCAACTTGTTTCACATTGCATTAGGCAGGACACCTCATATTGCCATGTCATAGCATGCATCATATTGTTGCATATTGCCATGTGATGATTGTGTTATGTGGTGTCTTTCATGGTAGGTTCTGCCTCCGAGGATATTTCCGAGTATCCAGCTGAAGGGAAGTACCCTACTACTACTCCATCAGGCAAGCAACCCCATTGATCATATCGATACAATCCCATGTTCTCGCTTCTGCTCTCTTTTAATGCATTAAGACAACAACATTTCATACTATTGTGTGATGCGGTAGTTGAACCCTTATCCTCTGCATGACCTGTCATTGCCATAGTAACTAGATGAAACCCACTAGCATGTGTAGGAGTTGATTGAGCCATGTGTGTGTTTCCTACCTTGCTATGCCTGCTATGCTTAGGGTTGTGTTAGGTCTGGTTCATCTGGGTGATGGGCTAGAGTGAAATGATTACGACGGTAATGTGAGGGATGTGTTGAACATGAGTTGGTAAAGGTATCGATGAGAGGCCATGTAGGAGTACATGGTGGGTTGTTTCATTGAGGCCATCCCTAAGAACTGAGATCTGTATGCATGATTTAAGATTAAGCTACTACCACACATTGGGCCCTGAAATACGACCCCGCTCGACTTACTGATCCCTCTCGTCCTCTGTCCAGGAGTTGCAACTAGTTTCTAGTGTTTATAGGTTATGTGTTGGCGGCCGTGCGTAGCGCAGACCCCAGGGGTGGGCTATGATGCGGTAGATACACCATGGCACGGTGTACCGAGTCGCCTGTTTGGTGTCTCGGGAACCCTGCACACATCATTTGGGGCCGTTGAGGACACCCCAGCCGGATTTCCTTGCGGATGGAACCCGAATAGGCGATAAACCTAGACTAGAGACTTGTGCGGTTAGTCAGGTCGTGGTCTACACCCACGTCGGCTTTCGCTTGAAGTCTGCCGAGCACATGTCGTGTGCAGATGCTAAGTGGTGGAAACATGTGTGATGAAGTACACCCCTGCAGGGTATAAAACTATTCGAATAGCCGCGTGCGCGGTAAAGGACTACTTGGTTGTCTATACAGTTCATAGACAAGTTAATGGTTACTACTAAAAGACTCAAGATAAGTGTGAGTACAGAGGATGGCCCTCTCATAGAATGACGAGGGAGGATCCCCGATGGAGTATTGTGTTGGTGATTAGTGGACTCATGTGCGAAAACTATTTTACAGTGGTGTCTCATAAGATAGCTTAGCCAAGATTCAAAGCTGGCTTGCTGCAATAACTCCACCACCTTGAGAATAAGCATGTATAGTAGGATCTGTTGTAAGACTTGCTGAGTACCTTTGTACTCATGTTGCTTTAATTACTGTTTTCAGATGACAACACCGCCCCCTCCGATGGGTTTTACGTAGACCTCGACTTCGATGAGTAACTTGCCACCCAGGTGGTGATTCTGTCCATGGAGGGCCCTATGTAGATAGATAGGCTTCGACAAGCCTTCTTTCTTTCTAGTGTCTATACCCAGACTTATTTTCTTCCGCATGTGCTTGTATGCTTGTATGCTTGTATGACTTGAGTGTCAAATCTTGTGACCCCTACCTGTATGAACATGTTATGGATGGCTCTCCGGAGCCTTTAAATAAAGTACTTGAGTTGTAGAGTTTTGTTGTGATGCCATGTTGTATTTACACATATCGAGCATATTTTGTGTATGATTTAAATGCTTGGTATGTGTGGGATCCGGCAATCTAGTTGTTTATCCTTGGCAGCCTCTCTTATGGGGAAATGTAGTCTAGTGCTCCTTGAGCCATAGTAGTCTGCTACAGCCCGGTTCACCGGAGTCCTGCTAGCCCAGCACTACTGCTCAGGACACTTGACTGGCCGGCATGTGTTTCACTTCGTTCCTATGTCTGTCCCTTCGAGGAAATGTCACGCGGTGACATCCGGAGTCCTTCCTAGCCTGCTACAGCCCGGGTTCCCTGGAGTCCTGTTAGCCCAGTGATACAGCCCGGATTCACACGTTGTTGACCAACATGCTCGATGTGATTCATGTATGCATGTCCCTATAGGTCTGTGCCGCTTTGGGTTCATGACTAGCCATGTCGGCCCGGGTTGTCTGTCATATGGATGCTGGCGACACTATCATATACGTGAGCCAAAAGGCGCAAACGGTCCCATGCATTGGTAAGGCGACACCCGTGGGGATATCGTGCGTGAGGCCGCAAAGTGATATGAGGTGTTACCGGCTAGATCAATGTGACTTGGAATCGGGGTCCTGACAGCGTTGGAATTAGAGCCGGACTGCCTGTAGGTTCATGGAGCCAAACTGGTCGATGTCGAGTCTAGAAATGCTTTAGTTATATATAGGGGAACTGATTGTGGAAGGGAACATAAGGCTCTTTTACTCCTTTACCTTATGCCCTCTTATCTGATTCATTCTCTTCTCATTCTACGTGGGTTAAGGACTAGGCTCTCTTCTTTCTATCAGGTTCACGTGTTACTAATCCGTAGTAGCTTATAGGATTGTTGTTACAAGCCTCAGTACAGTTTCTACTACTCTTAGTATGTTGTCAGTTGAACCAGAACCTTGATATGATGTTGTTGAGTGGTTTTGCAAACTGTGGTGAATGTCTCAAATCTTTTTCTGAGCATTTACAGCCGTTATGCTGTCTGATTTCTCCTAGGAAATTCTAATGCCTTTGCATTATTCGGTGCTTTCAGATGGCCACCCGTTCCCAGAACCAAGTGGTTCGTCTGACCCGGTGCCTCGATGTACCCGGTCACACAGCCATGTTGGTCCGAGTGATGGTCGAGACAGGCTATCGATGGTATCTGAAATATACCGTCGAGGAGTAGTTTCGAGACTTCAACCAGAGCCAGTACCTTTGTACCGTCAGGATATATCCCTCTTATCCTGGAGCCACTGAACCCCTCCACTGCTCTTATGGGCTTGGGGTTACTATTGAGATGTCTGTGCAGGATGCAGCTTACTCAATGATGACTATCATTCGAGCCAGGACTGCCTTGCTTCAGAACACCGATTTCCACTACATGCCAGCCTCACTCCCTGGAGCACAGGGGTACTATCAGGCTTTGTACTATGACTCTACACATGAGGAGTCACTACTCCACACCACTGCCAAGATGCTCGAGGATAAGGACCGCGAAAATCGGGCCTTGCGTATGGAGCTTTTCAACTCTTGTGCTGATCACTCAGCCACTTTGACTCGGTTTGCACCTACTGTACAGGCAGGATACATGGACCTGAGGGACCTGTACCCTGTGCGGTCTGGATTGCCAGATTTTATGGAGTGGCATGATGTAGGAGGCATCACCCCTCCTCGTGGTCCTCGTCTCCCACCGTCTGTGGGACCAAGGCCACATCCGAGTCCCTATGGTCCGCAGGCTCCGCAGGACCGTCCGTTCCGAGATGATCATGTTCCGCTTCCAGGCTTTGGTGGTGACTTTTATGAGGATTACTACGGAGCCATCTGAGCTAGTAGTAGTTTCACTAGTACTATAATAGTTGTATTCTCCACAGTCCTGCGTGACCGTGGGATATGACTTGGTGTGTATCACGCTCCGGAGGTGTAGAAAAATAATGTATAGGAGCTTGGAATGCCTCCGATGAGATGTAATGTCTTTCACCATAGTTGTACTCTAGCCTGGGCTTGTACTAAATTATGTACAGTGTGTATGACCAATGGTATATATACGGTAGTTGCTATATTACCATGTCGTGCAATGAACATCTCAGCATTCCATGTTATCCATTACATTCTGCACTTCCTTGCCAAGATTGTGCCATCCTTGTATAAACCGTTGTCTTGTTTTTCCTAGGATGGTCAACACCCGCTGTCGTGGAATTTTCACGGCAGATGTCCTAGGGTGAGGACTTAGTCGCGAGGCCAACGCATCTATGTGGTAGCTTGAGAGGGGTTGAGCGGAATCAAGAGACGCAACACTAGACAAGGATTTAGACAGCTTTGGGCCCCGGGAAACATCATCCGGTAATAGCCCTACATGCTGTTTGAGGCTAGGTCTCATTATGATCACGAGAGAGTCACCGGTAAACCGACTCTTTGTGTCTATCCCTAAAAATTGTTTCTTCTTTTTTTCTCCCCCTTTGGGGAGCCCTGCCCCTCCTTATATATGTTGAAGGGGCGGTTTACATGACTAGTCCTAGTTGGATTTGGACTACTCTATCTATAATACAAACCAGATACAAGTCCAGGTATTAACTCCTTGTAAGAAAAATATTCCTCACGCTTTTCCTCTTAAACCGGCCCACCATAACATGAGCCGGCCTTCGGGGCCTTGGGCCTTGCCACCGTCTGTCCCGTCCGCCGGGTTACCAGTGAATCATAATGTTCAGTCCGGTTGCATGTAAACCGTCTGGTCTGTGCGGGTCGGCGGTGAATCGCCAAGTCTGGCCGGTTTATACTTCCGGCCGGGTTACGCCACGGGGTATATCCCTGACATTAGCCCCCAAGTTTAGCTTGGATTTATCCATGGTAAACTTATGCTACAAAATAAACACAGGTTGTGCTTCGGGTTAAGAATTCTTGTAAACTGGCACCTGATCATCCTTAAGTCCTTGTCATTCCTCCTTCTAGAAAATCCGGGTCAATAACCAGCTTCATACTCAAATTGCTGACATTGGTTTCTCATAGAAAAATATTGTGAAGAATAATCCACTTGAGTCGGCTTCCAAAGCGCCGGCTTAAGAAATATTGGTCTTGAAATACTCATCTGATATTCAAACGGTTTGAAGATGTAGAACTTGCCGGTTTATCATTGCCAGAAACTGCCGGGTTATAAAAACTGATAATTCCGGGTCATGATTGTTGCTAACGCCGGTTCATGATTGTTGCCAACGCTGGTTCATGATTATTGATGATGCCGAGTTGCAGACACAGGGTCATAATAATTGGTGACGCCAGGTCAATCTGGTTTACTCAAAACAGAGAATTTGAAAATATTTCTCCGATAATAATATAATACTTGTAGCCCCCAAGTCTTGAGCAGAACAAAGTAATGGCTTAAGACTTGTTTCAATATAAATACTGCAACTTTGAAGAAATCTAGATTGTTCATCTCAGTCATTAGTCAAAACTGAATATCCCACATATGTAGCCCCCAAGTGATGGGTTGTCATGCTTGCAGCAACCTGGGACTTGTAATTGCCTTACGCTCATAAAAAACTTCAACCAGTGTAGCTCCCAAGGGCCGGATCATTATGCAATAATGAGCAAGGACTTTGTATAAACTTCATTGAAAATAACATGATATGATGTAATCCCCATCATGGTGCTTGAACCCATGTCCACAAGGTTTAAGAGCTTTGTGCTTTACCAACTGAGCAGTGGACTCTTCAATATAATGGATTAAAAACTAGTGTACCTTGAATTGTTGCCAGGAGCAATTGGTAGCCCCCAAGGGCCAGCTCATTACACTGTGATGAGTCGGGTCTTCAATAAGGTGAGCAAAAAATGACTTTGCATTAGCCCCCAAGTGTCATGGTGTATGCTTGCTGCGACATGAGACTTGCATATTTGATGTAATCCCAACTTGAATAATGTAGCCCCCAAGTGCCGGGTCGTAAGCCTGCAGCGACTCGGGACTATTCCTTCAATTGTAGAATAAATCATATCCATTCATAATATGATAGGCATTACGCTAAAGCGACTTTGAAAACCTCTATCATAATATTGGTTATTGATAACCATAATAAAAATCCAGCCATGTTGGCTATTTGAAGATTTGAATAATATAATCCAATGATCTATGAGCGCATGATTCCAATGGCACAATCCAGATATATACTAGCGACTTATAGTCCCAAGCCAGGCCGATTTAATAAACACCGGATAATTTATCATCATACTGGCGACTTATAGTCGAAAGCCAGGCCGGGTTAATAAATGCCGGTGTTTTATAATCCTTCTTGATTCAACTTGTTTCTGCATACAACAAGTTTAAAGTGTCCTGGCGGTTTACCGCCGGACGGGTCATAATGCCCAACATATAACCCGGGTTTATAACCAAGGCCGCACTTAAGAATAATCAAATATGAAGTATATCATACTAGTAAAGTGAATCACATCGTTGGTTTACCAACTTTTTGTAGTAAGGGTAATAACCCCAATCTTGAGTACTGATAACTCCTTCCATATTTTGCCGGTTTATGATAAAACTGTACCGGGTTGTAATAAACACCGGATTATCCATATATAATACTGGCGACTTGTTAGTCAAACCGGACCAGATTAAGAAACGCCGAATTATAACTGATCATGTACTGACAAATTGTAGTTGAAAGCCAAGACGGGTCAAGGACGACGGTTTATCAGAAGATATTATGAACCTCAGCAAAGACGAAAAAACTTGGCAAATAGAACTCAAAAAAGAACATGTGAGGCTTTTTACGAGCTGCCAGGCTCCAAATCGAGGCTTTTCATGGGCTGCCAGGCCACTGAATTAACCATTTCACAAAGCCTCTTAAGATGGACCTCAATCTTTAACCAATCACGTTTTAAATTTGACAAGTTCAGGGTCTATGAGATTGACTGTCAAATGTTCGCGGGTCGTACCAGGTTTACCTGGGCGGAGTGACTTACTTAAAGAAGGCAGGTTAATCCGGGGTTTTAGGTGCGTACACCTGGCTTCCAAGCCTGGCTTGATAGCCTATTACAAGGGTGCAGACTCTTAGTCCGTTGCGAAGCAAAGAGCCCCCAAGTAACTTCCCTGGTGGCCTTACGCCGATCAAGAGGTGTAGCTATGGTTCGAATACGACCAAGCCCCCAAGTGATTTCCCTGGTGGCCTTACGCTGATCAAGAGGTGTGACTATGGTTCGAACATAGCCCCAAGTGATATTATGAGTTATGCTCAAGGGATACCCATGTTTGAGCTGTGCTGTGCAACAGACTCTCTTTGGCCCCTTATGATAATATTGGCTTGATAGCTGGATTACCGAAGTAACCAGAGATGTGCTCTTATGTAATATTGGCTTGATAGCCAGATAAAGAGGGTAGTAACACTATGTTCTCTTTGGTGAATACACCTATGTTTGAACAGGAAACCCCAAGTGATCAATAATATGATAAATCAATAAGGCAGGATACCCATGTTTGAACCGCGCATCATGGCAGCAAGTTTTCTTTGTCAATCTTTAATTTTTCTGAGAACTCGAACTTGCGAGAGATGAATTCTTTTTGAACCGGATATTGAGAGTTTGAAAGTTTTGTAAGAGACAAATTTACCTTGAGCTGAATGTTTGAGCCGGATTTGAGAGCTTCAAAGCTTTGCGGGAGAGAGATGCCTCTTGAACCGGATTTTAAACCGGAATCTTTATTTTGAACCGGTAAAATTCTAACGGCCTTTAAATTTTCATCAGTATGGCGGTGGCCTCCGTAACCAGGTTATCATTCTCTCCAATGACCCGGAGTTCCCGAGCCATGTCATTGTAGCCCCCAAGTCTCAAGATGACTCGAGGAGTTGGCTTGAGATTCTCCATATTTAACCATGATGTAAACCGGTATGAGTCATTCAACAGCCAAGTAATATAACTTGTCCTGCATTGAAGAACTTGCAAGCCAGAGTAATTGCTCTTTTAAAGAAAGCAATATATAATATGAAAATACAATGGATGGATTTCACCTGATATGTTTAGGCCGGAAAACATCCACTGCGGAGTGGATGATCACCATGGTGAAGCTGAAATCAATCATGGGCGAGTCGGCCATGCGAGCAGACGGATGAACCGGCCGCGGCGTTGTAAACCGGTGTGGGCGTGTAAATCAGCCATATGTTGATGTAGACCGGACTGCGGGGGACAGCGGCATGTGTGTGCTCTATTGGATAATTCACGCGGTCTTGACGAGTTGACGCAGACTGGACCGTGGGAACAGTGGCTTGCACGCATGTCTGTCGAGCAGCGTGGCATGGACGAATGCTAGTGCACGCACTCCGTATCTGAGGTATAATGGCATAAAAAATTGTCCTGTGTAAAAATATTATAGGACAAAGTAATTGTTCTTTGACAAAAAACAATAAGTGTTTAATAGATAAATTTAGATGGATATCACCTGATGTGCCAGGCCAGAAATAATCCGCCATGAAATTGATGATCACTAAGTGAAGTTGAAATCGTTTCACGGGCGGATCAGCCGCGGCAGACGGCTACGGCGTTGTAAACCGGCGCGGTCGCGAGAGATGGCCACGGCGTTATAAACCGGTGCGGGAACAACGACCAGCTGTGCTGAATGATGTCGGCATGCCCCATCTTCGTGGCCTAATACCACTTTGTAGTGGATTTTTTCCTGCACACAAAAAATACCACAAGACAGAGCAGTGTGTTTGTGGGAGGAAAAAAGTGTTTTAATAAAATAAATGTGAAGATAGCACCTAATATTTTTTTGTCAGATGTCTGCAAACCAAGCAAACCAAGCTTCAACATGCATATCGAACCATTCTTTGTCTTTTTTACTCAATCAAACTCCTTGCTCTTTTGTTCTTTACTGAAACCAGATTATTACCAACAACAACTTGATCAAGTGATGCCATCAAGTGCTACTTTGGATCCGGTAAAATAAATGGAATTTCCTTGCCACAACTCGCCAAGCAAGTGCCCGTTTCACGTTTGATAGTTTTGGAGTAAACCTGCAACGGAGGTAGAAAGGCGGGCATAGCCGGCTAGCGCGGTAGGGGTGGCCTCATCGCTGCTGTTTAGGGCGCAGCTTCGGCTGATCAGCAATCCGTCAGGGCGGCGTCTCATGCGCAGAACCAATCAGGCAGCTGATGTAACCACGGGTGAAGGCCCGATTCAAACCCCGGACGGCGGCTCTTGTAGATGATGACCGCGAAAACCGGCTCGGCGTTGAAGAAAGTGATTCGGAGGCACCAGGCTGTGGCGGAGACGGACGACGCGCCGGGCAGCCCGGATGGTCTGCAGCAGAAGGTGAAGCCAACGCCAGGCCACAGGAGCGAGCTCACGCGGGAGCGAGGAGGAGCGACTCGCAGGTAGCCAGGCGCGATAGCGACTCGGAGGAGGCGAAGACGGCAGGTCCGTGATGGCAGAGTAATCCGGGACGGCGCGAGGCAACTTGGGGGCATCAGGCGGAACGGTGTGGCCGTGCCAGAGGCCCGCGCGAGAGGCTCACTCGAGGCACGCCTGCAACGGCGGCGGCTCAATGTGAATTAGAGGCGGTCACGGTCCGGCAGCTAGGCGCGGCGCAAGAAATGGTGGCTCGATCCGAGGCCCTCGTCCATCCCCGCCTCCGAGTCGTGGCCAAATCTGATTCCGTCTCGTTGACTGTTCGTCGGCTGTCTTTCCCCTTTTCTTTCTTTTTTTACTAGGATCACTTGAGCTGATGCAATAGCAGGTTTTGGCGTGTGTTCGCACGCGAAGGCAGCAACTAGTGGATCAATGTGTAACCACGGACATGAATCTTCTCGGGACTTGAAACCTGACAGTGTGGAAAAAACCGTGGAACCCGACGGATTAGATCGCGGCCTCGGACGACTTACGCCTGCACTGAACTCCTGTCGATCTTGGCGTACTGTTGCAATATGATCGCTGCAGCGAAAAATCCAGTCGTTTGTAGGCGATCGGCGGTGGCGCGAGGACAGGCAACTTTAATCCTTTCGTCTCGATCCTCTCCTTGATACTGTTGCTGAAACTTTTCTTCACTCTTGACTGATCAACCAAGCTTCGACATTGATCCTTCCAGGCCGGCTCTTGTCCAGCCGGAAAATTACTAACTTCTCGATCCCTCCGAGAGATCCCTTCAAGAACTCAACATCACCGTGCGCAGGCCCCACGGTGGGCGCCAACTGTCGTGGAATTGTCACGGCAAATGTCCTAGGGTGAGGACTTAGTCGCGAGGCCAACACATCTATGTGGTAGCTTGAGAGGGGTTGAGTGGAATCGATAGACACAACACTAGACAAGGATTTAGACAACTTCAGGCCCCGGGAAACATCATCCGGTAATAGCCCTACATGCTGTTTGAGGCTAGGTCTCATTATGATCATGAGAGAGTCGCCGGTAAACCGGCTCTTTGTGTCTAGCCCTAAAAATTGTTTCTTCTTTCTTTTCTCCCCCTTTGGGGAGCCCCGCCCCTCCTTATATATGTTGAAGGGGCGGTTTACATGACTAGTCCTAGTTGGATTAGGACTAGTCTATCTATAATACAAACCAGATACAAGTCCAGGTCTTAACTCCTTGTAAGAAAAATATTCCTCACGCCTTTCCTCTTAAACCGGCCCACCATAACATGAGCCGGCCTTCTGGGCCTTGGGCCTTGCCACCGTCTGTCTCGTCCGCCGGGTTACCAGTGAATCATAATGTTCAGTCCGGTTGCGTGTAAACCATCTGGTCTATGCGGGTCGGCGGTGAATCGCCAAGTCCGGCCGGTTTATACTTCCGGCCGGGTTACGCCACAGGGTATATCCCCGACACCCGCAGCAACTCTGCTGCCTCGGAGCAGGGGGAAGCCAGTGCAGCTAGGGGTGAGAATCTGCCTCACTCGCCTTCTCTGGCCGAAGTTATGCTGGAGGCAGAAAGAAACAAGCGTGAGACTAACCGTTTGCTGGAGCGGATTGAGCAGAACATTTCACGTCATCAGCGAAACGACTTGGTGTCAATCAATGAATTTATTAAGTTGTACCCACCGAAGTTTAATCATTCCATCGAGCCCCTTGACGCGGATGACTGGCTTCGCAGCATCACCCACAAGCTACGTTCTGCCAACGTAGCCGAAGCTGATAAGGTTACCTATGCTGCCTATGACCTCGAAGGCCCTGCTAGCCTTTGGTGGGAAAACTTTGAGGCTATGCGCCCGGTCAGCCAAATCAATACTTGGGCTGAATTCAGTGAGGCTTTCCGTGAGCATCACATCCCGGAAGGTCTCATGGATCGTAAGAGGGAAGAGTTCTGCAATTTCACCCAAGGCAGACTGACTGTGGATGCTTATAGTCGTGAGTTTGGGAATCTAGCACGTTATGCTCCTGAAGAAGTATCCACCAACGCTAAGAAGCAAGCAAGGTTCCGCAAGGGACTTAGCCCCGAGCTTTGCCGCGATCTTCATCTGCACGAGTGCACCTCCTTCTAGAAGTTGGTCAATAAGGCCATCAGTGTTGAGACAGGCCAGACTGACTGTGACGCTTCACGCAAGCACTCTCGTGACTTTGGTTCTTCATCCGGCTTTGGATCTCAGAAGCGCCGGGTGTGGATTCCAAGCACAGCGCTGCCACTCAGGTTCATTCCGAGGCCATCCTTTGAGGCGCCTCGCCCCAACCAGCAGTTTGCACCACCTAAGTCCTATGGTGGCCCCGCTGCTAATGCTGCTCCACGCCCCAATGTTGTGACATGTTTCAAGTGTGGAGAGCCGGGTCACTACATTCGAGAGTGTCCCCAAAACAACAACCCCAACCATTCTGGAAAGTCCGTTTGCCGTGGTAAGCCAGCGGGAAAGACATTCTACGCCAAGCCAGCCACCACTGCACGTGTCCATGTCAACTATGTCTCAGCTCAGGAGGCTCATGATGATCCTAACGTCATCCTTGGTACGCTCCTTGTTAATTTCCATTCGGCATCTGTTCTTTTCGATACTGAAGCATCTCATTCATTTATATCTGAGAACTATACTCGATTGCATAACACGACATTCTGTGACATGCCCACTTCCATGGTAATTCAAACTCCGGGTTCCAAATGGCAAACTTCTAGAGTAAGCCATGGGAATGAAATTCTTGTCGATAGACTTGTCTTCCTTGCATCCTTAATAGCTCTCAAGTCCTCGGACATAAACATCATCTTGGGTATGGACTGGATGTCAGCTCATTATGCTAAAATTGATTGTGCCACTAGAACCGTTCAACTTACTCACCCATCGGGCAAGACAGTAAATGTCTTAACTCGAGTGGCCAAGCGCCAGCTTTACTCCCTAAATGCCAACCCCCTCCCAGACCTTGAAGATATCCTAGTAGTCCGAGACTTCCCGAATGTCTTTCCATAAGAACTGCCAGGTGTTCCACCTGACAGGGATGTCGAGTTCGTGATAGACCTTGTTCCGGGAACCGTCCCAATTTCTAGAAGACCCTATAAGATGGCACCCTTAGAGCTAGCCGAGCTTAAGAACCAACTCGATGAGTCCTTGAAAAAGGGTTTCATCCGTCCTAGTTCCTCTCCTTGGGCTTGCCGCGTCCTCTTCGTCAAGAAGAAGGATGGAACGGATCGGATGGTTGTAGATTACCGACCTGTCAACTTGGTCACTATCAAGAACAAGTATCCGCTTCCCAGGATCAACGATCTGTATGATCAGCTCGCTGGATCCTCAGGCTTTTCCAAGATGGATTTGAAGTTGGGCTACCATCAAATCAAAATAAAAAACGGGGACATTCCCAAAACGGCCTTTGTTACTCGCTATGGCCAATACGAGTACACCGTTATGTCCTTCGGTTTAACCAATGCCCCAGCCACCTTCTCTCAGCTAATGAACTCGGTCTTCATGGAGTATTTGGATGAATTCGTCGTGGTATACCTCGATGATATACTCATCTACTCCAAGAGCGAGGAAGAACATGCCGAACATCTATGGATGGTATTGATGAATCTTCGAGAGCATTGCCTTTATGCCAAGTTCTCCAAGTGTGAATTTTGGTTGCCAGAAGTGACCTATCTAGGCCATGTAATCTCTGGTAAGGGTATTGCTGTCAATCCCGAGCGAGTTCAAGCCGTCCTTGATTGGACTCCATCTGAAACGGTCAAGCAAGTTCGGAGCTTCCTTGGCTTAGCGAGCTATTGCTGCCGCTTCGTCGAGAATTTCTCCAAGGTTGCTAAACCTCTAACTGAACTCCTCAAGAAAGATAAAAATTTCGAGTGGACCCCACAGTGCGAGTTCAGCTTCCAGGAACTAAAAAGACGTCTGACATCTGCTCCCGTACTGGTACCACCAGACTTCTCCAAGGACTTTATTATCAATTGCGACGCCTCGCGACAAGGACTAGGTTGCATACTCATGCAAGATCAGCAGGTAATTGCCTATGCTTCACGGCAATTACACCCACATGAGGAAAACTATCCCACACATGATGTAGAGCTTGCAGCTGTAGTCCATGCACTTAAAACTTGGCGACATTACCTTCTCGGTAATCGTTGCGAGATCTTCACTAATCATGAAAGTTTGAAATATATCTTCACCCAACCGGATTTGAATCTTAGGCAAAGATGTTGGGTCGAGTTGATCTCGGATTACGACTTAGGAATAACTTACACCTCGGGCAAGGTCAATGTCATGGCTGATGCGCTAAGTCGTAAATCTTATTGTAACAACCTGATGTTACAACAAAGTCAACCACTTCTCCACGAGGAATTTCGTAAGCTTAACCTTCACATAATTCCTTGAGGATTCCTATTCACCCTGGTGGCGAAGCCTAACCTTACAGATCAAATCATAGCTGCCCAGAAGCGTGATAAGGGCATATTCCAGATTAAGGAAAACATCGCTAGTGGAGTTTCTAAATGTTTTTCCATGGATGAGTGAGGTGTTGTCTTCTTCGAGAACCGCTTGGTGGTTCCCAAGAAACAACATCTACGACAGTTGATTCTTAAGGAAGCTCATGAATCCCCTCTCGCCATTCATCCCGGTAGCACTAAAATGCATCAAGACCTGCGCCAGAGGTTTTGGTGGACTAGGATGAAGAGAGAAATTTCTCAATACATTGCTAGTTGCGACGTCTATCATCGTGTTAAAGCAGAGCATCAACGGCCTGCTGGCACCCTTCAACCTTTGGCTATTCCTGAATGGAAATGGGATAAAATCAGTATGGATTTCATTACTGGGTTTCCCAGGACCAAGAGAGGGAGTAATGCTATCTTTGGCCTGATCGATCGTCTTTCCAAAGTAGCCCAATTCCTACCTGTTCGTGAGAGTATCACTGCTAGCCAGCTAGCTGACCTATACATCTCCTGAATAGTGTCTCTTCATGGTGTCCCATTGGAAATTAACTCAGACCGTGGGAGTCTCTTCACCTCTCGATTTTGGGAAAGTTTCCAAAATGCTATGGGAACTCGTCTCTCTGTTAGCACCGCCTTCCACCCCCAATCAAGTGGTCAAGTAGAGCGAGTAAATCAAATCCTGGAGGATATGCTCCGAGCTTCGGTCATCTCATTCGGAATGGACTGTGAGAAATGCCTTCCATTCGCGGAGTTCGCTTATAACAATAGTTACCAAGCTAGCTTGGGCAAAGCTCCTTTCGAAGTTCTCTATGGACAAAAATGTCGAACGCCTCTTAACTGGTCAGAAACCAGGGAAAGAAAACTCTTTGGCCCGGATATGATTCAGGAAGTAGAAGAGAAGGTTCGCGTTATTCGTGAGAAATTGAAAACAACCCAATCTCGTCAAAAGAGCCAATATGACCGTAAACATAAGCTCATGACTTATGAAGTCGGAGAGAAGGCTTACCGTCGGGTTACTCTGTTAAAGGGAACCCATCATTTCGGTATCAAAGGCAAATTGGCTCCTCGTTACATTGGACCCTTTCGGATTCTTGCCAAACGAGGAGAAGTTGCCTACCAATTGGAAATACCTCCGCATCTTTCCAGAGTTCACGATGTCTTCCACGTTTCTCAACTCAGGCGTTGCTTCGCGGATCCTATCTGTGGAGTGGACCACGAAACGCTTGATCTACAAGATAATCTCTCATATCGGGAATATCCCGTTCGTATCCTTGATCAAGCCGAGCGTACCACTCGACGCCATAACATCAAGTTTCTTAAGGTTCAATGGTCACACCACTCTGAAAAAGAAGCCACTTGGGAAAGGGAGGATCGTCTTCGACTCGAGTACCCCACCTTCTTCCCAACGGATCCTAAATCTCGGGACGAGATTCTTTTGAGTGGGGGTGAGTTGTCACACCCTAGCTAGTTCATGCATTAGAGTGTTGCATCATGTTTATCTTCCCAAAAAACTGAAATGGGGATGACAGAAGCCCCAGCACCCCCCTGGAACAACTAGGGTTTACTAAAAACTTTTTCAATGAACCTCAAATGCCCTTCTAAAAAGTCCACCCTTTTTGTTTTGGGTTTAAACCTTTGACAAAAATTGTGCCCACTTTTCTAGGACATCATAAGGTCATTGGATTAATTCATTACTAATTGCATTTGGGCAATTTAAATCCTATAAATATTTTAAAATGCCCAAATAATCCTGAAAGTAATTTTAGGCTGTTGAGAATATTTTCAAATGTGCCTCTGAATATTTTCAGGGTTTTCCTAAATGAAATAGTATTTTTACTATTTCAAAACACAGAACAGGAATAAATAAAAAGAAAAACAGAAAGCAGAGAGAGAGTAGAGGCTTACCTGGCGCCACCTAGCAGGCCCACCTGCCGGCCCAGCCCAGCCACCGCTCCAGCAGCTGCTTGGCTTGGCCAGGCAGGCAGGCAGGTGCTCGACGCCGGCACCTGCGCGTGCCACGCAGCTGCCCGCCGCCCTACTTCCTCCCCTCGCCGTGCTCCTGCCCTGGTTCGGTCACACACTCCTCCCCCGAGCTCGCAGACACGCCCTCTCCTCCCCAGCCCCTCTCCCTCGCTCTCCCGCACCATGGCCGACGCCGCCGCGCCCGTGCCACCATGATAACCGCGTCCGTCGTCGTCCCCGTGCCGCGTCACCATGTCCACGAGCTCCGCCGTCGTCGACTACGTCGAGCAGGCCGAGCCCCGAGCGCTCGCCCGCTCTGGAGTCGTCCCCGCCCCCGTCTTCCCCAACTCCGGCCGCCGGAGATCCCCTTCGCCTTCACCGCAACACCAGCTCGTCCCCGACCTCACCGTCTGCCTCGTTATGATCGCCGTGAGCCCAGCTACCTCCGCCCCCTCTCCACTAACTCCCTCCTGCACCATGTGCACCGCACCACGCTCACCCGAGCACCCGCCACCGCCGAGCTCCTCGCCGACGTGACTCCGGCCACCCACCGGCCACACCATTGTGACCAACGCACTCACCGCACTCACAGGAGCCCGTAGCACCACTCCACGTGCCTCACCGTGCCCCGTAGCCTCTGTTTCGACCTTGCCCGAACTCCGGCGACCGCCAAGGTTGTCGCCGGCGACGTTTCCGGCCACCCCAGCTCCACCCACTGCCACCACTCGATGCGGCTTGCTCCCAGCTACGCGTAGATGCTCTCCGCCGTTGTTTTGGTCGCCGGAGCATGAAACCCGCATCACTCCGAGTTTGACCCTGTTTGACCCTGTGTGGGCCCAAGTTGACTTCCCCTGAGTCTATGACACGTGGGACCGCCCTGCTAATTAACTTAGATTAGCACTAACCAAAATTAGCTAGTTAATTAACTACTGACACGCGGGTCCCACTGGTCAGGTTTGACCTGGGCCGGCCCCGTTGACCACTGACGTCACCCTGACGCAATGTTAACGCAATAACTCAATTACTGGAATTATTCTTATACAGGAAACTAGCAGGGGTGACCCGCGCATTTGCGCGGCTAGATTTGTTATCACATTGTCAAATTTTAGGTCAACCAATACATTATATTTGACTATGGGATTTCTTCTCAACACGGTGCACACCTTGAGAAATTAGACACCAAAAATAGCACGACAATCTAAGTATTTTATATATTCTAGAGAAATTTCAAATGAGAATCAATTGAAATATTGATGGCTCATAAAAACATCGTGCACTTCCCTTCCACATTTCTTATCAATAGTGGTATTGTAGTTAGATTCTATTAGGAGACGCCATGCATAGAAATGCATCAACATATGGGTATTACTCTAATATTCTATGATGCTTTCCTATTAATGTTATGTATCCATATTCACCAAGATTTAGTAAAACATTATATGTATGTATGCATGCATGCATTCAAACATTATATGTATGTATGTATGCATGCATGCATGCATGCATCCATGTATGTATGTATGTATGTATGTATTTTCTAGAACATTTTTTTCATTTTGTCCCATCATCGCAGCTTATTCTTACCGACCGAGGCAATGTCATGTTGGTACGAATTACAATTTTATTATATATATGAACATACTTTCATAGGAAATTTACTCCCTATATTCAATTAAAAAATGATTTTACGTATCTCAATCTAGCGCCAATATTTGGTATACTGAAATCAATTTTCTCGTTTGAAAAAAACCAATTTTCTTCTTTTGTCCATATATTATCATACCCGTGTGTGTTGACTATCTAAATAACCCATGCACGTCCACATATACTTTCTAACACACATTTTAGTTTTAGGTTTAAGCTGGTATGTATAATTTTTTCATATACAAGTGTAGTGTGTGTGTGTCTAATCATATATATGAAAAAACTTAAGCAATACATTTACTATCGATCTAATCAATAAAAATGGATTGTGTGTATGTATCTAGTGCTAGTATTTAATATTGATACCTCAAAAATAATAACAATAGTATATTGAAATCCATCAAGTCCTCTAAAAAAACTCCCTATATTCAATTAAAAAATGATTTTACGTATCTCAGTCTAGCGCCAATATTTGGTATACTGAAATCAATTTTCGCATTTGAAAAAAAAAACAATTTTCTTCTTTTGTCCATATATTATCATACCCGTGTGTGTTGACTATCTAAATAACCCATGCACGTCCACATATACTTTTTAACACACATTTTAGTTTTAGGTTTAAGCTCATATGTATAATTTTTTCATATAAAAGTTTAGGGTGTGTGTGTCTAATCATATATATGAAAAAACTTAAACAATACATTTACTATCGACCTAATCAATAAAAACGAATTGTGTGTATGTATCTAGTATTCTAGTGCCAGTATTTCTATTGATCCCTCAAAAATAATAACAATAGTATATTGAAATCCATCAAGTCCTCTAAAAAAATCAATTCATGGCCAGCTAACCTGGCTAGCAGCCACGTACCGAGCAAACCTATTTAATTTCCTAACTGCTGACGTCATTAGACACGTACCGACCAAACCTATTAAATTTCCTAACTGCTGACGTCATTGCATGCAGTACTACAACTCCTAGATGCAATCGTTGTACAACTCCTACATACAACCGGACTATGCTCTTTTGTTTTAGTAGGACTGCGCTCCTTTTTTAGGGCCTTTTTTAATTGGATTGCCTTCTTTGCCACAACCGGATTGCACCAGATTTAGAAATCCATCACGACTTTGTGTACGTCAATGTGGCTTTACCTGGCACGTATCAGATCATGTTAAGTTTTTGCGTAACTTTTAGATCTTTTAATCTCAATCGTTAAAATTTAAATCAATGGATTATATAATTTTAACCTATGTGGATCAATATCGTGTCTCGTTTGACTCTTGTTTTAATTATATATAATAGATTTCAGAAAATATTATAAACTTCAAAAATTCATAACTTTTAATCTGTAACTCCAAATGCAAAGATTTATATATGAAATTTGATCAGAAAAATTCAATCTTTCCATCTGTAATGGTTTCATGCATGACAAAACACTTTAACCTTGCTGTTTAGGTGAAAAAAACTAATACACTTCTAAGGGTTAAGAACATAAGCTTCCATTTGAATCTTTGATTCAAATGGACCCAAACCAACTTGTTTCACATTGCATTAGGCAGGACACCTCATATTGCCATGTCATAGCATGCATCATATTGTTGCATATTGCCATGTGATGATTGTGTTCTGTGGTGTCTTTCGTGGTAGGTTCTGCCTCCGAGGATATTTCCGAGTATCCAGCTGAAGGGCAGTACCCTACTACTACTCCATCAGGCAAGCAGCCCCATTGATCATATCGATACAATCCCATGTTCTCGCTTCTGCTCTCTTTTAATGCATTAGGACAACAACGTTTCATACTGTTGTGTGATGCGGTAGTTGAACCCTTATCCTCTGCATGACCTGTCATTGCCACAGTAACTAGATGAAACCCACTAGCATGTGTAGGAGTTGATTGAGCCATGTGTGTGTTTCCTACCTTGCTATGCCTGCTATGCTTAGGGTTGTGTCAGGTCTGGTTCATCTGGGTGATGGGCTAGAGTGAAGTGATTACGACGGTAATGTGAGGGATGTGTTGAACATGAGTTGGTAAAGGTATCAATGAGAGGCCATGTAGGTGTACATGGTGGGTTGTTTCATTGAGGCCATCCCTAAGAACTGAAATCTGTATGCGTGATTTAAGATTAAGCTACTACCACACATTGGGCCCTGAAATACGACCCCGCTCGACTTACTGATCCGTCTCGTCCTCTGTCCAGGAGTTGCAACTAGTTTCTAGTGTTTATAGGTTATGTGTTGGCGGCCGTGCGTAGCGCAGACCCCAGGGGTGGGCTATGATGCGGTAGATACACCATGGCACGGTGTACCGAGTCGCCTGTTTGGTGTCTCGGGAACCCTGCACACATCATTTGGGGCCGTTGAGGACACCCCAGCCGGATTTCCTTGCGGATGGAACTCGAATAGGCGATAAACCTAGACTAGAGACTTGTGCGGTTAGTCAGGTCGTGGTCTACACCCACGTCGGCTTTCGCTTGAAGTCTGCCGAGCACATGTCGTGTGCAGATGCTAAGTGGTGGAAACATGTGTGATGAAGTACACCCCTGCAAGGTATAAAACTATTCGAATAGCCGCATCCGCGGTAAAGGACTACTTGGTTGCCTATACAGTTCATAGACAAGTTAATGGTTACTACTAAAAGACTCAAGATAAGTGTGAGTACAGAGGATGGCCCTCTCATAGAATGACGAGGGAGGATCCCCAATGGAGTATTGTGTTGGTGATTAGTGGACTCGTGTGCGAAAACTATTTTATAGTGGTGTCTCATAGGATAGCTTAGCCAAGAGTCAAAGCTGGCTTACTACAATAACTCCATCACCTTCTTGAGAACAAGCATGTATAGTAGGATCTGTTGTAAGACTTGCTGAGTACCTTTGTACTCATGTTGCTTTAATTACTGTTTTCAGACGACAACACCGCCTCCTCCGATGGGTTTTACGTAGACCTCGACGTCGATGAGTAACTTGCCACCCAGGTGGTGATTCTGGCCATGGAGGGCCCTATGTAGATAGATAGGCTTCGACAAGCCTTCTTTCTTTCTAGTGTCTGTACCCAGAATTATTTGCTTCCGCATGTGCTTGTATGCTTGTATGACTTGAGTGTCGGGTCTTGTGACCCCTACCTGTATGAACATGTTATGTATGGCTCTCCGGAGCCTTTAAATAAAGTACTTGAGTTGTAGAGTTTTGTTGTGATGCCATGTTGTATTTACACATATCGAGCATATTGTGTGTATGATTGAAATGCTTGGTATGTGTTGGATCCGACAATCTAGTTGTTTATCCTTGGCAGCCTCTCTTATGGGGAAATGTAGTCTAGTGCTCCTTGAGCCATAGTAGTCCGCTACAGCCCGGTTCACCGGAGTCCTGCTAGCCCAGCACTACTGCTCAGGACACTTGACTGGCCGGCATGTGTATCACTTCGTTCCTATGTCTGTCCCTTCGGGGAAATGTCATGCGGTGACATCCAGAGTCCTGCCTAACCTGCTATAGCCCGGGTTCCCCGGAGTCCTATTAGCCCAGTTGTTGGTGTCAAAACGGGCGGATCTCGGGTAGGGGGTCCCGAATTGTGCGTCTAAGGCGGATGGTAACAGGAGGCAGGGAACACGATGTTTTACCCAGGTTCGGGCCCTCTTGATGGAGGTAAAACCCTACGTCCTGCTTGATTTGTTCTTGATGATATGAGTATTACAAGAGTTGATCTACCACGAGATCGGAGAGGCTAAACCCTAGAAGCTAGCCTATGGTCTGATTGTCTGTTGTCCTACGGACTAAAACCCTCCGGTTTATATAGACACCAGAAAGGGCTAGGGTTACACAAGGTCGGCTACAAAGGAGGAGATACACATATCCGTATTGCCTAGCTTGCCTTCCACACCAGCTAGAGTCCCATCTGGACACGAGACGAAGTCTTCAATCTTGTATCTTCATAGTCTAACAGTCCGACCAAAGGATATAGTCCGGCTGTCCGGAGACCCCCTAATCCAGGACTCCCTCAGTAGCCCCTGAACCAGGCTTCAATGACGATGAGTCTGGCGCGCACTATTTTCTTCGGCATTGCAAGGCGGGTTCCTCCTCCGAATACACCACGGAAGAATTTGAATACAAGGATAGTGTCCGACCCTACAAAATAAGTTCCACATACCATCATAGAGAGAATAATGTTTCCACAAATCTTATCTGCTGACTTGTTTTGGCAACATGACATTAAGCCATGGCCCGGTGATTATTAGAACCGTTTCCTTTAACTAGCCCTGCACATAACGCGAGGCAGTTTTTTGACACGTCTTGTTGAAGCAGAGATCATGTCCCCCTTATTACGGGATTCTCATCAATACGGGCGTGGGTAACCCAACCGCGCCATCGATTACGATGCTTGGGGGATAAGCGAGTTTTACCAGGCTAGTGGGGACGCATAGTTTCGTCCACCCATATAAAGGGACAATGATTCACCTTTTCATCCACTCCTTCTTCCTCCTTTGCTCATCCATTTTCGCACACTCGAGCTCCAGCACCCAAGTCCACATTTCCCACCTCAACCTTCGCCAACCATGTCCGGAGCGGGAGGCAGGTGGATGGCATCCTCCGTCACGGAGGGACACATCAAGAAGCTGAGGAGAGCCGGATACCTGCCCGATGACATCACGCACCGACTCCCAGATGAGGGGCAGCTCATCCCCACCCCCAGGCCCCACGAGAGGGTAGTGTTCCTTACCCATTTCCTCCGCGGACTGGGATTCCCTCTCCACCCATTCGTCCAGGGGCTCATGTTCTACTACGGCCTGGATTTCCATGATCTGGCCCCGAACTTTATCCTCAACATCTCGGCGTTTATCGTCGTGTGCGAGGCCTTCCTCCGCATCAAGCCCCACTTGGCTTATGGCTGAAGACCTTCAATGTCAAGCCGAAGGTAGTGAGCGGCCGCCAGGCGGAGTGCGGAGGCGCCATGGTGGGCAAGATGCCCAACGTCACATGGCTCGAGGGCTCCTTCGTGGAGACCATAAAGGGGTGGCAATCGGGGTGGTTCTACATCACCGAGCCGCGTGACCCTGCATGGGCAGCGGCCCCCGAGTTCCGATCTGGCATCTCGACGTGGCTCACCTCCTGGCAAGAGAAGGGCCTGTCCTGGGGTAGTTCAAGAGAGCCGAGCAGACTCCAAACATGTATCCAAAACATGGTGAGCAAGAAGCTCAAACTCGTCAACGTAGTCCAGGTCATGCTCATCCGCCGAATCCTCCGGTGTAAACAACAGTCTTTCAACTTGTGGGAGTTCGACCCGGCCCAGCACCAAACTCTGAACAGGCTCTTTGACACAACACACGAGGATGCCTGGAAGGTGCTATTCAAGGGCGCCGAGGTTCCCCCTCCCACTACCGAGGATCGCGGATTTGCGCGAAGCGCCAAGCCAGCGTGGTAAGCTGTTTTAGCTCTTACAGGATACTTGTTTTTCATAGTTTGACTCTATGCGGGATCTAAGTTCCCGTACCTTTGACAGGACTGGCAGGAGACGGTCGGACAGATCGACTGTCCGGCTCCTTTGCCCGAAGGCCCAGCAGACGCTCTCCTGACGGAGATGCTGACTCCGTCTCCTTACAAGGTGCCAGAGAAGACCAAGAAGGCCAAGGGAATCTGAAAGAGTTCCCGACGCCAGGTGATCTCGGACTCATCGTCCGAGGACTCCTCGGCGCACTCCTCCCATGAAGACGAGGAGGAAGATGAAGACGCTCCCCTCCAGTCGGGGGAGACAAGAAAAGGAAGGCCGCCCCAACTGGGGGGCCGAAGGGTCCAAGAAGGGAAGGACTCTCCTTCCGGACAGTTCCACCACCGCCGCCGAAGGCGAAGACGAGTGGCTGCCCAGGGCCAAGCCCCGGGCGAAGTCGTAAGTATTCAGATACCAGAGTAACTCATAGCATTCCTTTGTCGCCCTGCTTCTCCTAACACCAAATCGTAATTATGCAGACAGTCCCGAGCCCGTATCGACGTATCCTCGTCGGACGGCTCCCTGGACTCGTCGGATATGGATAGCGATCCACTTCCGACTGCTACCTCCCCTTGTCCTACGGACAACGCCGAGGTGTTGTCGCAAGAGGCACCAGGTCGAGGGGAGACAGTCCTGGAGGCGCCTCAAGGCGACCTTCCGGACTACGGGAGCAGAAGGAACAAGGCCCCCCAGGGCTCCGAGTTCGGCCCTCAGCCAAACACCACGCCGGAACCTCCAGTGGTTCCGGACTCGGGTAGGCAGCCTCCTGCCAAGAGGGGCAAGATGCCTGTGCCGGTGACCTCTGTCCATCCAGAGGCACCGGACAATCTGCTGGGAGCGCTTCGCAGCGCTTCCATCAACGAGGAGCACCACACTATTATGAGTGCGGTGGTCCAGAAGGTTCAGTCCGCCAAGAGCGGTCTGACTGAAGCCTGTGCCAGCCTTCTAACAGGCTTTGAGGTAAATTTTTGAAATATGGGAAAAATATTACCGCATAGACAGTAGCCCCTGATGCTCTGTTCGGTGTTCACAAAGAAAAGCCAAACAGAGGATCAAACAATATCGCAGGAATGTAATATAAGTATGTCTATATGCGTATGCAGGCTTCGCTGCTGGCCTCTGCCGCACTGACTGCGGAGGTCGCCGCACTGAAGCAGGACCTTAAAGGGTCCAAGGACGAGCTCGGCCTTGCCAAGAGGCAGCTCGAGGAGAACAAAGGTAAGTAGTACCTAGTCTATGTATATGTATAAAAAGAAAGCGATTGCAAAATGACAGTATTATCATAAAATTGCCAGGGGCCACGACCGAGGTGGCGACACTGAAGCAAGCGCTATCCGAGGCCGAAAACAAAGTGGCCAAGGAGCGCATCGAGCGGGAGAGGCATGAGGCACGGGTGGGCGAGGTGCAGCAAGAGCTCCATGCTCTTGTGAAGAAGCACGAGGCGCTGGAGCTTGACTTGAAGACGCGAGAGTCCGAGCTTGCCACGGCCCTCGAGAGCGCAAAGAATGCCAAGGCCGAAGCCCAAAAGGCCCTCCAGGAGATTGATGCGATGAAGAAGATAGCGGCGGGTAAGGCATTCTATATGCAAAGCAAGCATGTGAAAGTAAATTACTTGTTACTTACCTGAATCCGGAGCTCTCCAGGAGCATTCGCAGTTTGCCCCGCAGTGTGTCAGATGCCGCAACGTTTTACCGGGCTGAGGAGGGGAGCTCAACAGAGAAGTTGTTCTGGGCCCAATATACTGGGACCGAACACCCGGTGCCTATGAGCGACCAGCTAAAGCAGCTGGTCGAGCTACACAAGGCGGCCGAACAGGCCATGAAGGGCTTTATAGTCCGATTGTGGCCTGGCGACGCCCTTCCGAACAGCTACTTCGGCCAGGTGAGGCGGCTTGTGGATGCCTGCCCACGGCTGGAAGTCGTCAAGCGGTTCGTCTTCATCGAAGGTGCACGCCGGGCTTTCGCCCGTGTGAAGGTGCAATGGGCCAAGCTAGACACCGTGAAGCTGATCAAGGAAGGGCCGCCGGAGGGCAAGGAGCATCGCCACCTCGAGATGTACTATGAGGGTGTCCTGAAGGGTGCTCGTCTCGTAGCGGACGAGTGTACGAAAGATATAATATTCGAGTAAACTTTCTCATGTAGTCCTGTAGTTATGAAAAACTTGTTCATATGCGCTATGCAATGCTTGTTTGAATTTAAAATATTACCTTCTGTTTGGCTATTTATCAAATCTGAGAGATGGCTAGTCGTCGGCTTTTGCCCCCATGCCACGAGTGCTGGGGTGTTCGGGATAAACCTGAGCACTCTTGTTCCCATTGTTGGGTCCTTCGTGGGAGGTGCTCAGCACAACGAACAAGGCAATCGGACTATAATGCGTTATCACTCTCACTTAGCCATAGAATTCTATAATTTTAAATTTCGGCGAAGCCCCTAGTATTCGGAAGGCCAAATTCGGGGCGCGATACACGCCTTAAGCCGGACATGGCCGACTCCTCGCTCTAAGCGGCATAAGTCTTTAGGGACTCGAAAACCTCTCGAACAGCGACCAGCTCTCGCCTTATCATGACAGTTAGTTTTAGCTTTCTCTACTGAGGTGCTTAGCCCAACTGAACCGGGGCACAATCGCAGTAGTTCTCCCAGTGCTACCTTAGCCGATATAGCGGAACATAAGGTACCAAAACATGGGAGCCGGGCAAACCCAACTATTGACCAAAGACATGATTCGGAGCTGATGCATATAATGCTATAAGTTCGGTGTGCCGCACTTGTGAAAGTGTTCGGACTTCTCACACCATATTGTGGGGTACTTGAGCCCCTGGTGTATTGGCCGTACCAAAGTGTATGGTTACAAGGTGTCATTAATGAACACACACACACACACACACACACACACACACACACACACACACACATATATATATATATATATATATATATATATATAAAGAAGAATGTAATAATAGTCTTAATGCTATGCATTGTTTATTCAAAAAGGTGTGTTAAAACAGAATGATACATGCAGTGAAATAAGCAAAAAGTAGGACTATGTCCCTTCCAAGGGCGAGCTGAAGAATAGTATTAAGGCAAGTATTACACTCGTTATCATAATCCACCTGGGAGATCCGTGGTGTGATGTAGCTTTCTGCCTCCTTGGTTGCTGCATCATGTGTTCGGCAATCATGCTGCCGGACAGGGTTTCCAGAGATTAATGTCCTGAAAGAGAGAAAAATAAAAAAGAGGGAAGCCCCTAGTGCGGTTTAAGCCGCGTCTTGGGGCGTGCCGTAGTCGTGCCCCCTCCCTACCTATGCCCATGGTATTTTTAATGCGTAATTATGTACGCGTGACACGAGTTTCACCGTTTGGCTTGGGCCGGGGTTGGGGCCGCATTGCTATGCGAGCTCGGAATGTGCGAGGTGGTCTTGTTGCCGATTACTCCGGGCACGCTTGAAGGTGTTCGGGTCCTTAAACGCCGAACTAGTGGATTGCCTTAAGAGGCTGCTTTGCGCTTCCGCTGCGAGGGCCGCAGTGTGCTCCTCCATTCGGAGAGAGCGCTCTGTGTTTCCATTAACTGTAATGACCCCTTGAGGTCCTGGCATCTTGAGCTTGAGGTATGCATAATGCGTTACTGCATTGAATCTCGCAAATGCGGTTCGCCCGAGCAGTGCATGATAACCACTGTGGAACGGGACTATATCGAAGATTAACTCTTCGCTTTGGAAGTTATCCGGGGATCCGAAGACCACTTCCAGTGTGACTTAGCCTATGCAATGGGCCTCTACACCTGGTATGACGCCTTTAAAGGTCGTTTTTGTGGGTTTGATCCTTGAGGGGTCTATACCCATTTTGCGCACCATGTCCTGGTAAAGCAGGTTCAGGCTGCTGCCGTCATCCATAAGGACTCGAGTGAGGTGAAATCCGTCAATAATTGGGTCTAAGACCAGTGCGGCGAATCCGCCATGACAGATACTAGTGGGGTGGTCCCTGCGATCAAAGGTGATCGGACAGGAGGACCATGGGTTGAACTTTGGGGCGACTGGCTCCAACGCATATACGTTCCTGAGCGCACGCTTCCGCTCCCTCTTGGGGATGTGGGTTGCGTATATCATGTTCACCGCCCGCACTTGTGGGGGGGACCTCTTCTGTCCTCCGGTGTTCAGCTGCCGGGGCTCTTCCTCGTCATCGCTATGTGGCCCCTTATCTTTGTTTTCGGCATTTAACTTGCCGGCCTGCTTGAATACCCAACAATCCCTGTTGGTGTGGTTTGCTGGCTTGTCGGGGGTGCCGTGTATTTGACACGAGCGATCGAGTATGCGGTCCAAACTAGACGGGCCCGGAGTGCTTCTTTTAAATGGCTTTTTCCGCTGACCGGGTTTAGAGCCTTTGAATCCGGCATTGACTTCCGTATCCTCGGTATTGTCGCTGTTAATGTGGCGCTTATGTTTGTTGCGACGTGACCTGCTACTGCCGTCCTTGGTATCCGAAGTACCATGGTTCTTTGATATGTTGTTACAGCGAGCCAGCCAACTGTCTTCTCCCACACAAAAGCGGGTCATGAGTGTCATGAGGGCTGCCATAGATTTCGGCTTTTCCTGACCAAGGTGCCAGGCTAGCCACTCGTCGCCGATGTTGTGCTTGAAAGCTGATAGAGCCTCTGCATCCGGACAGTCGACGATTTGATTTTTCTTTGTTAGGAACCGTGTCCAGAATTGCCTGGCCGATTCCTCTGGCTGCTGAATTATGTGGCTCAAGTCATCGGCATCTGGTGGTCGCACATAAGTGCCCTGAAAGTTGTCGAGGAATGCGGCTTCCAGATCCTCCCAACAGCCACTGGACTCTGCTGGCAAGCTATTGAGCCAATGAAGAGCTAGTCCTTTGAGTTTGAGTGGGAGGTATTTAATGGCGTGTAGATCATCACCGCGTGCCATGTGGATATGCAGGAGGAAATCCTCGGTCCATACGACAGGATCTTATGTGCCGTCGTATGATTGTATATTTACGGGTTTGAAACCCTCTGGGATTTGATGATCCATTACTTCGTCTGTGAAGCATAAGGGGTGTGCGGCGCCTCTGTACTGGGCTATATCGCGATGCAGCTCCAATGAGTCTTGCCCGCTGTGTTCGGCCCGGTCGGATTTAATTTTACTGTATCGGCGTGACGTTTATCGTCTCGCATAGTGGCGCGCCCTCGTGATCCGTAGATCGATCTTGCATGTTTTGCTTTATTCTCCAATACGTCTCGCAGGTCTGGCGTGTTTCCCCATGCCTTTTTATTTGAATGGTGTCGGGGTGCAAGCTGAGCTTTTGGCTGGAATGCCTCTCCATCGCGGCCACGAGGTGGCCGATCAGCCGCGTCATACGCTTCTTCCTCCAATCGGGGTAGCAACCTGCATTTTGGGTAACTCTTGGAGGGGCGTTCGAGTTTATATTCCTCGGCCGCAAGGACTTCAGTCCATCTGTCAGCTAGCAGATCTTGATCAGCTTGAAGCTACTGCTGCTTTTTCTTAAGGCTATTTGTCGTGGCTATAAGCCGGCGCTTGAAGCGCTCTTGTTTGACGGGATCCTCTGGCACAAAGAATTCGTCATCATCGAGGCTTGCCTCGTCTTCGAAGGGGGGCATGTAATTATCATCCTCTGCCTCTCCATCTGCCGCTCTCTCTTGAGGGCTGGCCTCTCCATCCTCCTGTCCTAGATCGTGCTGGAGGGGATTGTTGCCATCTTCAGCACTATCCGGGGTGTTATTATCTCCTGTGCCGGTATCACCACTTTTGCTTTGGCGGGACTTAGAGCGGCGCTGTTGACGTCGGCGCTTGGGTTGCTTCTTGGAGGGGTCATCCTCCGCTGTCTCATCGCCATTGCCTTCTTTGGGTGTGTCCACCATATATATGTCATACGACGGGGTGGCTTTCTAGTGCCCTATAGGCGCTGGTTCCTGTTCGCTCCTGCATCGTCGTCCATACCGTCGATGTCTTCGGAGTCGAAGTCGAGCATGTCGGTTAAGTCATCGACAGTGGCTATGAAGTGGGTGGTGGGTGGGCATCGAATTTTTTCGTCATCCGCATCCCAATCCTGCCGGTCATAATCCGGCCAGGACTCTCCTGACAAAGAGAGAGACCTTAGTGAATTCAGTATGTCGCCAAGGGGCGAATGCTGAAAGATATCCGCGGCAGTGAACTCCATGATCAGTGCCCAATCAGATTCGATTGGCAGGGGCGCGGATGGTTCAGAGTTCGGAGGAGAGTCCGGCAATGTGGAGTCACGGGCCTTGTGAAGGATAAGGTTGGTGTTCGGCTTGATCGCCGTTGAGGCTGTAGCCTCCGCGGCGGGGTCTAGACACCCGCCCTTGGTCGGCGCAGTTGGCTCCGAATTAAAGGTTGGAGCGGATGTGGGTGCGGCCTCCAGGGCACTGTTTGGCGACAGAGCTAAATCATGCCCATCGTGACAGTGCGGCGCACTCGGCAGGGGCTCGAATCCGTCGAAGATCAAGTCTCCGCGGATATCGGCCATGTAGTTTAAGCTTCCAAACCTGACCTGATGGCCAGGGGCGTAGCTTTCAATCTGCTTCATATGGCCAAGCGAATTGGCCCATAGAGCAAAGCCGCCGAATACAAAAATCTGTTCGGGGAGAAAAATCTCACCCTAGACTGCATCGCTAACGATGATCGAAGGAGCCATCAAGCCTGATGATGACGACACAGAGGAACTATCAATGAAAGCACCAATGTCGGTGTCAAAACCGGCAAATCTCGGGTAGGGGGTCCCGAACTGTGCGTCTAAGGCGGATGGTAACAGGAGGCATGGAACACGATGTTTTACCCAGGTTTGGGCCCTCTTGATGGAGGTAAAACCCTATGTCTTGCTTGATTTATTCTTGATGATATGAGTATTACAAGAGTTGATCTACCACGAGATCGGAGAGGCTAAACCCTAGAAGCTAGCCTATGGTATGATTGTCTGTTGCCCTACGGACTAAAACCCTCCGGTTTATATAGACACCGGAAAGGGCTAGGGTTACACAAGGTCGGTTACAAAGGATGAGATACACATATCCGTATTGCCTAGCTTTCCTTCCACGCCAAGTAGAGTCCCATCGGGACACGAGATGAAGTCTTCAATCTTGTATCTTCATAGTCTAACAGTCCGGCCAAAGGATATAGTCCGGCTGTCCGGAGACCCCCTAATCCAGGACTCCCTCACCAGTGCTACAGCCCGGATTCACACACTGTTGACCGACATGCTCGATGTGATTCATGTATGCCTGTCCCCATAGGTCTGTGCCGCTTTGGGTTCACGACTAGCCATGTTGGCCCGGGTTCTCTGTCATATGGATGCTAGCGACACTATCATATACGTGAGCCAAAAGGCGCAAACGGTCCCGGGCCTTGGTAAGGCGACACCCGTGGGGATACCGTGCGTGAGGCCGTAAAGTGATATGAGGTGTTACCGGCTAGATCAATGTGACTTGGAATCAGGGTCCTGACAGCGTCTCCACTTCTTCCACTTTTGGGTCGGAGACCACACGTAGTAGTACTAGTGGTATGAACGATACAAAGTGCGACCCGGAGAGAAAGACACGTCTAGTTGGAAGGTCTCGGGGCATACACGTAAACAAATATAAAACCTAATATGTGCCTCCAATTAATATAGTAGTAGTAGAGTACTTAGGCACGTACTCCATAACATCACCGTGCATTGCACGTACAACATTTAGTGGTATGTGGTAAGAGACAAATGCCTATATGCCATGCATGTTCATACTATTTGTGCCTTTCTACTTCACCTACTGCGCTACATTACTCAGGTTCGTACGTCCACTCCTGTAACATCCCAAATTTCCAATTTGGAATGTTATACATAGGTCATTCATGCATATCATATTTTATTGCATTTCGTTTTTGCGATCCTCGAAATTTTAAGCAACTCAAGGACCCATGGAGAGAGTTGGGGATTTCACAATTTTCATATTTGAATTTTATCAAATATCGAAACAAGGATCACTTTGGTTTTAATTATTTTTCTCTCCGAAAATATTTCATATTAAAAATATATGAGAGGAGATAATATGACTTCTCCAAAGTAAATGAAATATTGGAGGAAAAATACCAAAATCAAATAATAGATTTTATTTGGATTTTATTGCTATTTTATTTGAATTATAAAAAAAATGCATTTTTCAAAATTGCATTTTAGGCCAAGTAAATGTTCACCCTGTTCTAAATATTTTATTTAGATGGTGAAAATTTGTTTTGGTATTTTTAGATTTTTATTTATTTTTCTAGGATTTATTTTTGGTGTAATTTGTTTAAAAAAAATTCCCCGCTGGACCGAACTGGGCCGAGGCCCAGTTGGCCCAGCCACCCCACGCCGCCGTCTCCCTCGTGGAGACCGCGAGCCGCACGCCGCCGCCTGCCGTGGCCGACTAGGCCACACTTCCCCGCACCCTGCCGCAAGCCACCTCCCCTCCCCTCCTTAAAAGCCGACCCTGGGCCCCCCTGGAGCCCCAAGTCGCCAGCCGCCGCCGCCCCGCCGCCTTGCGGCGCTGCCGCCGCCACCGCCGCAAGCCACCGCACACTGCCGCCGCCTGCTGCTGTGCCGCTGCCGCGTCGCCTTCCACCGCCCGGCGCTGCCCCGCCTCGCCGCGCCGCCGCAGAAGCCGCCGGAGCTGCCGCCGCCGATCCGATCCGGAACTGTTCGGTTTTTTCGGTTTTTAGGTAAAATCCCGTTTTTTAAAACCATAGTTTTGTTTTTTAGATCAGTTTGTTCGGTTTTTCTCGGTTCAATTAAATAGCAGACGTTCATCCGTACGTTCGTTTTGACGAATATTGTTCGTCCGTTAGCCGCAGGCAGCGAACGTTCGTTCGTTAGCCTATTCGTCAGTTTTTCTTTTCCCAGGGTTTTTCCGCGATTATTTTTTATCGCGATTCTAGCCCTAATCTTCATTTTGGTTTATCTATTCGCTCGTTTATCCAAATCAGGTGAAACAAGCTTCTAGATCTTTTTCTCGAAGCCCTCTTTCTGTTTAACCAACTTGAACAAGATTTTGGTATTGTAAAATTTGAATTTAGTCTAGATTAGTAAACGGATCTTGTTTCTTTCGTAGTTTGAGTTTCGTTGCTTCGTTTGTTTGGATTCTTTTTGCAGATCGAATCTCTTCAGTTGTGTTTTAGAATTCAATCTTCTTATTTGAGTTTTACCTGTGCATCTATGATTGATTGCTTATGTATGCTATTGTTTGATTGTGATAGAATTCCCGAAGTGCGAAGCGTGCTACTACGAGTCTCTAGGTTTTGCAGATCGTCAACAAGGCAAGTAACACATTGATCATACTCTTTTCATACCCAGTTTTATGCATTAGTACCAATCCTCAAACATTGCATGATTAGGATGTGATTAACTTGATGGAATTGGGAAGTAGTTGTTGAGGTAGAACCTATTGCCCCGTTTATTATCAAACCCTTGGGAGTTACTTCTATGTTATGCTTATATTTCTATGCTATGCTCGTAGACGTGGTTTGGGTGAGTGAATCCATGACAGATGTGAGATTGCTAATTAATGGTTAACTTAAGGTGGCAACTTTAATACACATCTGGGTGGATTGCTTGTGGGCACCTGGAGAATCCAGTGTTGTCCTAGGAATCCCGGAGTACCCATGTGATCATCCTATGGTCCGCCACCCAGGCTTAAAGGGATCATAAGATTATTCATGCTAGAAACTTCTGTGTGCAGCCACAAGCTATTATGGGCTCTAGCATAGTTGAGTATATTGTATGACCTCTTCCAGTGGTAGACTAGCAGATGTAGGGGATGTAGGTTGGTAAGGTCTACCCAGGGTTAGAGTTAATGCTTCTGAAAGACTGTGTCTCGGTCCTCTATTTCTCAAACACCATGTAGTGCGAGAAATCCAATGGAGGAGATCGTGTCTTGTGGGGAAAGGTGCGCAAACCTCTACAGAGTGTATAAACTAATCATGGTTAGCCGTGTCCCCGATTATGGATATCTTGAGTATCTGGTTCTTGGATTATCATATGGATCTCATCACTCTAAATTTAACATTGTTTGGTTGATAATTACTTTTAGTTGGGATTTGAGTTGGAGGAACCTTCTCAATGTTGTTCAACTACCATGATAGTTAAATAAAATATATTCCTTTGTTGTAGGGAAAATTGACTTTTCGCAAAACATATTAACCATACAGCCTCCACCAGCCATATATGCATGTAGTGATAGCAATTATCTGTTCATTACTTTATTGTGTTACTATGCCAGCATATTCCATGTGCTGACCCGTTTTTCGGGCTGCAACGTATCATGTTGCAGACTTTTCAGACGAAGAGTAAGGTTCGCTAGGCCGTTGTCGTGCACTCAGCTATGCCGTTGGAGTTGTTGGACTCACTTTATCTTCCAAGCCTTCCACTGTTATCTTATTTAGATGGCCTTAAGCCATATTTATTGTAATAAGGTCTCTTTGGAGACTATCGATGTAATAAGTGTGTGATTGTTACTCTGTTATAAATACTCCGAGTACTTTGTGTCAGCATTACCGATCCAGGGATGACACTGAAGCACAGAGACTTGACCATCTGAGGTCGGGTCACTACAAGATGGTATCAGAGCACATGCTGAATGTTGGACACGACCACTAAGATGAGCCACAGGCACTCTTCTCTACTCATGTCTGACTCCTCCCCATTTTCTACTCTTTAGGATGGCGGACTCAAGGAGCAAGTTTGCACAACCGGATGAAGACACACCTTTTGGACGACACTTGAAGGAAGTCACTAGGTACCTGAACATCAGAATACCAATCTTCACCGGGACCTACACCGCCACACTACCAGAAGAGGAACACTAGATGATTCGAGTTCAAGTTCCAGGAAGGACATTCACACCTGTCACTGAGCCCATAGAGTTTTCCTTTGATGCACCAACCTAGAGTCTAGGCAAGTGCATGGCAGCCCACATTGCGATAGGATATATTGGAGAAGTCTACAAACAGGAGCTGAAGGACACTATCTACCAGATATGTGGGCGCCGAGATGAGCAATGGGAGATGATTAGTACCAGGAAGGACAGGTCCATTGCAGCATTCATCCAGGAGTTAAATCATCACATACGTCGCCAAGAGAACCAGATGTGCGCAAGCATGATAGATTTGAAGAAGGCGAAGACCAGGATCACAGAGCTAGAAGAAGAGCTTAAGTCTACACGCGATGGATATGAGGAGGAAATGACGATACTTGTGGAGATAAATGACGACCTAACAAGGAAGCTAGGAGTTTTCCTGGGAGACCCCGCGCCAGGAGGAGAAGACAATGAACCCAAGGAGATTCGTTCTGAAGACTACATCATCATCGGCGACACTGACTCCGACCATGATGGTAGTGATGATGACTATGAATACGAAGCTGGAGCGGACATCATGGAGTCTTCCACCGATCAAAATTTCTAGTAGACCACCATACTATTAGTAGTATTCCCCCATATATATAGAATAGTCCGAGCACTGTAATGATAGTTAGATCAATTGTATGCCCTTGCTTGATTGATTGAGTTACATGATATGATTGTGTTTGTCTCATGTGCATATGGGTAGTGCTTTCTCACTAGACCTCATTCTATTCTAATCTCTCCCTCTAAACCCATCAGATGCCTCCGAGACGTGACCCCAGATTTTCTTTCCCACCGGAGCTCACTCAGTTGATCCAGTAGCAGAATACACTGATGAAGTTGCTAGTTCAGAATTAGGGCAACAACAACAACAACAATAACAACAACAACCCTTCGCCACCACCACCAATTGACAACTTAGCCCGTTTTCTGAGGTTGCAGCCGCCGGTGTTTTCCAGTAGCACCGAGCCCATAATTACGGATGACTGGCTACGCAGGATTGGAAGAGAGTTAACCACTGCCGGTTGCACAGATGCTGAGAAGGTGCGTTTTGCCGCATACCAATTGGATGAACCCGTAGCCGCATGGTGGGAGAATTACACAACTACTTTTCCCATAGCCAATGTCACTTGGGAGCAGTTTCAGCAAGCTTTCCGCATAGCCCATGTCTCAACTGGAGCTATGAGCATGAAGAAGCGTGAGTTTCGCAACTTACGCCTGGGGAATCGTACTGTAGGTCAGTACATGGAGGAGTTTAGTAAGTTATCTCGCTATGCCCCAGATGACGTGGCCACAGATGCCGCGAAGCAGGAGAAGTTTATGGAAGGGCTGAATGATGGGATGAGGATGCAGTTGATGGTGGCAACATTCAACAACTACCAGGAGTTGGTAGAAAAGGCTCTTATGATTGAATGGAAGCAGTAGATTGAGAGCCGTAAGAGGAAGTATGGACAAGGGAAGTATAATTCAGGAGCTCAGCAGAAACCCCGTCTCACCCCGAACACGGGAGGATTTACCCATAACCATGGAGGCCACACTCACAATGGAGGAAGTTCTCATAATCATAATGGCCCCAAGAATGGGAATGGGAATGGAGCAAACAACAATCAGAACCGCTCCAATCCAGCCACACCCGCCAAGAGGGACCTAAGTCACATTACTTGTTTCAAGTGTGGGAAGACTGGACACTATGCCACTGAGTGCCCTGAAGCAAAGAAAGAAAATGGTAATGGGCGCTCTGGGAAGAAGCCCAATCCATTTAACAAAGGAGAAGTGCACCACGTGAACGTGGAGGAGGTTGAAGAGCAGCCAGACATAGTTATCGGTAAGTTTTTGCTTAAGTCATTTACTGCAATAGTTCTTTTTGATACTGGTGCATCGCATTCATACATTTCAAGGGGATTTGTGGACAAGTTTAAGTTACCCACCTTAGCCCTTAGGACACCCTTGCTAGTGAGTTCACCAGGTGCAGAGTATATGGCCATCCGATGGTGCCACCGGTTACCCTTAACCATTGGCAGCCATGTTTTCCCCTCAGACCTAATTATTTTGGAATCCCAAGGATTGGATGTGATACTCGGTATGGATTGGTTATCGAAGTATGGAGGAAACATTGATTCCGCAAGTAAGTCAATTCTACTCACCACCCCGGAGGGAAAAAGGATCAAGTATGTATCCCGCCATACTCCTAAGAGTACTCGCGTAAATTCTCTCACGGGAATTGTTCAGGAAGAAGTGCTTGTAGTGACAGATTACTCGGATATATTTCCAGAGGAATTACCAGGCATGCCGCCAGATTGTGATATTGAGTTTTTGATAGAGCTGTTGCCAGGCACCGGACCGATATCGAAGAGACCCTACCGGATGCCCGCAAATGATCTGGAGGAGATTAAGAAGCAGATCAAGGAGTTATTGAAGAAGGGTTACATTCGACGAAGTTCATCACCATGGGGAGCCCCAGTGCTCTTTGTTGAGAAGAAGGATAAATCTCTGAGAATGGTTATTAATTATCAGGCATTGAATGAAGTGACAATCAAGAACAAGTACCCACTGCCGATGATCAATGATTTGTTTGACCAGCTGCAAGGAGCTAAAGTGTTCTTGAAAATCGACCTGCGATCAGAATACCACCATCTGAAGATTCGAGAAAAGGATATACCTAAGACAGCTTTCACCACAAGATATGGGCTATATGAGTATACGGTTATGTCATTTGGACTGACTAACGCGCCTGCCTACTTCATGAGTATGATGAATAATGTGTTTATGGAGTTTTTGGATAAGTTCGTTGTGGTGTTCATTGATGATATCTTGGTATACTCAAAGAATGAAGAGGAGCACAAGGAGCATTTGCGTTTAGTGCTCAAGAAGCTCACGGAACATTAGTTGTATGCCAAGTTCAGCAAATGTGAGTTTTGGTTGAAGGAAGTTGGATTTCTTGGACATGTTATATCAAGAGAAGGTATAGCAGTGGATCCCACCGAGGTCCAGTCAGTCACTGAGTGGTTGGCACCCACCTCAGTTGGAGAGATCCGCAGCTTTCTTGGACTCACGGGATACTACCGGAGATTTATTGAGAATTTATCTAAAATTGCGAAGCCCATGATGGAGTTGTTGAAGAAGGACACTAAGTTCAGATGGATAGAAGAATGTGAGGCCAATTTTCAGGAGTTGAAGAAACGTCTGACTACAGCCCCAGTGCTAATTCTGCCGGATATACGCAAGGATTTCCAAGTGTATTGCGACGCATCTAGCTTAGGACTTGGAGGAGTGCTTATGCAGGACGGAAGAGTTGTTTCATATGCCTCATGTCAACTTCAACTGCATGAGTTGAATTATGCCACTCATGATTTGGTGCTAGCAGCCGTAGTGCATGCACTTAAGACTTGGAGACACTTTCTTATTGGAAACCATTGTGATGTGTACACGGATCATAAGAGTTTGAAGTACATATTCACCCAGAAGGACCTGAACCTCAGGCGGAGGAGATGGTTGGAACTCATAAAGAATTATGACATGAAGCCGCATTATCATCCAGGAAAGGCTAATGTTGTAGCAGACTCTTTGAGCCGGAAGAATTATGTTAATACTCTCCTAACGGGAAGATTGCCAAAGGAGTTAGCCGAGGATCTCAGGGAACTTCGTTTGGAGATTGTTCCTAGAGGTTTTGTTGCAACGATGCAAGTTCAGTCTACATTGTTGGGAAAGATTCGTGAAGCTCAGAAGGATGACAAGGAAATTGCCGAGATAAAGGAGAGAATGAGCAAAGGAAAGGCCAAAGGTTTTCATGAGGATGAGCACGACACCTTGTGGTTCGAGGACCGTGTTTATGTGCCCAATAATGCAGAAATCAGGAAGTTGATACTACATGAAGCTCATGACTCGCCATACTCGATACACCCCGGAAACACCAAGACGTATTTGGATTTGAAGGAGTGTTTCTGGTGGACTGGTATGAAGAAGGATATTGCTGAGTATGTAGCAGTATGTGATGTATGTCAGAGAGTGAAGGCAGAACATCAAAAGCCAGCAGGATTGCTGCAGCCTATGCCGATACCCAAATGGAAGTGGGATAAGCTTTGCATGGATTTTATCACCAGATTGCCCAGGACCCGACCAGGATATGATTCTATCTGGGTAGTAGTTGATCACTTAACCAAAGTGTCTCACTTTGTCCCAGTGAAAACCACGTATACAAGTCGAAGTTGGCCAAGATATACATGACCAAGATCGTATGTCTGCATGGAGTTCCGAGGACCATCGTATCAGATAGAGGAACACAGTTTACTTCAAATTTTGGAATCAGTTACACCAGACTTTGGGTACGAGGCTAGAATTCAGCACATCATTTCACCCGTAGACAGATGGCCAGACTGAGAGAGTCAATCACATTCTGGAAGACATGTTGAGATCTTGTGCGCTGGATTATGGATCTAGTTGGGATGATAATTTGCCATACGCGGAATTTTCATACAACAATAGCTACCAGGCCAGTTTGTAGATGCCATTGTTCGAAGCCCTGTATGGAAGAAGGTGCAGAACATCGTTGATGTGGGATGAAGTTGGAGACTGCCAGTTGTTTGGACCAGATTTGATCAAAGAGTTAGAAGAGAAGGTTAAGCTGATTCAGGATAGACTGCAGGTAGCTCAGTCCAGGAAGAAGAGTTATGCAGATTCAAAATGCAAGGAGGTAGTCTACGAGATCGGAGACCGAGCATATCTTCGTGTGTCACCTCTATGGGTAGTTAAACGTTTTGGAGTGAAGGGAAAGTTAGCCCCGAGATTTGTAGGACCATACCAAGTTTTGGAATGTATGGGAGAGGTTGCCTACAAGTTGGAATTACCCAAAGGATTGTCAGGAGTTCATGATGTGTTCCACATCTCTCAGTTGAAGAAGTGTCATGCTGAGATGGCCGATATACCTCTGAGAGATACAGTGCCCTTAGAAGCGATTCAGTTGGACAGTGATTTGATCTATGAGGAGAAACCTATCAATATTCTCGAGTTGCCAGCCGAGTTACTCGCAGCATGGTTATCAAGTTTTGCAAAGTTTAGTGGAGCCACCATACCAAGGATGAAGCCACCTGGGTACGAGAGGATGATCTACGGAAGGACCACCCACACCTATTTTCTAGCCACCTCGAATCTCGAGGGTGAGATTCATCTTAAGCGGGGTAGGTTTGTAACATCCCAAATTTCCAGGAATGTTATACATAGGTCATTCATGCATATCATATTTTATTGCATTTCGTTTTTGCGATCCTTGAAATTCTAAGCAACTCAAGTACCCATGGAGAGAGTTGGGGATTTCACAATTTTCATATTTGAATTTTATCAAATATCGAAACAAGGATCACTTTGGTTTTAATTATTTTTCTCTTCGAAAATATTTCATATTAAAAATATAAGAGAGGAGATAATATGACTTCTTCAAAATAAATGAAATATTGGCGAAAAAAACCAAACTCAAATAATAGATTTTATTTGCATTTTATTGCTATTTTATTTGAATTAGAAAAAATATGCATTTTAGGCCAAGTAAATGTTCACCCTCTTCTAAATATTTTATTTAGACGGTGAAAATTTGTTTTGGTATTTTTAGATTTTTATTTATTTTTCTAGGATTTATTTTTGGTGGAATTTGTTTAAAAATAGTTTCCCCGCCAGACCGAACTGGGCTGAGGCCCAGTTGGCCCAGCCACCCCGCGCCGCCGTCTCCCTTGCGGAGACCGCGAGCCGCACACCGCCACCCGCCGTGGCCGACTCGGCCACGCTTCCCCGCCCCCCTGCCACAAGCCACCCCCTCCCCACCTTAAAAGCCGACCCGGGGCCCCACTGGAGCCCCAAGTCGCCAGCCGCCGCCGCCCGCAAGCCGCCGCCCCACTGCCTTGCGCCGCTGCTGCCGCCGCCGTCGCACACCGCCGCACGGCGCCGCCGCCTACTACTGTGCCGCTGCCGCGCCGCCCCGCGTCGCCCTCCGCCACCACGCGCTGCCCCGCCTCGCCACGCCGCCGCAGAAGCCGCCGGAGCCGCCGCCGCCGCCGATCCGATCCGGAGCCGTTTGTTTTTTTCCGGGTTTAGGTAAAATCCCGGTTTTTTTAAAAACCCTAGTTTTGTTTTTTTAGATCGGTTAGTTCGGTTTTTCTTGGTTCGGTTAAATAGCAGACGTTCGTCTGTACGTTCGTTTTAACGAATGTTGTTCGTCCGTTAGCCGCAGTCGTTAGCCTGTTTGTCAGTTTATCTTTTCCCAAAGTTTTTCCGCGATTATTTTCGATCGCGATTCCAGCCCTAATCTTCGTTTTGGTTTATCTTTTCGCTCATTTATCCAAATCAGGTGAAACAAGCATCTAGATCTTCGTCTCGAAGCCCTCTTTCTGTTTAACCAACTTGAACAAGATTTTGGTATTGTAAAATTTGACTTTAGTCCAGATAAGTAAACGGATCTTGTTTCTTTCAAGGTTTGAGTTTCGTTGCTCCGTTTGTTTGGATTCTATTTGTAGATCGAATCTCTTCTGTTGTGTTTTAGGATTTGATCTTCTTATTTGAGTTTTACCCGTGCATCTATGATTGATTGCTTATGTATGCTATTGTTTGATTGCGATAGAATTCCCGGAGTGCGAAGCGTGCTACTACGAGTCTCTAGGTTTTGCAGATCGTCAGCAAGGCAAGTAACACATTGATCATACTCTTTTCATACCTAGTTTTTATGCATTTGTATCAATCCTCAAATATTGCATGATTAGGATGTGATTAACTTGACTTGTTTTGGGAAGTAGTTGTTGAGGTAGAACCTATTGCCCTGTTTATTATCAAACCCTTGGAAGTTACTTCTACGTTATGCTTATATTGCTATTCTATGCTCGTAGACGTGATTTGGGTCAGTGAATCCATGACAGATGTGAGATTGCTAATTAATGGTTAACTTAAGGTGGCAACTTTAATACACATCTGGGTGGATTGCTTGTGGGCACCTGGAGAATCCAGTGTTGTCCTAGGATATCCTGGAGTACCCGTGTGATCATCCTACGGTCCGCCACCCAGGCTCAAAGGGATCCTAAGGTTATTCATGCTAGAAACTTCGATGTGCAGCCACAAGCTATTATGGGCTCTAGCATAGTTTAGTATGTTGCATGACCTCTTCCAGTGGTAGACTAGCAGATGTAAGGGATGTAGGTTGGTACGGTCTACCCAGGGTTAGAGTTAATACTTCTGAAAGACTGTGTCTCGGTCATCCGTTTCTCAAACACCATGTAGTACGAGAAATCCAACAGAGGAGATCGAGTCTTGTGGGGAAAAGTGTGCAACCCTCTGCAGAGTGTATAAACTAATCATGGTTAGCCGTGTTCCCGGTTATGGACATCTTGAGTATCTGGTTCTTGGATTATCATATGGATCTCATCACTCTAAATTTAACATTGTTGGGTTGATAATTACTTTTAATTGGGATTTGAGTTGGAGGAACCTTCTCAATGTTGTTCAACTACCATGATAGTTAAATAAATTATATTCCTTTGTTGTAGGAAAAAATTGGCTTTTCGCAAAACATATTAACCATACAGCCTCCACCAGCCATATATGCATGTAGTGATAGCAATTATCTATTCATTACTTTATTGTGTTACTATGCCAGCATATTCCATGTGCTGACCCGTTTTTCGGGCTGCAATTTATCATGTTGCAGACTTTTTAGACGAACAGTAAGGTTCGCTAGGCCGTTGTCGTGCACTCAGCTATGCTGTTGGAGTTGTTGGACTCACTTTATCTTCCAACCCTTCCGCTGTTATCTTATTTAGATGGACTTAAGCCATATTTATTGTAATAAGTTCTCTTTGGAGACTATCGATGTAATAAGTGTGTGATTGCTACTCTGTTATAAATCCTTCGAGTACTGTTTGTGTCAGTATTACCGATCCAGGGATGACACTGAAGCACAAAGACTTGACTGTCTGAGGTTGGGTCGGTACAACTCCTGGGTACATGTCTGTCTCATAGTTCCAGTCCCACGTGTTCTTCATAGATGGAACGATCCATATCATCGCAGTTTTAGTGTGGCTCCCCACGATGGATACTCATCCAAACTATGGCCAGCCTCGACGCAGAGCAGTCGCATGCACTGGGAAGCGGCGCACTCTCGGCCGTCGCGCTGCTTCAAAGTCGGCGCTAGTGAGAGGTCGCCTCCGCTCTGGCCGAGCATTAATGCGTCATTGACGCTATAGGGCGACGCTGATTGATGGTGTCCTGGACTAGGGGGTACTCACCACATCGTCTCCCGATCTGTTAGATTGGGCTAAGGACCCCCATGGTCTTATACTCGTGTGCCAGTTCGGACAGCTACCGCATACATGGAAGATTCAACAAGACTTGGTGATCAACACAAGGACTCCTCCCCACCGGCGTATTCGGCTAGGACTCTTGTTATCCTAGGCCTCTGGTGCATTATATAAACCGAGGCCAGGCTAGTCGATAGACGATATATATACAAAAATCATACCATAGGCTAGCTTCTAGGGTTTTAGACTCTCCGATCTCGTGGTAGATCAACTCTTGTAATACTCATATCATCAAGAATAAATCAAGCAGGACGTAGGGTTTTACCTCCATCAAGAGGGCCCGAACCTGGGTAAAACATCGTGTCCCCAGCCTTCTGTTACCATCGATCCTAGAGGCACAGTTCGGGACCCCCTACCCGAGATCCGCTGGTTTTGACACCGACATTGGAGCTTTCATTGAGAGTTCAGCTGTGTGTTCGGCAAAGGATCAATGGCTCGCCCGCAGATCAACTGCGACGCCGGTATCTTCGTCGCCGGCTCGACTGGTCACCTCGGCTCTACCGAGGACCGCGCTCCATCTCCGATCGTCATGTTCGGACAGGGGCCTTCATCAACATCAACTCTGATCTCTATCAAGATCATGGAGGAATCATCCATGGAGCTCGGGGGCTCAACGTTAACATTGCCCTCGGGCGACCGTGCTATTTTTTTTGAACAACGAACTTGTATCCGCTGCCACCGCCTCCTCGAGGATCGCTTTGACGATTCCTTTGGTGTAATTGTGCGAATTGAGTCTACAATAATCATGCAAAACCTTGTCGAGTTCCGATGGAGGAATCCCCGGCAATCTACGATATACCGGAGCCCTGTCAAATCTGGATGGGAATCTGGACGAGTTTAGGGCATGGTCTCCAGAACCTAGCTCGGACATCCTTTGGAAGATCCGACCGTTGATCGGCTACGGAATTCCTATATCTACCACCTCTCCAAATTTTAGCTCGATCCGACCGTCCAAACTCCGGGAACCTTCCGATTGGTGCATTATTTTTCGGATCTGTTTTCTGCGCGAATTCGGATCCGACCCGAACTCATGTTTCTTTATGAACGTGATATGGGACAACCTTCTTAAAGGAATTTGCTCCTAGGGTATTGTGCGCTGTTTTTAAACACGTGCCCATAAAATGTTAAGCCTCTTCTGAGGTAATCTTCACTATCATGCTGGTGTCAAACAAGTCCGGCAATACTACTCCACGGCTGCCGACCTGCGCTAGACACGTCGTCGCCTTTTGAGCCGAGCTCAACTTCTTCAGATCATCATCTCGGCGAGAAAGAGTTCGGAATCACCAAGAATAAATCATCACCAACATCGCCACCCCACAGATTACACGGAGCGGGAACACACGCATCGCCGCATGGTCACTTCATCAAACCGGCATTGATCGCGTCACAAGTTACGACCCGCGTCGGCATGGCCGCACTGTTGCTTCTTCAAGCCGATGTCCATCACGCCGAAGTGCTTCAACACCTTGGCTGACATGGCAGCTGCAACATCTCCTTACCGACCTGCTCCGTTTCCTCGGCTAGACCGAGGGCTTCACCATCTCTTCATCAACTTACTTCGGAGACTTCGGCGTCACCAGCCGACCAGCTTCATCACATTAGTTGGACCACTGGCTTTTCCTCGGCGAGCCAACCTTTGCTAGCATCGCCATGCCACTGCTTCATCACCCATCCGGCAATGGGTGTGCGGATCAAGTCCTAATTTTGGGAGAAACCTTTCTCCAGATTGCTACAACAGATAAACCAGGTGCTATTAATCCTAGTATTTTTTCTTGCTTGGGTTTATTTTTCCCAAGGAATTATTACTCTGGTTTGTTTCATCATCTATACACAGGTCTATCAAATGGTGGCTGTATTAACAATGGCGGCGTGGTGGTTCGGTCAGTTTCCATATACAGTTCGGCGAATGCCGCATCCGGAACTCAGACCGGCCTGCGAATTCGGGCTTGGCTACGCCTTCACCGCGTCACGTCGACGCCCTGCATCGACATGACTTCGACGCCAGGCCACATCTCTTTTAATAAATTATTTTTGCGAAAAGCAATTATCCTTTTTGGACCGCACTATTTTATGTGTGTAGGTGATCGACTTCGACCGCGTCACGTGGTCTCTTCGGCAAGTCGATGCTGTCGTCCTAATCAGCGTAAATCAGCTCGCATAATCACCTTGTTGGTCGTATTGCCATACCGACGTGTTCGGTTGCCTCGGGGACTTCGACATCGCCAAGAGAGCTCTACCTCATCAAGTGTTCGGTGCAAAGGCCATATTTCTTTTATTACTCACTTTGCATAAATTATTGATTATGCAACATTTTTTCATTATTCCTATTATCTCCGGCTTGCACTATTTTTTGTGCACAGGTAGATAATCCGGGCAGCGCTGTCACCGCGGCGTACCGATGTACCACGTCACCTCGGCTGCCCGGGAGCTTCGTCATCACTTCATTAACACATGCTGGGGGCTTCGGCGTCACACTGCCGCCCTGCTCCGTCGCCGCGGTCGGACTGGGGTTTTCACCTCGCCCATCAACTATGCTGTGTCACCACTTCATCAAGCCGAGTTCTTTACTCGGACATCTCGGGACCGGCTTGGGGGCTAGGATCTCGTCCCGCCACAATCTCGGCCTGCATCATCAGCATCGAACACATTAACCAGCTAAGTTGCCTTCATGCTCAAAGTTTTAAATTTTTAACTTGTGTTTGGTTCGACCAAGCATTATACTTTTTTGGAAAAAAGTTGCTTGTAAAAAATTTCCTTGTCCAAACTTTGTTTGTGACGGACAAATTCAAATACCCCGTTTACTTGGGGGCTCCCTTGATGGAGCTTTTCCTCTTGCATATGATTATACTTGTACGGCTTCATTCCGTGTTCGTGTATTACGCCACAATATGCACCATATTGACTTAAGCGATTTGCAAGTTGGGTTGCCTGGCTCCTGTGCTTACCCCTATGTTCCCGATTGTTCGGCTAGGGAGAAAAGGGAGCACCTCTGCGATTGTCACGACCGGGTCCTCCGAGCTCTGACCTCAGACTGGGTGAAGCCGAAAGCTAGTGCTCTTATTGTTTTCAATCATGGTCGGCACACAACGGAACTCATGAGTACAAAAAATCTATTGCACAAGTCTCATAGTAATAATGAGCATCGAATAAAGGTATCGGTGGGGGTACTATTTTCTTCAAAGATGCTTCTTACACTTCGTTTGTAATATAGCATAAGTTCCCTGAGCGCGCTTTGTCTATTACAGCCTTATGGCCCGGTTGCCTGGTTATCGGAAACACTGTTGATATTCTCGACAGGTGGAGTATATAACACTTTTCGGTCCTTGACCGAAGAGGGAGAAACCGACGATCGGTTAAGACGCGTTTAAAGTTCGGATGAACAAAGATATGATATTAGTACTTCGGTACATACAATCATTATACATAAAATTCTTTTACCCAAGTCACTTGGGGGCTCTTAAATTTATATGAGCCGTTTTATAATAAGTGTTCTTCTCAGTTGTTGCAAAGTTTTTATTACTATTATTATTCATCACTCCTTTTTTCAACACGAGTGTGTGGTCACTAGCCGGGGAGCCTAATTTCTCTCTCAAAGCGGCTAGAGTTTAGTTTGCTAAACTGGCCTAATGAGAAGTACTCCGCCTTCGGGATAGGAAGTTGAAGCCGTAGGCTGACCCGCTTGAAGTCTTGAGATAGGATGTGTCATGTTAAAGCACGACAGAAGCACTCTTTTTTTTCTAAGACCAATTTTCGGATTGGCACCGAACACTTGATCTTGTTCGGATGTCAAGTTTTTACTGACGTTTTTTGGTTTTCCAAGCTTTTGGCACTTTTAAACTATTTGTGTGTTTTCAGCACAAGTCTCGCAATGCAACGCCGGACACCTTTAGAGATTCGGCAAAAACATTCTCGGATATTGCTATATATGCATCGGTTTCGAATTGTGTCTTCGGTCAATAGTTGGGTTGCCCGGCTCCTGCACTTGCTTCCTACGTTCCGCTTTGTTCGACTAGGCATGCAAAGGGAGAACCACTGCGATTGTGCTTCCAGCTCACACGGTTAAGCACCTCAGTGGAGAAAGCCGAAAACTGACTGTCACAATAAGCGTAAACTGGTCAGCGATCCGATGACTGTGTTAAATGACGGGCCATTCATAACAATGGCCGAAGTGTTTACGGCTTGACCTCGACTGTCACCGAACACTGCCGGGGGCTATTAACTGGCCTCCCAAACTAAATCCTCGATATTTTGCTCTTACATTAGAGCTGAGGTTTCATGATCATGCTTATGACAACCCAATGAAAGGAACCGATAGCGGGACTATTTTCTTTGGAAGACATTTCTTATGTTAACAGTAATATAACATATCTCTCTGCGTACCTTTGTTTATAAAACCGTATGGCCAGATTGCCTTGTTTGTCGTAAATCTTTGCCCTCATAAAGTCTTTATAAAGTAGGACAAACACTCCTCGGCTACTGGCCAAGGAGGTGGAAGCCGATGGTCAGTCAACAAAGTTTTGTACAATGCGGATCCGAGCATTAATGACGTAAAGTACTTGGATACATAGAGTCATTACACATAATTTGTGATTTTACTATGGATATCGATCCTTAATTCGGCCACCCATGCCCGCATTAAGGCTCGGGGGCTACTGGGCTTCGGGCTTATTATTTACAAATGTTAAAGGGGCACATCGATCCCCTGATCTGGTGTTGCCACCCGACCAGTGTCTCGGGGGCTACTGCATTGCCTATCCAATGAAGAGAATTTTAAGTGCAATACAGTTTCCGACGAGATTATGATCCTCAGGTTGGTCGGCCGCACCCAACCTGAGTCTCGAGGACTGAGCACGCCGCTTTTTGTGTCCTGAAGTATTCTGCCGAGCTAGGACTTGATCTCCAGGCCGATTTTGCAAATCAACCTGAGTCTCAGAGGTTACTGGGATCAGTGGTCTTACGTCATCCTTCAGGTGCATCTCGGGTTTTAGACCGATACACACCTTGAGGGTTACTGGCTATATATCTCGGCAGAGAATAAATTGCACCAATCAAAAATATTGACAAAAATTGGCTCACAGTCGGGGTGGTGCACCACCTCAGAAGCAGTCCGGCATAGAGCTCGGGCGCTAGTGGCTGGCTCCATAGAGGGCATTTCCAGCATTAAGCTCGGCTAAACTCCTTCAACCTTTTTGGACCAAGATGATCTATGACATCTTGGATATAGTCCGGCGTTGGAGCTTGGACACAGTCCGGTGTTGGAGCTCGGATACATTTCGGTGTTGGAGCTCGGAAGCAGTCCGACATTGGTGCTCGACTGCAAAAGATACCTCGAATGCAGTCTGGTGTTAGAGCTCGGACGCAAGAGGACACTGCCTCCCGGGAACAACTTCAAACCCGAGGTGTGGCATAAAAATAACAAGGCATTGATAAAGGTCGGAAACTTAAAGGGGCTCCTTGGATACCCGGCATGTAAACTCGTCGGATGCACTTCGGCGATCCTCAAGATCGAAGATGAGAAGATTTGTGGAACCAGTTTTCAAGACCGACAACCGAAGATGAAGAATAGTTCAGAAGAATCGAGGAGCGTCCCTAACTTGAAGACCGGTTCAGGGGGCTACTGACGGTGTCCTGGACTAGGGGGGACTCACCACGTCGTCTCCCGATCTGTTAGATTGGGCCGAGGACCCCCATGGTCGTATACTCGTGGGCCAGTTCGGACAGCTACCACATACATGGAAGATTCCACAAGACTTGGTGATCAAGACAAGGACTCCTCCCCACCGGCGTATTCGGCTAGGACTCTTGTTATCCTAGGCCTCTGGTGCATTATATAAACCGAGGCCAGGCTAGTCGATAGACGATATATATACAACAATCATACCATAGGCTAGCTTCTAGGGTTTTAGCCTCTCCGATCTCGTGGTAGATCAACTCTTGTAATACTCATATCATCAAGAATAAATCAAGCAGGACGTAGGGTTTTACCTCCATCAAGAGGGCCCGAACCTGGGTAAAACATCGTGTCCCCAGCCTTTTGTTACCATCGATCCTAGACGCACAGTTCGGGACCCCCTACCCGAGATCCACCGGTTTTGACACCGACACTGATCGTTTCACGCGAGAAGCGCGCACTAGCAAGGGAGTATTGGTTTTGAACCGTTTCAGGTGCAGTACTGGTAGTTTGCAAAACTACTCAATTATTGCACTCAGTTTCCTAAGAAATTGTGGTAAAAAACGTTACTACACAGCCCGCTTCCCTTCTCCTTCCTCTTCCACCACCCGCGCACATCCATGAGAAGCAACCGATCAACCCTTATATAGGAGTGCTAGCACAAAAAGATGCATGCATTACCAATAAAATTTCCAAATTAAAGCGCCATGTCGTTACCTTCGGCCGGGCCATGGCTACTGGGCGACGGCGACCAGAGAAGAGGCGGCGGGAGGGGATTGAATGCAGCTACTGTTTGGGTTTGTTGTCCGGCCTAAATAAATGCGCACCATCACGTGTACCCACGGGTGCACAAATTGTAACATACGTGTCTGCTTAAGTGGGTGTCACGTAACTGGTGTGTGTGTGAGATTCTGGGAGACAGAGTGCGTGTGTGCGACTCTACTCTTCGGACATGTACTCAACCTTTTGCATCTGGATATAAGTATAATGGTATTACACTTTAGCTAGTGATTTACGTGGCCATGTTAACATGGTTGTGTAAAAAAATGTCACTTCCTGCTCGTGATTTGCGTTATATAATTGCAAGCAAGATGCTCGTGCATTGCACGGAACATCAATATGCATTTTTTAACAAAACAACTGTTGTGATTAACCTTGGAAAACTGGTATCTCGAGAATTTCATCGAAAAAATGAAAGTTGAGAGATAAGGTGAGGAGGAGTGGAGCGTGGTGGTGACTGGTGGTCGGACTGGGCGGAGGCATGGGGATGGACGGCGCCGGCAGGCGGCAGCGGCCACCATGCTAGATTGTTCCAGAGACTTCCTTTTTTAATTGCTCAGCAATGAGGTTGTGGGAGATAAGGATGTGGAGAGAGGTGCGGGTATCTTTTGTAAAATTATCATAGTTTGCTTTCTATCCGTCAGATATAGATCGGACAGTCTATATTACAAGATGGCAGGCACACCATCATCACGAACTCAGTTTTTATAAGAGTAGAGATGATAAGTTTGCTAAATACTAATGTAAAGTGGAATTTGTCCATGTTATACAAGTAAATTAAGGTGATTGTTTATCATACGAGTAAGATTGGACGAAGGGTGGTAGCAAAAAATGCTCCGCGTAGAGCATGTGTGTGTGAGATGGAGTCTTAGTGTGTGCGTGTGTGTCTGGATGGGTGGGTGGATGCGTGTGTGTGAGAGAGATGGAGTCTTAGTGTGTGTGTGTAGGGGGGGGGGGTGACGCGGGGTCCTCGGTGGCGGATGTAATTTAAGTGTGTGTGGCTTCATCATAGAGAGGTGATGTGTATGACAGAGGCCACCAACAATGGGGTGCGAGAGAGAAAATGCCCGTAGAGAGGGAAGAGAAGGTGTGTGCGCGTGAGAGGAGTCGACATCGAGAGAACATGTTTGTTCGAGAGATGCCGATGAAGACTACTATATATCGATGGTGCATGTAGGCAGGAATTAAACGAAGGGATGGTCTTATTAGTTTCGGGGATATAGGGGAAGAGTGAGAGGGGGTAGCTAGAAGGAGATTGTTAAGAGTGAATGTGTGTTTTACCCATCTAGACGGAAGTTATGTGCACACAAGAAGAGAACGATTCGATGTGGCGTTAGGGTTGAGGGTAATTAACTACGTATGGAGACATAGAGACCTTGAACGTGCAAGTGCGAGAGGTATACATGTATATGTGGATCTGTGTGTGTGCGCGCGCATGATCGAGATAAAAGAAAGAAGACATAAGTCATAAGATCAACGACATGGGAGAGACGGATCAGTATGACAAATATGCATGCATGTGAGAGTGTAGGGAAGAAGGCCCAACAATTGAGCATGTGTTTTGTCTTTAAGAGATAGTGGCGTGGGTTGGAGCATGCATCTATGGCGAGCAGAGGGAGTGAGACACAACGATTGTGCAAAAGAGATCAACCTATAAATGCATGTATGGAGAGACATATATAGTGTGGGTGATAGGAAGCAAGAGTGCGTTTGAGAAAGAAATGTTGACGGAGAAAATACAGATAGATACAGAGATGGAAATGCTAGCTAGAGGGACATCGACTAGTTTGAGCGTTGGAGATGACCGCCGAGTGGTTCAGAGGGTGAAGTTATGTGTGTGTGACAGAAAGATAAAAAGAGGGCACTTGACTGCATGTAGAGAGAAACATACATAGTGTGCGTGATAGGAAGCATGAGTGAGGGCGAGAAAGAAGGTTGATGGACAAATAGATAAATAGAAAGATAAAGATGCTAGCTAGTGTGCGTTAGAGATAGGAGTCGAGTGGATCAGAAGGCTGAGTTATGTGTGTGGGTGTGAGAGAGATGGAGAAAGGGTGGATGTGACTCACATACAAACAAATATCGGAGAGAAATGAGATCCCAAGAGACGGAGTTTTGTGTCTGCAAGAGAGAAAGATATTCCACAAAGAGAGTGATAGCTAGAGAGACATATGAGGGAACGCAAGATATCTCTAGGGAGAGAGAGTGTGTGTGAGTGACATACAAGAGAATGGTGGAGAGATAAGAGACCCTAGGAGATAGAGTTTGTGTTTGTGTGTGAGATTGAGTTATTTAAGAGGAAGAGTCGTAGCTTCTCATACCTAAGGAGCGAAAGACATCTCTGTGTGAGAGGGTGTGTGCGAGTGACACACAGGGGAATAGTAGAGAGAAATGAGACCCCGGGAGACGAAGTTTGTGTTTGTGTGAGAGAAAGATATTTCACATGGAGAATCATAGTTAGAGACACATAGCAGGGAGCGAGATATACTTAGAGAGAGAGATAGAGTGATGGAGGTCAAGGGAGAGGTACCGTCAGTGTGTTACAAAGATAAAAGATCATTGTCAACATACAGGTAGCACAAGAGATACTTGAGAGACGATGAACGCGTATAGGTCTAGAGAGATACTCCTATATAAGCATGAGTGATAGCTATATGAAATGAATATCTGGATTAAAGGGGATTAAAAAATCTAAACTGGAGATCACGACATCGATAATATCATAACGCAAATTGGTGTATCAAACATGCATATTCATTTCAATTTGGGGACACGTGTAATGTTATATAATTTATCAATATTAGTGATCCATAGATTCTTTAATTAGAGACAATGCATGGTTTATATGCAATTAATGTCTAAATACAATTACACTATATGTTGTGTGTGTGAAACACATTATACATGTTTGAGAAGTAAAAAAAATAAAAACCCGCATGAAACACGCATTAATTGGAGACAGTTAGCGAGGAATGCATACATTGGATTTCAACATAAAGTGGTTTCAAATATTTGAAAATCCAAATTAAGATGGATACAGCCTTATGAATTTGAGATCATGCCATTTGTAAACCATATTTATGTATAAAGGGTGTTGTGCTTTTGAAAGTAAAAAAATGATGTATATAGAATTTTATTCCAATCAAAAATGGATCCTGCCCGAACAAAAATAGAACACAAACTGGATTTGAATTGAGTTGGCATGGTAAACGTGCACTCTTGCTCTGCAAAAAATTGGACGAAGCGAGGAAATCGCAGTAACCGCCCGAAACCAAAATATGCGAGATGGAAATCACTGCCTATCCCTGCCATGCAAAGCCTATCGGCTCGATTTCTATAGGTTTCGATAGGGGTAGGTTTCTAATTTCACTCAAACGTGACATAACCGCCTCTCACCCGGATTCATACACGGTGTGTGCCAAAACACAATGTCTCCTCGGCCGAAATCGACTCCCTCCCAGATTCATACACTGTGGGCGCCAAAAACAAATTCTCATCGGCAAATATTTGGCGTATGCGAGATTACCGTCCTATCCCCAACCGACTAATATTGCTATGATGTAGGAAATTTTAAACGGGGGCTAAGTTTGTAAATTTCCTCGCATTTCAGACAAGCGCGCCCTAAAGACATGGTTCTCCCCTTCCTCTCTCCCTCCATTTCCCCATTTGTACTCCGTGGGCACCAAAACACCCTCTCCACCCCAGCCTCCTCCGTCTGCCACCCCATCCACTGCCGTCCTCCTCCACCATGCCGGAGCTAATACCCCGACGTCGTCGGCCATCACAAGAGATCGACCTCTCTCATCCACGGCTTTGGACCGCGATCCTTGCATCCCGTCCTCTCGCTTCATCCCTGCCGTCGTCCACCTTGCCGGCGCCACTCCCATGACTGTCTCGTCCACCGCACCCCACCGCCACCGTCTACCCTCCTAGATCTACTTCCACGCAGCCGACAGCCATCGCTACCGCAACACCGTCAAATTTTCATCAGATGCATACACGGCGCCGCACCAGAGGCGATACTCTTTCGTATTTGCTCAACTTATTTATCGCAGCAAGAAAATAGATCGCCACGACTTTACTCTGATTTCTTGTCCATCACTTACTTGTTAGTTGAAAGAAAACATTGGTTGTGAAGTTGCCTTTGTCCGGTTTGCACCTTCAGATCCGCCATTGCACGCTCAACACTATACTCGCAGTGCTTATGGTTTTCCCCTTTTATATTCCACACTAGTTAAATGACAGTAGACTAAATTTCAAAATTGGGCCAGTCAATTTTTGAGAGCTCGCCGGAGTCCGCCGGTGCGAAGGAAGGGGCTCGGGTGGGGACGGTGGTTGTGGGGGCGGTGGTGGGACCTCGCCAAACGAAGAAAACTCGACGCGGGTGGGGGGTGGGGGTGGCGTAGGAACACAGGCGGTGGGGGCCGGTGGTTCGGCCGGCGGCCCGTGCGGTGTTCTGTATGGGAAGCACAGTATGTTCCTTGTCAGGAAGGGGAGCAGGGACATCTGCAGTCGACACCTCTATTGGGCCGGTTCTGCTAAATGATTTCGCACTTCGAGTTGGTCTGCCATAATACCCCAAAAATGGTGGGAGCCGCATGGTCTTTGATAGACTAAACTGATAGTGACAGCTATGCGCCTTCAGATGAATAGAGCTGGCCTGTAGGTGATTGATAGGCTGCATATTAGTAGCGGCAAAACCCTATGTTTTCCAGCCAGTTCCGCTTTCCTGATTTATTTATGGTGGTTATGGTGTACCCCTATTATCTACACTACGATCAGCCTACTGGCTCGGCGCTCTCGTTATCATGGTTTGGCAATAAACTTTCTATATGGTATATTATGAACCTATCATCTGCCAACTATCCTTACATCTAGGGCCCACAACAGGGAGCCTATTTTTTGTGTAGTTGTGCCAGATTATATTAATCTGCTCACCATATTACAGCACACATGGGCTCTCTCATCAGAATCCAGTGATAGCACACAAGGGTTTACAGGGAGCCTCTATTATATTACAATATCCTCTGCATTACAAAGATAATCTCACTACTATTTGTATTTTCATGCTTTACACATATTGTACGTAATCACAATGAATATAAGAATGCGCACATCAGAAGAATATTGCAGAACAGTTCAATGGGTAACAAAATTGGCATCAAGGGATTGAGGTCCATTGTAGATGCAATGAAACCCACATGCTCCCGACCTATAGATTCGTATTCAGAATATGATCCTAATGACTATTCTGAGCTCAAGGAGTCAAAGGCAGATGGCCTATCCTGTTCACCCAATAAGGTGCATGTTCTAATTTGGCAAGGTTTTATTGGTTGCACATATCTTGCATAAGGTGTCTTGCATTTCTTTTGCTTCGTTGCACCACCATCTGCTTACTTTACTCATGATATCTGTGAAGATGCCATGCCCATCCATTATCAACACCTATTCCATTTGTCTTCATACCATGTTTTTCTTTCAAATGTTGTTCTTGTGTTTCAGACATCCCAAAGGAAGAGGGTGATTGCAGAACCTGAAGGAGTAGAAGCAAAGTCCTTGAAAATGGTGTTGCTACCGAAGAAATCGCATAGCACCCGACTTATATTGGCGATAGAAGCAGCGCTGCAAAACCTAGGATATCACAACTATGCTGGTCGCTGCTTTGCTCTTGTGAGTACCTATTGTCCTATCGTTGTCCTTACATTCATACCTGGTGGATTATGTGACATCATTGTGCATTATAGCTTGCTTATCCACTGTTCACTCCAAATTATCAGATCTATATTAATAATTAAATTAATGTAGAATAAACCCAATGCCTATGAAGAAATTTAGTTATGCATTGTTCTTCTAAGTATTTGTTGTCCTTATATTTGTCAGCTAGTTCTTCATGTACACTTTGCAGCTTATTTTCCCTTGCCCTCCATTTTTGTACACATCAGATCTACATTTACTCTTGCCAAAATATTGAATAAAACCAATGTTACTAAAGAGGTTTAGCTCCGCATTGCTCTTGTCAGTGCCTTCTGCCTATATGCTGTATTTACATTTGTACTCTGCATCTCAACTTAAATAATCGCCATTTGTTCCTATATTTTCACATCTATATTTACTCTTAACAAAATGTAGAATAAAGGCAATACTCTTGAAGAAGAGTGTGAGGTAAACTTCTTGAATTGCCCCCCATCAATATGGATAAGGCCTTTATAGAGCCTGTCTTCACTACTAATGTAAGTTTGTTCTCCTAGAGCCTTCAAACTTTGTTGTTTATATTTGGATATCTATGAGTGCAAATGTTGTTTATTTTTGTCGTCTGCATCAAATTGCTTGTTCAAAGTTTATAAAGTAGAAGTACATAAACATAAGTTCATTGTTCTCAATTTCAGTCTTTAGTTGTACAATCTAGTTCCTTATTTGTACCATGTAAATTAAACTAAACATAACAAGTTATCATCTTTAGCACCATGTGTATGCTTGTGTTCTTGATCTGTAATCTAGTGGTGTGGTGAGACTAACAACAATAGCACAATGTCATATCCTGCTATGTCTCAACTATGAACAATGCCATATTATATTAATGTTATTTAAATCCTATCTCTTTATTTACCAATCTGAAATGGTATAAATTGACAGTACACTCACCATTCATGCTTATACGCTGTTTAGAACTACATCTATGCTTGTGTTCTTGATCTGTAATCCAGTGGTCTGGTGAAGCTGGCCCCTCTTGCACAATGCCATTTCCTGCCGTCTTAACTATGAACAATGCCTATTATGTTAATGCTATTTTAAACCATGTCTCTCTATTTCTAACAAAGAAATGAGATGAAATGACAGTGCTGATGCTTATACGTGCAAAACCTGTTATCTACCTACTTGTTTCTCTTTCAGGGTGACAACACTGCTGCTAGGAAGAACTGCCACAATGATAGTGAGACGAGCCCATTGTTTGTCCCTCTAACACATATTCCAGAGGAGAAGGCAAAACATATTGAGGGTAGGGATACAACCACGAAGTCACATCTTGATGTAGTGTCAAACTTACTCAGTGACACAAGCTCGATGAAGTCGCCGCCTGAATCTGTTCGACTTCTTAAGTCTCAAATTCAAGCACAAATACATGCTTCCGCTCAAATACGACTGGAAATCCAATCTCTATGCAATATTAACTATAAGTACAAGACGTTTATTGATGCTATGCAGCTTAAGTTGGTGATATGAGCGCCAAAGAAGCACAGTCCCATCAGGTTGCTAAGATGCTTGCGCTGTAGCTGCTGGGCCGGGCTAACCTTTCTTGAACTATGTTGAAGTGCTGTCGGTTCTGTCTATTATTTTGTCCGGCTGTTAACTTCCACTGGTGGCAACCTGCCCAGTTTATGTAATCTACTGTATGGTTTTCCTTTATTATCACTCGCGCTGAACTTTGATGCCGAGGGGATGTAATATGCTGTAATTTCTTTGTTGTATAGTCTATGTTTATTCTTGGTCAGTATGCTATAATTTAGGCCGGAAGGTTCAGTGGATCTCAGTGTTGTCGGTCTTTAGGGCGGCCCGTTACTCATATGGGCCAAAACATGGGCCTATAATCATCTTGGGCCATTAGCAGGTCGAAACCTTATGGTTGTTTCCCGCCTTTAACAGGCCGAGTAAAGTTCTGGCCAGCTGGGCCAGAGAATACAATGGGCTTTTAACAGGCTAAAACCTAGATTGGGCTAGCATTGAGCCAAAAATTTCACGGGCCTATACAGGCCGAAACTACCTAAGGCCCATGTTTGGCCCAAATAGGACCAGCAATTAACAGGCCAAAATATATCTCAGGCCCATTTGGCCCAATAAAATTATGGGCTTTAAGCAGGCCGGTATCTATGCGGGCCATAGGGCTAAAAGTGTCACAAGCCATTATCAGATGGGATGTAAGTAGGCCATATTAAACGCGGGCTGTAATTAGGCCCAACTGTTACATGGGCCATTAACAGGCTGGTAGGCCAGTTGGGCTGAAATTTATCCACGAAGACAATGGGCGTTAAGAGGCCTAAAGTTACATCAGACAAGAAATAGCCCAGTGTCTGCATGGGATGTTAAATGGCCTAAAGTTAAACCGAGCCAACAATGTCCTAGATGCACCACAGGCCGCTAACAGGCCAAAACTATTATCGGGCCGAACTGGTAAACAGGCATTTAACAGGCTGAAATACAAACCTATCTTAGAATGGGCCCAAAAGAACAGTGGCCTGTTAACAGGCCTGAACCGATATGGGCCATAATTTGGCCCAAAACACTGCAGGCTGTGAACGGGCTTGATCTGGTATGGGCCTCAATTTGGCCCAAAACATGGCAGGCTATTAACGGGCCAGCCCACCAGTGCCTAAAAAACATGGTGGGCCTTTAGCTGGGCCGGCCTTTTCACCGGAATGGGCCTATGTTGGGCCGTGCCACGTGTCGATGTATCATAGGCGCCTCCTGTCCAATGAGTGGATGACATCTGTCCCAATGGTGAGCAAACACGTGTTTCCTCCAGCCAATGAGTATTTTGCACGTGGAAAATCCCCATTGGTCCGGGCTGTTAACGGGTTATCAGATCCAAAACCGGACCCGATAGCTAAATGGTGTTCCGTTACGATGGATGCCACATGTCGGTCACCCTTGACGAAAGCACTTCTATGATGCGTGATTTATCGTCATGGAAGTCGACACTTCCATGATGATAATTTTGGTAATGTCATGGAACACTTCTACGACAGCACATGTATGACTATCTTGATTCTGTCATGAAATTGTCATGGCTGTACATGCATAACAGAAAACGTGATCTATTGTGACAAACACGTATCATCACGGAAGTGTATTTTTTTGTAGTGATTGATGAGGGTGCATCTTTGCACTCCTCTCACCGCCAACTTAAACAGTGGGCGCGTGAAGTCAATGTCATGGAGCCAGCGGCAGATTCTCGGAAGCCGCTCAAATGGTCACGCACGCCCATCATCTTTGATGAAGAGGACCACCCTAACCGCACCCCCGTAGTAGGGTGCTTGCCGTTGTTGGTCTCACCAACGGTCCGCAACGTCAAGGTTACAAAGATGTTGGTTGACAGCAGGGCCATGTTGAATCTGATTTCTCCAAAGGTCATCAGCAAACTTTAGATAGCAGAGGAAGAGCTTGAGGTTACCGGCATGTTTCAAGGAGTTAACCCCGGCATGAGTCGTCCTAAGGGGTAGATCATGTTGCCAGTGACATTCGGGGGATAGTTGAATTACCAGACTGAGAAGATTGTGTTTGATGTAGTTGACCTCCCCCTGCCGTACAATGGAATCCTTGGTCGCCCAGCTCTGGCTAAATTCATGGCAGCATCCCACTATGCCTACAACACCTTGAAGATGCGAGGGCCGATAGGTGTCATTTCCATTCCATTAGTTGAGAAGGAGCAATCGTTTGCATAGACAAGATGTACAGGGATGCAGTCATGGCAGAGGTCGCGGAAGCTAAGATTCCCGCCAAGGAAAGCAAGAAAAATAAGAAGGGTGATAAGGATACCTGCAAGGAATCTGGGAAATGTACCTCTTCGAAGAACGTTGCGCCCGTTGATGGCTTGCTGGAGAGTTCCAACAGCAAGAGATCCAAGGCCGCTGCACCCGCTATGAAAATGGTCCCGATAGGGCTGGCTGGCACTGATGGTACCTTCACTATCAGTGCCACCCTCGATGACAAATAGGAAAGTGCGCTTGTTGCCTTCCTGCGGGCGAATGTTGTTGTGTTTGCCTGGCAACCAGCTGACATCCCCAGTGTTCCTAGGGAGGTAATCGAGTACCACCTTGCTGTCTGCCCACATCCCCAACCCGACAAATAGAAGGTTCGGAAGCAAGCCTTGGAGTGACAGTAGTTCATGACCGAGAATATTAAGAAACTTGAGGTAGCTAGTCTGGTCACAGGAGTACTGCATCCAACATGGTTAGAAAATCTAGTGGTGGTGCGCAAAGCTAACGGGAAATGGAGGTTGTGCATAGATTCCATGGATCTGAATAAGGCGTTCCCAAAGGACCTATTTCCCTTGACGCGCATCGACTAGATTGTGGATTCTACTTCCGGGTGTGACTTGCTCTCTTTTCTGGATGCATACTCTGGATATCAAATCTTTATGTCCAAGGAAGATGAAGAGAAGACCGCGTTCATTACCCTGTGTGGCACGTACTGCTTCATACAGATGCCTTTTGGATTGAAGAGCGCCGGATCCACCTTTGCAAGGGTAGTCTAGATTGGTTTTGAGTCACAGTTGCACAGAAACATTGAAGCTCGGATGGATTACATTGTAGTCAAAACCAAGGACAGATCAACCCTCATCCAGGATTTGGAAGAAAAATTTGCTAATCTACGCATGATCAACTTGAAGCTGAACCCAGAGAAGTGTGTGTTTGGTGTTCCTTCCGGTCAGCTACTTGGCTTCTTTGTGTCCCATCATGGGATAGAGGCCAACCTCGACAAGATCAAGGCTATCGAGCAGATTCAAGCACCCAAGATAGTTAAGGACGTGAGGCGTTTGACTGGGTGTGTTGCCGCGCTTAGCAGATTCATCTCCAAGTCTGACAAGCGTGCCTTGCCATTCTTCAAAATCTTGAAGAAGGCAGGACCCATGGAGTGCACTCCACAGGCGAACACTGCACTACAAGATTTGAAGGCCTACCATTCCTCTGTGCCCACTTTAGTCGCTCCCAAACCACAAGAGCCGTTGCTTCTATACTTGGTGGCACCTAATCAAGTAGTTAGTGTGGCACTGGTGGCGCACCGGGAAGTAGAAGAGGCGGCAGCCACAGTCAGTGTCCCCTCCAAAGAGGAAAATGAGCACACCCCGGCAAGGTCAGATACAGATCAAGGCAGATAAGAGCAAGGCAGCGGGAGCAGGCCCAAGGATGCGACAAGGAAGAAAGTGGTACATCGCCCAATGTACTTCATCAGCTCCCTGTTGCAGGGGGCTAGATCCAGGTACTCTGGCGTGCAAAAGTTGACTTTTGGCATTGTCATGGCCTCAAGGAAACTGCGCCACTACTTCTAAGCCCACGAGATCATGGTTGTCACCCGCTTTCCCTTGCAACGGATACTCAAAAACCCCGAGGCCATTGGCAGGATAGTGGAATGAGCTATGGAGTTATCCGGCTTTGGTTTGAAGTTTGAGAGAACATCAACTATTCAAAGCAGAGCGTTGGCAGAGTTTATTGCAGAATGGATGCCAACTCCTGACAAAGAAGTGTTGGAGACAATTATTCCCGGCAAGGAAGCACCCCAATAATGGATCATGTATTTCGATGGTGCCTTCTCCCTACGAGGTGCAGGGGCTGGCTTGTTTCTCGTTTCTCCCACTAGGGAACACCTGAATTACGTCATCCAAATGCATTTTCCCTGGGAGAAGGCTACCAACAATACTGCAGAGTATGAAGGGCTCCTTGCCGGGCTAAGGATTGCAATAGAATTGGGGATTAAGAAGTTGATCATCCGCGGAGACTCGCAACTTGTGGTGAGACAACTCAACAAGGATTACCAAAGTCCATTGATGGAGGCATACGTTGGGGAAGTGAGGAAGTTGGAGGAGTGCTTTGACAGATTGCAAACAGAGCACGTACCCCATGCGGAAAACATCATTGCTGATCATTTGTCGAAGTGCGCTGTGCAAAAACTCCCTATGGAACCAGGGACTTTTCTTCTCCATCTTACTCAGCCCTCCATATCCCCGGTAACAATGGCCTGGAAGAGGAGGAAATTGGGCTCCTGCAGGCTTCTCCTGGTACAACCTCTCGAGGCTCCCGGTAGAGAGCTTGGCGGGAACAACTCCCCTTCGGTCGCTGAGCTACCCCCTCCCGCCAGACCACCGGTCTCTGCGGTCAAGGAATGTGCTTCCATAGAGGAGGAGGTGCCGCTAGTCCTCGTTGCTGACCTCAGGCTCCAACTTGGGCGTGGCACATAGTTCGTTACCTCCAAACCGGAGAACTTCCCGAAGAGTAAGAGGAAGCTGAAATAGTAGCTCGGAGGGCCAGTATGTACTAGTTTGTGGATGACACACTATACACAAGGAGGCCCAACGATGTGAAATTGAAGTAAATTTGCCGGGAAGAAGGAAATGAACTACTGGCACAGACACACAAAGGCATGTGCAGCTCACACATCGGATCGAGGGCTCTGGTTGGAAAAGCTTCCCGGCAAGGATTTTACTGGCCCACAGCCCTCCAAGATGCAGTTGAGTTAGTCACCACATGTGAGGCCTGCCAATTCCATTCCAAGAACATCCATCTGCCTGCCAAAAGCTCTTCAGACAATCCCTTTATCATTGCCATTTTCAGTCTGGGGGCTCGACATCTTGGGCCCTTTCCCCCGTGCTACTGGGGGCTTTGAATTCTTGTTCGTTGCAATCAACAAGTTTACAACGTGGCCGGAAGTAGAAGCTGTGAGAAAGGTGACTGCTCAGCCAGCTATGAAGTTCTTGACATGATTGGTGTGCCGCTTCGGAGTCCCTACCTGGATCATCCCCGACAATGGCACCCAATTCACGAGCCACGCCTTCATGCAATACATTCATGCCCTCGAAAGCAAGATCTCATTTGCCTCTGTTGCTCATCCCAGGAGTAATGGGCAAGCTAAAAGAGGGCGAATGCTGAAGTGTTGCGAGCACTCAAGACGAGAACATTTGATAAGCTGCAAAAGTATGGCAGATGATGGATCGACGAGCTGCCGATGGTTCTTTGGTCCCTCAGAACGACACCAAATCGAGCTACTGGGCAGACTCCCTTCTCCCTAGTCTATGGGGCAGAAGCAGGTATCCCCATGAAACTCATTTATGGGTCACCTCGAGTGCTTGCCTATGATGAAGTAGTGCAAGAACAACACCGGTGTGACGATGTTATGCTTCTTGAGGAGAACCGTCTCCGAGCTACTACGCGTGCTGCACGCTACCAGCAAGCCGTACGTTGCTATCACAGCCACATGGTTCATGCCTGGTGTTTTGAGGAAGGTGACTTTATCCTTAGGCGCGTTCAGTCCACCAAGGGTACAAACAAGTTGATGCCAAAGTGGGAAGGCCCTTATCGGGTAGTACGAGTCACCAGACTTGGCGCAGTCCGTTTAGAGTCTGGAGATGGCATTAAATTGCAAAACTCATGGAACATTAAGCATCACCGCAAGTTCTACCCGTAAGGCGCGACTATCGGGCCCTGCTCGATAGACACCCTTTTGTACAGGCCTTGTCTTATCTACATGTAGCCCCTTGTACAAAGCCAGGCACATACCCTAAGAAACAGAAATAAATGAAGCGCTCGGGGCCCCCGACAAATTGCATACATGCATAAGCATATCATGAGCATCTCATGTTCATGTAGATAAGATCTCATATGGCATCATTTTCATCTACATAAAACTGCAGGCTCCTACCATGGGCTTGGTCCCAAAGAGGAGAAGAGAAGACAAGCCTACATTGCGATCCCTGGCAAGCCCAAACAGATAAATTCTCTCTCTTCTCCATACCTGTTCTATAAGAAAAAACTTGTTCATAAGAAGGCCTCGCTACCTTTGAAACTTAGGTGCTCCCATCCCTTGACTTGAACGCTGCTTAGGTTAGGGTAGTCACAGTGTCCTTTGGTGAAAGGGGTTAGCGGGGGGCTGGTCCCTCTTTACGGTTTATGCCCGGCAGGCCTAGCTCCGCAGCAGTAAACTGAGGGTACCAGTAGGATAGCCTGCCAGGGAAAACTTGTTTACTTGAATGTATAGAGGCATTCCACCTCTGCATGGACACGTTACATGCACAAGTGTCCGGCAAGGTTTATCTTTTTTCATTAATATGCTGATCAACAAGTACAGATCTTACAAAACTCAAACATGGACAAAAGAGGTTACCTAATTTGAACTAAAGTTTGGCAAGTGCCTACAGTTTTTTGATTGAAAAAAGATAAATGCCCCGTGATGCCCTTTCTTGTCCCTCTCCTCCTAGGCACTGCGGCAGGAGGTGAGGAGGGCAAAAGGGGCGCCTAGGCAGAAGCCCAGCCTGACCCTGTCGGGCTCCAGGAGAGGTAGCCCAGCAGGAGCGCGAATGTGCGAACGAAGGTGATGGTGAAGAGATTGCCGAAGATGACCCGCCAACCGCAACTACTAGGGCCAGCAGGACACGGTAGGGTGGACGAAGCTCCAGCCCACGAGGAAGCATGTCGAGGCCCAACCGGAAGGCTGCTAGAGGAGCCAGGGGCACCACCTCCACCCCTGCACCCAACTCCCTGGAAAATCACCTTGTCGAAGAAGAGATGGAGGGGTAGATGGTGGTACTACCTCCTGACGGTGATGGTGCGGCTGGTGCTCAGCCGTAGTCGGAGTCGTCGCCCTCTCGGCCGACGTTGTCGTCATCACCGTCATTGTCCTCCTCGTCACTATCACTCGAGGAGGAGCTTTCGTCATTGGTCGAGCTCTACGCGCGTCACCCTAAGCGAGCACCCGAGCTCCCAAAAACCTTGACGGAAAGGAATCGGCCTCCATAAAGTTAAAATGGAGGATGTTCCCTTCCGATAGGTTATGGGCGCAGGCAAAGGTCTTCCAACCCCGACGGAAATACATGACATGAGGGGCAGGGAAATCCACACCCACCCGTATGCTGCCATTCCCGCAGACCCTCATGTGCAGTTTCAATGCACGCAGTTGTGCGAGCTCCATTGCCCTCGCGAATGGGGCCGGGAGACCGAGGTGGCCGCATGAAGGCTTATACAGCCTAATGACGAACTTCGGAGGCTGGTCTCTGACGTGGCCTTCCATTAGGGGAGGAGCGGCCGATGGGGGCGCGTTCAGAGCGCCGCCTCGTCCTCCTCGGCCCCGTGCGCCATGACGACCATGACCTCGCCCCTCCCACATCCTCTCGTAGCGGGCTCCGCCCCCGCGTCTTCGGAGGGAGGAGGGAGACTCTGCCGAGCAGAAGTTCTCGTTGCCACCAGAGCAGGGCCGGATCCTTGACCTCTCTAAAGCATTCTCTTCATGATTCATAAGCATAGAAATTTTACTACTCACCACATAAGCGAAATTCTTCTCATTCATAATAGTGGGAGCAAACTCAACAAAATAACTATCATGTGAGGAATAATCCAATTGAAAATTAAAATCAAGATGGCAAGTTTCATGGTTATCATTATTCTTTATAGCATACATGTCATCACAATAATCATCATAGATAGCAACTTTGTCCTCATAATCAATTGGCACCTCTTCCGAAATAGTGGATTCATCACTAAATAAAGTCATGACCTCTCCAATTTCACATTCATAAATATCACAATAATATTCGACACCCTCCAAAGTAGTGGGATCATTACTTCCTAAAGTTGACACTCTTCCAAACCCACTTTCATCAATATAATCATAAATAGGAGGCATGCTATCATCTTTATAAATTTGCTCATCAAAACTTGGGGGACTAAAAATATCATCTTCATCAAACCTAGCATCCCCAAGCTTGTAGCTTTGCATATCATTAGCATCATGGATATTCAAAGAATTCGTACTAACAACATTGCAATCATGCTCATCATTCAAATATTTCATGCCGAAAATTTTAATGCATTCTTCTTCTAACACTGGAACAATTATCGGAATCCTTATTTCCACAAAAGACATTAAAAATATGAAGCATATGAGGCAACCTCAATTTCATTTTTTTGTAATTTTCTTTTATAGACTAAACTAGTGATAAAACAAGAAACTAAAAAGATTCGATTGCAAGATCTAAAGATATACCTTCAAGTGACTCCTATTTGCAGACAGTGCCAGAAAAGAGCTTGATGTGTGCTATGCAACCTTCTTCTTGTAGACGTTGTTGGGCCTCCAAGTGTAGATGTGTGTAGGACAGTAGCAATTTTCCCTCAAGTGGATGACCTAAGGTTTATCAATCCGTGGGAGGCGTAGGATGAAGGTGGTCTCTCTCAAACAACCCTGCAACCAAATAACAAAGAGTTTCTTGTGTCCCCAACACACCCAATACAATGGTAAATTGTATAGGTGCACTAGTTCAGCGAAGAGATGGTGATACAAGTGCAATATGGATGGTAGATATAGGTATTTGTAATATGAAAATATAAAAACAGCAAGGTAGCAAGTGGTAAAAGTGAGCAAAAACGGCATTGCAATGCTTGGAAACAAGGCCTAGGGTTCATACTTTCACTAGTGCAAGTTCTCTCAACAATGATAACATAATTAGATCATATAACAATCCCTCAATATGCAGCAAAGAGTCACTTCAAAGTCACTAATAGCAGAGAATAAACAAAGAGATTATTGTAGGGTATGAAACCACCTCAAAGTTATTCTTTCTGATCGATCTGTTGGGCTATTCCTATAAGTGTCACAAACAGCCCTAGAGGTCGTACTAAAATAACACCTTAGGACACACATCAACCAAAACCCTAATGTCACCTAGATACTCCAACGTCATCACAAGTATCCGCGGGTTTGATTATACGATATGCATGACACAATCTTAGATTCATCTATTCGAACCAACACAAAGAACTTCAAAGAATGCCCCAAAGTTTCTACCGGAGAGTCAAGATGAAAACGTGTGGCAATGCCTATGCATAAGTTCACAAGGTCCCAGAACCCGCAAGTTGATCACCAAAACATACATCAAGTGGATCACGTGAATATCCCATTGTCACCACAGATAAGCACATGCAAGATATACATCAGGTGTTCTCAAATCCTTAAAGACTCAATCTGATAAGATAACTTCAAAGGGAAAAGTCAATCCATTACAAGAAGGTAAAGGGGGAGAAGCATCATAAGATCCAACTACAATAGCAAAGCTCGCGGTACATCAAGATCGTGCCAAATCAAGAACACGAGAGAGAGAGAGATATCAAACACATAGCTACTGGTACATACCCTCAGCCCCAAGGGTGAACTACTCCCTCCTCGTCGTGGAGAGTGCCGGGATGATGGAGGTGGCCACCGGTGATGATTCCCCCCTCTGGCAGGGTGTCGGAACGGGCTCCTGATTGGTTTTTCATGGCTACAGAGGCTTACGGCGGCGGAACTCTCGACCTAGGTTTCTTTTCGGGAGTTTCTGTATTTATAGGATTTTTTGGCGTCAAGAACAAGTCAGGAGGGTCCACGAGTCAACCATAAGGATGGAGGGCGTGCCCAGGGGCGTAGGGCGCGCCCTCCACCCTTGTGGAGGCCTCGTGGCTCTTGTGGCCCAACTCTTTTGCTTCGAGGGCTTCTTCTAGTCCATAAAAAAATCACCGTAAATTTTCAGCTCAATTGGACTCCGTTTGATATTCCTTTTCTGCGAAACTCAAAAACAAGGAAAAAACAGAAACTAGCACTAGGCTCTAGGTTAATAGGTTAGTCCCAAAAAACATATAAAATAGCATATAAATGCATATAAAACATCCAAGATGGATAATATAATAGCATGGAACAATCAAAACTTATAGATACGTTGGAGATGTATCAATAGTCATGGTAGAACTCAAGCTGCTGGAGTTTATCGAATTGACGGGACATCAGCCAGGTGGCCACCGTTCAGGGTATGTCCAATAGGTAGCATGTCGAGATGCATATGCGTTGAACGGAGCCCTCATGGGATGAGATGATGGCTCTGAGGAGTTCAGAATCATCATCGACAGATAGCTAACGACAGTCGAGATTAAGAGGCGCGGTGCGCCACAGAGTGCGCCACCGAGATGCGAGGACCTGTGTGAGGCAGTCATCCTTGGTGGGGAGAAGGGAGATGATCTCCCCAAGGATGCCATCCAGGAGATCGCTGATGCGGTCCGCCGGAGATTCTACTGGTTCCTCAGGTCCAGGGGGCCGCTTCTGTCCGCACAGTCGGGTCCAAGATCTACATCCGGCGGCGGCGTTGGCCGGAGTCTCATCTGTGTACATACCAATCTGAAAGAAAAAATGGCATAGCATGTAGGACATTCAAAATTAATTCTCAATATTAGGAGGAAAAAAGGCACAAACATATATGTAGGACATTCAAAATCAATTCTCAAGATCTGACCATGAATTATTAGCACGCAAGCTAACACTAGTCGGATTATTAGCAAAAATCTTTTGTATAGAACAAACAATTAATCACTAACTCTATGCGGATAACATTCAAACAATCAATACACTACGTGCATATAACGGATCTTAATTACTCCGATTTCATGGACTGAGAGGACATAACCATAGGATTTGTATTCCAGAAAAATTATAGAGGGGCGCAAGGGGGGGATTAACCAGAGAAAACACATGACATGTTTGCCGCACAAATGGGTATATAGATGACTAACTAGTTTTCCGTCGGAGTCGCAGTCGTTGCCAGAGTTGCTGTTGATCTCCAGCTCCGGCTGGGGGGGGGGGCACGACGGTGCCGACGAAGTCAAGGTCGTGCTGCTTCCCGCGCGAGACCTCGTTGATATGTCTCCAACGTATCTATAATTTTTGATTGCTCAATGCTATTATATTATCTATTTTGGATGTTAATGGGATTTATTTTACACTTTTATATCATTTTTGGGACTAACCTACTAAGCGGAGGCCCAGCCCAAATTGCTGTTTTTTGCCTATTTTAAGGTTTTGAAGAAAAGGAATATCAAACGGAGTCCAAACGGAATGAAACCATCAGGAACGCGATTTTCTCAACAAACATGAAGGAGACTTGGAGTGGGCATCAAGAAACAACCGAGGAAGCCACGACGCAGGGGGCACGCCTACCCCCTGGGCGCGCCCTCCACCCTCGTGGGCCCCTCATTGCTCCACTGACGTACTTCTTCCTCCTATATATTTCCACGTACCCCCCAAACATCCAGGAGCACTACGAAAACCTAATTCCACCACTGCAACCTTCTGTACCCGAGAGATCCCATCTCGGGGCCTTTTTCGGAGCTCCGCCGGAGGGGGCATTGATCACGGAGGGCCTCTACATCAACTCCATGGCCTCTCCCGTGATGTGTGAGTAGTTTATTTCAGACCTATGGGTTCATAGTTATTAGCTAGATGGCTTCTTCTCTCTCTTTGGATCTCAATACAAAGTTCCCCTCGATCTTCTTGGAGATCTATTCGATGTAATCTTCTTTTGCGGTGTGTTTGTCGAGATTCGATGAATTGTGGGTTTATGATCAAGTTTATCTATGAACAATATTTGATTCTCCTCTGAATTCTTTTATGTATGATTGGTTTATCTTTGCAAGTCTCTTTGAGTTATCAGTTTGGTTTGGCCTACTAGACTTATCTTTCTTGCAATGGGAGAAGTCCTTAGCTTTGGGTTCAATCTTGCGGTCCTCGATCCCAGTGATAGAAAGGGAACCAACACGTATTGTATTGTTGCCATCGAAGATAAAAATATGGGTTTTTTTATCATATTTCATGAGTTTATCCCTCTACATCATGTCATCTTACTTAAAGCATTACTCTGTTCTTATGAACTTAATACTCTAGATGCATGCTAGATAGCTGTCGATGTGTGGAGTAATAGTAGTAGATGCATAATCATTTTGGTCTATTTGTCGCAGACGTGATGCCTATATACATGATCATACCTAGATATTCTCATAACTATGCTCAATTCTATCAATTGCTTCACAGTAATTCGTTTACCCACAGTAATACTTATGCTCTTGAGAGAAGCCACTAGTGAAATCTATGGCCCCCGAGTCTATCTTCCATCATATTAATCTTCCAACACTTAGTTATATCTTTTGCCGTTTATTTTACTTTGCATCTTTATCATAAAAATACAAAAAATATTATCTTATCATATCTATCAGATCTCACTCTCGTAAGTGACAGTGAAGGGATTGACAACCCCTTTATCGCGTTGGTTGCAAGGTTCTTATTTGTTTGTGCAGGTGCATGGGACTCGAGTGTGATCTCCTACTGGATTGATACCTTGGTTCTCAAAAACTGAGGGAAATACTTAAGCTACTTTGCTGCATCACCCTTTCCTCTTCAGGGGAAAACCAACGCAGTGCTCAAGAGGTAGCAAGAAGGATTTCTGGCGCCGTTGCCGGGGAGATTCGCGCCAAGTCAAGTCAAGATTCGACTCCTGACAACGTGCCATTCCTAGCACCGTTGCCGGAGTCTACGCACAAGTCAAGACATACCAAGTACCCATCACAAACTCTTATCCCTCGCATTACATTATTTGCCATTTGCCTCTCATTTTCCTCTCTCCCACTTCACCCTTGCCATTTTATTCACCCTCTTTTCCTCTCGCCCTCTCTTTTCCCGTTCCCCTTCTCTTTTTCCTATTTGCCTTTTTGCCCGTCTCTTGTTTGCTTGTGTGTTGGATTGCTTGCCTGTCACGATGGCTCAATATAATACTAAATTGTGTGACTTCACCAATACCAATAACAATGATTTTCTTAGCACTCCGATTGCTCCTCTTATCGATGCTGAATCTTGTGAAATTAATGCTGCTTTGTTGAATATTGTCATGAAAGATCAATTCTACGGCCTTCCTAGTGAAGATGCCGCTACCCATCTAAATAGCTTTGTTGATTTGTGTGATATGCAAAAGTAGAAAGATGTGGACAATGATATTGTTAAATTGAAGTTGTTTCCTTTTTCCCTTAGAGATCGTGCTAAAGCTTGGTTTTTGTCTTTGCCTAAAAATAGTATTGATTCATGGAATAAGTGCAAATATGCTTTTATCTCTAAGTATTTTCATCCCGCTAAAATCATCTCTCTTAGAAATGATATTATGAATTTTAAGGAACTTGATCATGAACATGTTTCACAATCTTGGGAGAGGATGAAATTAGTGATATGTAATTGCCCTACACATGGTTTGAATCTTTGGATGATTAAACAAAAATTTTATGCCGGATTGAATTTTGCTTCTAGAAATCTTTTAGATTTGTCCGTGGGAGGCACTTCTATGGAAATCACTTTAGGAGAAGCTACTAAACTCCTAGATAATATTACATTTAATTATTCTCAATGGCACACCAAAAGATCTACTAATAAAAAAGTGTGTGCGATAGAAAAATTAATGTCTTGAGTGGAAAGATGGATGAACTTATGAAATTCTTTGCTAATAAGAGTGCTCCTACTGATCCTAATGATATGCCTTTGTCTACTTTGATTGAGAATAATAATGAATCTATGGATGTGAATTTTTTTGGTAGGGACAATTTTGGTAATAACGCATATAGAGGTAATTTTAATTCTAGGCCGTTTCCTAGTAATTCCTGTAATAATTATGGTAATTCCTACAACAATTCTTATGGAAATTATAATTACATTCCCTCTGATTTTGAGTCTAATATTAAAGAATTTATTACTTCGCAAAAGAATTTCAATGCTTTGATCGAAGAAAAATTGATTAAGATTGATGAGTTGGCTAGGAACGTTGATAGAATTTCTCTTGATGTTGATTCTTTGAAACTTAGATCTATTCCACCTAATCATGATATCAATGAGTCTCTCAAAGCCATTAAAATTTCCATTGATGAGTGCAAAGAAAGAACCGCTAGGATGCGTGCTAAGAAAGATTGCTTTGTGAAGGCGTGTTCTTCTAGTTTTCCTGATAATAAAGATGAAGATCTAAAAGTTATTGATGTGTCCCCTATTAAATGTTTGTTTTGCAATATGAATCTTTATAATGATGGGACTGAAGATGAGCCACCTTTACCTAGAAGGCGTTCCAAAAATTCAGAGTTTTTAGATCTTGATGCAAAAATTGATAAAAGTGGGATTGAAGAGGTTAAAGCTTTAAATAGCAATGAACCCACTATTTTGGATTTCAAGGAATTTAATTATGATAATTTCTCTTTGATATATTGTATTTCCTTGTTGAAATCCGTGCTAAATTCTCCTCATGCTTATAGTCAAAATAAAGCTTTTTCTAAACATATCGTTGATGCTTTGATGCAATCTTATGAAGAAAAACTTGAGTTGGAAGTTTCTATCCCTAGAAAGCTTTATGATGAGTGGGAACATACAATAAAAATTAAAATTAAAGATCATGAGTGTTGTGCTTTGTGTGATTTGGGTGCTAGTGTTTCCACGATTCCAAAAACTTTGTGTGATTTGCTAGGTTTCCGTGATTTTGATGATTTTTCTTTAAACTTGCACCTTGCGGATTCCACTATTAAGAAACCTATGGGAAGAATTAATGATGTTCTTATTGTTGCAAATAGGAACTATGTGCCCATAGATTTCATTGTTCTTGATATAGATTGCAATCCTTCATGTCCTATTATTTTTGGTAGACCTTTCGTTAGAATGATTGGTGCAATTATTGATATGAAGGAAGGGAATATTAAATTCCAATTTCCATCAAAGAAAGGCATAGAAAACTTTCCTAGAAATAAAATTAAATTACCATATGAATCTATTATGAGATCCACTTATGGATTGCCTACCAAAGGTGGCAATACCTAGATCCATCTTCGCTTTTATGCCTAGCTAGGGGCGTTAAACGATAGCGCTTGTTGGGAGGCAACCCAACTTTATTTTTATTTCTTGCTTTTTGCTCCTGTTTAGTAATAAATAATTTATCTATACTATGTTTTGGTTGTGTTTTTTGTGTTTAATTAGTGTTTGTGCCAAGTAGAACCGTTGGGAAGACTTGGGGAAAGTCTTTTTGATCTTGATGTAAAAACAGAAACTTTAGCGCTCACGAGAATTGCTGCAATTTTTATTTGAAAAGTTCTATTTAGTTAATTATTTTTGCATATGATTAATAAATAATTTCCTCACGTCCATGAATTTAGTTTTGAATTTTGGGGGTTCCAGAAGTTACGTTAGCTACAGATTACTACAGATTGTTCTGTTTTTGACAGATTCTGTTTTTCGTGTGTTGTTTGCTTATTTTGATGAATCTATGTCTAGTAAAAGATTTTATAAACCATAGAGAAGTTGGAATACAGTAGGTTTAACACCAATATAAATAAATAATGAGTTCATTACAGTACCTTGAAATGGTGTTTTCTTTTCTTTTGCTAACGGAGCTCACGAGATTTTCTATTTTGAGTTTTGTGTTGTGAAGTTTTCAAGTTTTGGGTAAAGATTTGATGGATTATGCAACAAGGAGTGGCAAGAGCCTAAGCTTGGGTATGCCCATGGCAACCCAAGGTAAAACTCAAGGACACCAAAAATCCTAAGCTTGGGGATGCCCCAGAAGGCATCCCCTCTTTCGTCTTCGTCTATCGGTAACTTTACTTCGAGCTATATTTTTATTCACCACATGGTATGTGTTTTGCTTGGAGCGTATTGTATGATTTGAGTCTTTGATTTTTAGTTTACCACAATCATCCTTGCTGTACACATCTTTTGAGAGAGACTCACATGATTTGAAATTTATTAGAATACTCTATGTGCTTCACTTATATCTTTTGAGCTATATAGTTTTTGCTCTAGTGCTTCACTTATATCTTTAAGAGCACGGTGGTGGTTTTATTTTATAGACATAATTGATCTCTCATGCTTCACTTATATTATTTTGAGAGTCCTTTAGAACAATATGGAAATTTGCTTTAATATAGAAACTTTCATAGAAGTGCATTGAATACTATGAGAAGTTTGATACTTGATAATTGTTTTGAGATATGGAGATGGTGATATTAGAGTCATGATAGTTGAGTAGTTGTGAATCTGAGAAATACTTGTCTTGAAGTTTGTGATTCCCGTAACATGCATGTATGCTAAACCGTTATGTGATGAAGTCGGAGCATGATTTAATTATTGATTGTCTTCCTTGTGAGTGGCGGTTGAGGACGGGTGATGTTCTTTTCCTACCAATCTATCCCCCTAGGAGCATGCCTGTAATACTTTGTTTCAATAACTAATATATTTTTGCAATAAGTATGTGAGTTCTTTATGACTAATGTTGACTCCATGGATTATACGCACTCTCACCCTTCCACCATTGCTAACCTCTATAGTATCGCGCAACTTTCGCCGGTAACTTAAACCCACCATATACCTTCCTCAAAACAGCCACCATACCTACCTATTATGGCATTTCCATAGCCATTCCGAGATATATTGCCATGCAACTTTCCACTGTTCCATTATTATGACAGGCTTCATCATTGTCATATTGCTTGCATGATCATGTAGTTGACATCGTATTTGTGGCAAAGCCACCGTTCATAATTCTTCATACATGTCACTCATGCATCATTTCACATCCTGGTACACCGCCGGAGGCATTCACATAGAGTCATATTTTGTTCTAAGTATTGAGTTGTAATACTTGAGTTGTAAGAAATTAAAGTGTGATGATCATCATTATTAGAGCATTATCCCAAGTGAGGAAAGTATGATGGAGACTATGATTCCCCCACAAGTCGGGATGAGACTCCAGACGAAAAATTTAAAAAAGAGAAAAAAGAGGGCAAAAAAAGAAGATGGCCCAAATAAAAAATGAGAGAAAAAGAGAGAAGGGACAATGTTACTATCCTTTTTCCACACTTGTGCTTCAAAGTAGCACCATGATCTTCATGATAGAGAGTCTCCTATGATATCACTTTCATATACTAGTGGGAATTTTTCATTATAGAACTTGGCTTGTATATTCCAATGATGTGCTTCTTCAAAAAGCCCTAGGTCTTCATGAGAAAGTGATACGTCTCCAATGTATCTATAATTTTTTATTGTTCCATGCTATATTATATCCTATTTTGGACATTATTGGGCTTTATTATACACTTTTATATTATTTTTGGGACTAACCTATTAACCGGAGGCCAGCCCAGAATTGCTGTTTTTTGCCTAGGGTTTTGCAGAAAAAGAATATCAAACGGAGTCCAAACGGAATGAAACCTTCGGGAACATGATTTTCGGAACGAACATGATCCACAGGACTTGGACCCTACGTCAAGCAATCAACCAGGAAGGCACGAGGTAGGGGGCGCGCCTACCCCCCTCCCCCCAGGCGCGCCCTCCACCCTCGTGGGGCCCATGTTGCTCCACCGACATACTCCTTCCTCCTATATATACCTACGTACCCCCAAACTACCAGACACGGAGCCAAAACCCTAATTCCACCGCCGTAACTTTCTGTATCCACGAGATCCCATCTTGGGGCCTTTTCTGGAGCTCCGCCGGAGGGGGTATCGCTCACGGAGGGCTTCTACATCAACACCATAGCCCCTCCGATGAAGTGTGAGTAGTTTACTTCAGACCTACGGGTCCATAGTTATTAGCTAGATGGCTTCTTCTCTCTTTTTGAATCTCAATACAAAGTTCTCCCCCTCTCTTGTGGAGATCTATTCGATGTAATCTTCTTTTGCGGTGTGTTTGTTGAGATTGATGAATTGTGGGTTTATGATCAAGTTTATCTATTAACAATATTTGAATCTTCTCTGAATTCTTTTACGTATGATTGGTTATCTTTGCAAGTCTCTTCGAATTATCAGTTTGGTTTGGCCTACTAGATTGATCTTTCTTGCAATGGGAGAAGTGCTTAGCTTTGGGTTCAATCTTGCGGTGTCCTTTCCCAGTGACAGTAGGGGCAGCAAGGCACGTATTGTATTGTTTCCATCGAGGATAACAAGATGGGGTTTATATCATATTGCATGAGTTTATCCCTCTACATCATGTCATCTTGCTTAAAGTGTTACTTTGTTCTCTTGAACTTAATACTCTAGATGCATGCTAGATAGCGGTCGATGTGTGGAGTAATAGTAGTAGATGCAGAATCGTTTCGGTCTACTTGTCGCGGACGTGATGCCTATATACATGATCATACCTAGATATTATCATAACTATGTTCAATTCTGTCAATTGCTCAACAGTAATTTGTTCACCCACCGTAATACTTATGCTCTCGAGAGAAGCCTCTAGTGAAACCTATGGCCCACGGGTGTATTTTCCATCATATTAATCTTCCAATACTTAGTTATTTCCTTTGCCATTTATTTTACTTGCATCTTTATTTCTCTTTATCATAAAAATACCAAAAATATTATCTTATCATATTTATCAGATCTCACTCTCGTAGGTGACCGTGAAGGGATTGACAATCCCTTTATCGCGTTGGTTGCGAGGAGTTTATTTGTTTGTGTAGGTGCGAGGGCTCGTGTGTGGCCTCCTAGTGGATTGATACCTTGGTTCTCAAAAACTGAGGGAAATACTTACACTGCTCTGCTGCATCACACTTTCCTCTTCAAGGGAAAACCAACGCAGTGCTCAAGAGGTAGCAAGAAGGATTTCTGGCGCCGTTGCTGTGAGTCTACGCAAAAGTCAACATACCAAGTACCCATCACAAACCCTTAGCTCCCGCATTACATTTTTTGCCATTTGCCTCTTGTTTTCCTCTCCCCCACTTCACCCTTGCCATTTTATTCGCCCTCTCTCTCTCCATCCTCCCTCTCTTTCTCTATTTGCCTCTTTTTGCTCGTTTCTTGTTTGCTTGTGTGTCGGATTGCTTGCTTGTCATGATGGCTCAAGATAATACCAAATTGTGTAACTTTACCAATGCCAACAACAGTGATTTTATTAGCACTCCGATTGCTCCTCTTACCGATGCTGAATCTTGTGAAATTAATGCTGCTTTGCTGAATCTTGTCATGAAAGATCCGTTTTCCGGCCTTCCTAGTGAAGATGCCGCTATCCATCTAAACAATGATGACCCACAAGTATAGGGGATCTATCGTAGTCCTTTCGATAAGTAAGAGTGTTGAACCCAACGAGGAGCAGAAGGAAATGATAAGCGGTTTTCAGCAAGGTATTCTCTGCAAGCACTGAAATAATAGGTACCAGATAGTTTTGTGATAGGATAATTTGTAATGAGTAACAAGTAACAAAAGTAAATAAAGTGCAGCAAGGTGGCCCAATCCTTTTTGTAGCAAAGGACAAGCCTGGGCAAGTTCTTATATAGAGAAAAGCGCTCCCAAGGACACATGGGAATATCGCCAAGCTAGTTTTCATCATGTTCATATGATTCACGTTCGGTACTTTGATAATTTGGTATGTCGGTGGACCGGTGCTTGGGTACTGTCCTTACTTGGACAAGCATCCCACTTATGATTAACCTCTATTGGAAGCATACGCAACTATAACAAAAGTATTAAGGTAAACCTAACCATAGCATGAAACATATGGATCCAAATCAGCCCCTTACGAAGCAACGCATAAACTAGGGTTTAAGCTTTTGTCACTCTAGCAACCCATCATCTACTTATTACTTCCCAATGCTTTCCTCTAGGCCCAAATAATGGTGAAGTGTCATCTAGTCGATGTTCACATAACTCCACTAGAGGAGAGACAACATACATCTCATCAAAATATCGAATGAATACCAAATTCACATGACTACTAATAGCAAGACTTCTCCCATGTCCCCAGGAACAAACGTAACTACTCACAAAGCATATTCATGTTCATAATCAGAGGGGTATTAATATGCATAAAGGATCTGGACATATGATCTTCCACCAAATAAACCAACTAGCATCAACTACAAGGGGTAATTAACACAACTAGCAACCCACAGGTACCAATCCCGGACTTGGAGACAAGAATTGGATACAAGAGATGAACTAGGGTTTTGAGAGGAGATGGTGCTGGTGAAGATGTTGATGGAGATTGCCCTCTCCCGATTAGAGGAGCGTTGGTGATGATGATGGTGATGATTTGCCCCTCCTGGAGGGAAGATTCCCTAACAGAACAGCTCCGCCAGAGCCCTAGATTGGTTTCACCAAGGTTCCGCCTCGTGGCGGCGGAGTCTCGTTGGGAAAGATGGCCTATGATTTTTTCCTCATCGAAGGACTCCATATAGCCAAAGATGGGCATCGGAGGGCCACCAGGGGGCCCACGAGGTAGGGGGGAGGGGCCCCCACCCTCGTGGGCAGGGTGTGGCCCCCCTGGTGAACTTCTTGCGCTCAGTATTTTTTATATATTTTGAAAATGACTTCTGTGAAGTTTCAGGACTTTTGGAGCTGTGTAGAATAGGTCTCTAATATTTGCTCCTTTTCTAGCCCAGAATCCCAGCTGCCGGCATTCTCCCTCTTTATGTAAACCATGTAAAAAAGAGAGAATAGGCATAAGTATTGTGACATAATGTGTAATAACAGCCCATAATGCAATAGATATCGATATAAAAGCATGATGCAAAATGGATGTATCAAACAACTTTGTTGATTTGTGTGATATGCAAAAGAAGAAATATGTGGACAATGACATTGTTAAATTGAAGCTATTTCCTTTTTCGCTTAGAGATCGTGCTAAAGCTTGGTTTTCGTCTTTGCCTAAAAATAGTATTGATTCGTGGAATAAGTGCAAAGATGCTTTTATCTCTAAGTATTTTCCTCCCGTTAAGATCATCTCTCTTAGAAACGATATTATGAATTTTAAGCAACTTGATCATGAACATGTTGCACAAGCTTGGGAGAGGATGAAATTAATGATACGTAATTGCCCTACACATAGTTTGAATTTGTGGATGATTATACAAAACTTTTATGCTGGATTGAATTTTGCTTCTAGAAATCTTTTAGATTCGGCCGCGGGAGGCACTTTTATGGAAATCACTTTAGGAGAAGCTACTAAACTCCTAGATAATATTATGGTTAATTATTCTCAATGGAACACTGAAAGATCTACTAATAAGAAAGTGCATGCGATAGAAGAAATTAATCTTTTGAGTGGTAAGATGGATGAACTTATGAAATTATTTGCTAATAAAAGTGTTTCTTCTGATCCTAATGATATTCCTTTCTCTACCTTGATTGAGAATAATAATGAATCTTTGGATGTGAATTTTGTTGGTAGGAATAATTTTGGTAACAACGCGTATAGAGGAAACTTTAATCCTAGGTCGTATCCTAGTAATTCCTATAATAATTATGGTAATTCCTACAACAATTCTTATGGAAATTTTAGTAAGATACCCTCTGATTTTGAATCTAATATTAAAGAATTTATTACCTCGCAAAATAATTTCAATGCTTTGTTTGAAGAAACATTGCATAAGATTGATGAGTTGGCTAGGAACATTGATACAATTTCTCTTGATGTTGATTCTTTGAAACTTAGATCTATTCCACCTAAGCATGATATCAATGAGTCTCTCAAAGCCATGAGAATTTCCATTGATGAGTGCAAATAAAGAACCGCTAGGATGCGTGCTAAGAAAGATTGTTTTATAAAAGCGTGTTCTTCTAGTTTCCATGATAATAAAGATGAAGATCTAAAAGTTATTGATGTGTCCCCTATTAAATCTTTGTTTTGTAATATGAATCTTTATAATTATGGGACTGAATATGATCCACCTTTACCTAGAAGGCGTTCCAAAAATTCAGAGTCTTTAGATCTTGATGCTAAAATTGTTAAAAGTGGGATTGAAGAAGTCAAAACTTTAAATATTAATGAACCCACTATTTTGGATTTCAAGGAATTTAATTATGATAATTGCTCTTTGATAGATTGTATTTCCTTGTTGCAATCCATGCTAAATTCTCCTCATGCTTTTAGTCAAAATAAAGCCTTTACCAAACATATCGTTGATGCTTTGATGCAATCTTATGAAGAAAAACTTGAGTTGGAAGTTTCTATCCCTAGAAAACTTTATGATGAGTGGGAACCTACTATTAAAATTAATATTAAAGATCATGAATTCTATGCTTTGTGTGATTTGGGTGCTAGTGTTTCCACGATTCCAAAGACTTTGTGTGATTTGCTAGGTTTCCGTGATTTTGATGATTGCTCTTTAAACTTTCACCTTGCGGATTCCACTATTAAGAAACCTATGGGAAGAATTAATGATGTTCTTATTGTTGCAAATAGTAATTATGTGCCCGTGGATTTTATTGTTCTTGACATAGATTGCAATCCTTCATGTCATATTATTCTTGGTAGACCTTTCCTTAGAACAATTGGTGCAATTATTGATATGAAGGAAGGGAATATTAGATTCCAATTTCCGTTAAGGAAAGGCATGGAACACTTCCCTAGAAATAGAATTAAATTACCTTATGAATCTATTATGAGAGCCGCTTATGGATTGCCTTCCAAAGATGGCAATACCTAGATCTATCCTTGCTTTCATGCCTAGCTAGGGCGTTAAACGATAGTGCTTGTTGGGAGGAAACCCAATTTTATTTTTATTCCTTGCTTTTTGCTCCTGTTTAGTAATAAATAATTTATCTAGCCTCTGTTTTGGTTGTGTTTTTTTGTGTTTAATTAGTGTTTGTGCCAAGTAGAACCGTTGGGAAGACTTGGGGAAAGTGTTTTTAATCTTGCTGTAAAAAACACAAACTTTAGCGCTCACGAGAACTGCTGCCATTTTTATTTGGAAAGTTATATTTAGTTAATTATTTTTGCAGATTATTAATAGATAAATTCCTCACGTGCAGAAATGTATTTTAGAATTTTTGGGGTTCCATAACTTGCGTTAGCTGCAGATTACTACAAACTGTTCTGTTTTTGACAGATTCTGTTTTCCGTGTGTTGTTTGCTTATTTTGATGAATCTATGGATAGTAAAATAGTTTATAAACCATAGAGAAGTTGGAATACAGTAGGTTTAAAACCAATATAAATAAATAATGATTTCATTACAGTACGTTGAAGTGGTATTTTGTTTTCTTTCGCTAACGGAGCTCACGAGATTTTGTACTTTAAGTTTTGTGTTGTGAAGTTTTCACGTTTTGGGTAAAGATTTGATGGATTATGGAACAAGGAGTGGCAAGAGCCTAAGCTTGGGGATGCCCATGGCACCCCAAGATAATCTAAGGACACCTAAAAGCCAAAGCTTGGGGATGCCCCGGAAGGCATCCCATCTTTCGTCTACTTCTATCGGTCACTTTACTTGGAGCTATATTTTTATTTACGACATGATATGTGTTTTGCTTGGAGCGTCTTGTATTATTTGAGTCTTAATTTGTTAGTTTTCCACAGTCATCCTTGCTGCACACACCTTTTTTGAGAGAGACACACATGATTCAGAAATTGTTAGAATACTCTATGTGCTTCACTTATATCTTTTGAGTTATATAGTTTTTGCTCTAGTGCTTCACTTATATGTTTTAGAGCCCGATGGTGGATTTGTTTTATAGAAAATTTTGTTCTCTCATGCTTCACTTAGATTACTTTGAGAGTCCTACAAAACAACATGGTAACTTGCTTTAATTATTTTAGGCATTCAAGATTAATAATAAAATTTTCTTATGAGTGTGTTGAATACTATGAGAAGTTTGAAACTCGATAATTGTTTTGAGATATGGAGATGGTGATATTAGAGTCGTGCTTGTTGAGTAGTTGTGAATTTGCGAAATGCTTGTGTTGAAGTTTGTGATTCTCGTAACATGCACGTATGGTGAACCATTATGTTAATAAGTCGGAGCATGATGTATTTATTGATTGTCCTCCTTATGAGTGGCGGTCGGGGACGAGCGATGGTCTTTTCCTACCAATCTATCCCCCTAGGAGAATGCGCGTAGTACTTTGCTTCGATAACTAATAGATTTTTGCAATAAGTATGTGAGTTCTTTATGACTAATGTTGAGTCCATGGATTATACGCACTCTCACCCTTCCACCATTGCTAGCCTCTCTAATACCGCACACCTTTCGCCGGTATCATACACCCACCATATACCTTCCTAAAAACAGTCACCATACCTACATATTATGGCATTTCCATAGCCATTCCGAGATATATTGCCATGCAACTTTCCACCGTTCCATTTACTATGACACGCTCCATCATTGTCATATTGCTTCGCATGATCATGTAGTTGACATTTTAGTTGTGGCAAAGCCACCATTCATAATTCTTTCATATAAGTCACTCATGCATCATTGCTATCCCGGTATACCGCCGGAGGCATTCATATAGAGTCATACTTTGTTCTAGTATCGTGTTGTAATCATTGAGTTGTAAATAAATAGAAGTGTGATGATCATCATTCATAGAGTATTGTCCCAATAAAAAAGGAAAAAAAAGAAAGGCCAAAAAAAGAAGGCCCAAAAAAGAGAATAAATAAATAAATAAAAAGGGGCAATACTATTATCTTTTTTTCCACACTTGTGCTTCAAACTAGCACCATGATCTTCATGATAGAGAGTCTCCTATGCTATCACTTTCATATACTAGTGGAAATTTTTCATTGTAGAACTTGGCTTGTATATTCCAACGATGGGCTTCCTCAAAATGCCCTAGGTCTTCGTGAGCAAGCAAGTTGGATGCTTTTGTTTAGCTTTCATATACTTATAGCTCTAGTGCATCCGTTGCATGGCAATCCCTACTCACTCACATTGATATCTATTAACGGGCATCTCCATAGCCCGTTGATATGCCTAGTTGATGTGAGACTATCTTCTCCCTTTTTGTCTTCTCCACAACCACCATTCTATTCCACATATAGTGCTATGTCCATGGCTCACGCTCATGTATTGCGTGAAGATTGAAAAAGTTTGAGAACACCAAAAGTATGAAACAATTGCTTGGCTTGTCATCGGGGTTGTGAATGATTTAAATACTTTGTGTCGTGAAGATGGAGCATAGCCAGACTATATGATTTTGTAGGGATAACTTTCTTTGGCCATGTTATTTTGAAAAGACATAATTGCTTAGTTAGTATGCTCGAAGTATTATTATTTCTATGTCAGTATTGAACTTTTGTCTTGAATCTTTCAGATCTGAATATTCACACCAAAATTAAGAGAATTACATTGAAATTATGCCAAGTAGCATTCCACATCAAAAATTCTGTTTTTATAATTTACCTACTCGAGGACGAGCAGGAATTAAGCTTGGGGATGCTTGATATGTCTCCAACCTATCTATAATTTTTGATTGTTCCAGGCTATATTATATCCTATTTTGGACATTATTGGGCTTTATTATACACTTATATTATTTTTGGGACTAACCTATTAACCGGAGGCCCAGCCCAGAATTGCTGTTTTTTTGCCTATTTTAGGGTTTCGCAGAAAAAGAATATCAAACGGAGTCCAAACGGAATGAAACCTTCGGGTACGTGGTTTTCGGAACGAACATGATCCAGAGGACTTGGACCCTACGTCAAGCAATCAACCAGGAAGGCACGAGGTAGGGGGCGCGCCTATCCCCCCAGGCGCGCCCTCCACCCTCATGGGGCCCACTTGCTCCATATACGTACGCCTTCCTCTTATATATACCTTCGTACCCCCAAACTACCAGACACCGAGCCAAAACCCTAATTCCACCGCCGTAACTTTCTGTATCCACGAGATCCCATTTTGGGGCCTTTTTTGGAGCTCCGCCAAAGGGGGTATCGATCACAGAGGGCTTCTACATCGACACCATAGCCCCTCTGATGAAGTGTGAGTAGTTTACTTCAGACCTACAGGTCCATAGTTATCTTTGGCTAGATGGCTTCTTCTCTCTTTTTGGATCTCAATACAAAGTTCTCCCCCTCTCTTGTGGAGATCTATTCGATGTAATCTTCTTTTGCAGTGTGTTTGTTGAGATCGATGAATTGTGGGTTTACGATTAAGTTTATCTAGGGACAATATTTGAATCTTCTCAGAATTATTTTATGTATGATTGGTTATCTTTGCAAGTCTCTTCGAATTATCAGTTTGGTTTGGCCTACTAGATTGATCTTTCTTGCAATGAGAGAAGTGCTTAGCTTTGGGTTCAATCTTGCGGTGGCCTTTCCTAGTGACAGTAGAGGCAGCAAGGCACGTATTGTATTGTTGCCATCGAGAATAACATGATGGGGTTTATATCATATTGCATGAGTTTATCCCTCTACATCATGTCATCTTGCTTAAAGCGTTACTCTGTTCTCTTGAACTTAATACTCTAGATGCATGCTAGATAGCGGTCGATGTGTGGAGTAATAGTAGTAGATGCAGGCAGGAGTCGGTCTACTTGTCTCGGACGTGATGCCTATATACATGATCATACCCAGATATTATCATAACTATGCTCAATTCTGTCAATTGCTCAACAGTAATTTGTTCACCCACCGTAATACTTATGCTCTCGAGAGAAGCCTCTAGTGAAACCTATGGCCCCCGAGTCTATTTTCCATCATATTAATCTTCCAATACTTAGTTATTTCCTTTGCCACTTATTTTACTTGCATCTTTATTTCTCTTTATCATAAAAATACCAAAAATATTATCTTATCATATCTATCAGATCTCACTCTCGTAGGTGACTGTGAAGGTATTGACAACCCCTTTATCGCGTTGGTTGTGAGGAGTTTATTTGTTTGTGTAGGTGCGAGGTTCTCGTGCGTGGCCTCCTACTGGATTCATACCTTGGTTCTCAAAAACTGAGGGAAATACTTATGCTGCTCTGCTGCATCACCCTTTCCTCTTCAACGGAAAACCAATGCAGTGCTCAAGAGGTAGCAACAAGTGAGTTGGATGCACACCCACTTAGTTTTCTTTTGTTGAGCTTTCATAAACTTATAGCTCTAGTGCATCCGTTGCATGACAATCCCTACTCACTCACATTGATATCTATTGATGGGCATCTCCATAGCCCGTTGATACGCCTAGTTGATATGGGACTATCTTGTCCTTTTTGTCTTCTCCACAACCACCATTCTATTCCACAAATAGTGCTATATCCATGGCTCACGCTCATATATTTCGTGAAGATTGAAAAAGTTTGATAACATCAAAAGTATGAAACAGTTGCTTGGCTTGTCATCGGGGTTGTGCATGATTTAAATATTTTGTGTGGTGAAGATAGAGCATAGCCAGACTATATGATTTTGTAGGGATAACTTTCTTTGGCCATGTTCTTTTGAGAAGACATAATTGCTTAGTAAGTATGCTTGAAGTATTATTATTTCTATGTCAATATTAAACATATCTTGAATCTTTCGGATCTGAACATTGATGCCACAATAAAGAAAAATTACATTGAGAAATATGTTAGAAAGCATTCCACATCAAAAATTCTTCTTTTATCATTTACCTACTTGAGGACGAGCAGGAATTAAGCTTGGGGATGCTTGACATGTCTCCAACATATCTATAATTTTTGAATGCTCCATGTTATTATATTATCTATTTTGGATGTTAATGGGCTTTATTTTACACTTTTATATCATTTTTAGGACTAACCTACTAACCGGAGGCCCAGCCCAAATTGCTGTTTTTTGCCTATTTTAGGGTTTCGAAGAAAATGAATATCAAACGGAGTCCAAACGGAATGAAACCTCCGGGAACGTGATTTTCTCAACAAACGTGATCCAGGAGACTTGGAGTGGGCGTGTAGCGACCCGACCTCAAACGGTCAAGTCTCTGTGCTTCAGTGTCATCCCTGGATCGGTAATGCTGACACACAGTACTCGAGGATTTATAACAGAGTAGCAATCACACATTTATTACATCGAATGTCTCAAAAGAGAACTTATTACAATAAATATGGCTTAAGGTCATCTAATATGATAACAGCGGAAGGCTTGGAAGATAAAGTGAGTCCATTAACTCCAACGGCATAGCTGAGCTGCACGACAACGACCTAATGAACCTTACTCCTCGTCTGAAAAGTCTGCAACATAATACGTTGCAGCCCGAAAACGGGTCAGCACATGGAATATGCTGGCAATATAACATAGTAGAGCAAGAATAGAATAATGCTATCACTACATGCATATTTGGCTGGTGGAAAGCTCTATGGTTATAGTTTTTGCGAAAAGCCAATTTTTCCCTACCACAAAGGAATTTAATTTAAATATCATGGTAGTTGAAACATCATTGAGAAGGTTCCTCCAACTCAATCCCAATTAAAAGTAATTATCAACCCTACAATATTAATTTAGAGTGATGAGATACATATGATAATCCAAGTACTAGATACTTAAGATTTGTCCATAATTAACCGGGAACACGGCTAACCATGATTAGTTTATACACTCTGTAGAGGTTTGTGCACTTTTCCGCACAAGACCCGATCTCCTCCGTTGGATTTCTCACACTACCGGGTGTTTGAGAAACGGATGACTGAGACACAGTATTTTAGAAACATTAACTCTTTACTCCGGGCAGACCATACCAACCTAAATCCCTCTACCTACTGATCCACCTCTTCAAGAGCTTCACGCAACTTACTCAACTAGGCTAGAGCCCATAATACATTGTGGCTGCACACGGAAGTTTCTAGCATGAAAAATATCAATTCCCTTTGAGCCTAGGTGACGGACCTTAGGATTATCACACGGGTACTCCGGGATATCCTAGGACAACTCTGGATTCCCTAGGTTCCCAACAAACAATCCACCCAGATGTGTATTTATGTTGCCACCTTAAGTTGAACCATTAATTAATAACCTCACATTTGTCATGGATTCACTCACCCAAACCACATCTACGAGCATAGCATAGCAATATAAGCATTACGTAAAATTAACTCCCAAGGGTTTGATAATAACAGGGCAATAGGTTCTACCTCATCAACTACTTCCCAACCCACATGTTAATCACATCCTAATCATGCAATGTTTGAGGATTGGAGCTAATGCATAAAAACTAGGTGATAAAGAGGTATCATGAAAGTGTTACTTGCCTTGCTGATGATCCGCAAAACCTAGAGACTCGTAGTAGCACGCTTCACACTCCGGGTGTTCTATCACAAACAAACAATAGCATACTTAACCAATCAAGCAAGAAGCATGGGTAAAACTCAAATAAGAAGATCTAACCAGAAAGTTCAACTTAAGAACTCTGGTTTGCAAAAAGAATCAAATCAAACAGAGCAACGAAACTCAAACTGCAAAAGAAACAAGATCCGATTACTAATCTAGACTTAAGTCAAATTTTACAGTACCAATTTTTTTTCAACTTGATTAAACGGAAAGAGGGTTTCGAGATGAATATCTAGGTGCTTGAATCACCTGATTCCGATAAACGAGCGAAAAGATAAACTAAAACAAAAATCGGATCAGAGATCGCGATCGAAAATAATTGCGGAAAATCCGAGAAAAAGAAAAACTGGCTAAAAGGCTAATGAACGAACGTTCGCTATCTGCGGCTAACGGGTGAACACCATTCGTTAAAAAGAACGTACGGACAAACGTCCGCTAATTAAACTAAACCGGGGAAAAAAATAAACTGATCTATTCTAAAAAATGAACCTAGGGTTTTTCTAAAAAAACAGGATCAGTCTTTTCTAAAAAAACGGCGGCAGCAACGGCGGCTTTACCTCCGGCGACGTCCGGCGATGCGGGGATGCGGCTTCGATGAGGTGGGGCTGCGGTGATGGGCAGCGCGGGGCGGTGACTGGCGGCAACGGCGAGTGGCGGCACGCGGCAAAGGGCAGCGGCGCGGCGCGGCTAGGCGGCGGCGTGCGGCACTGCGGGGCGGGGCGAGGCAGGCGGCGGGGTTGGTGGTGGTGGGGGCTCCAAGGGCGGGGTATAAAAGGAGGGGGGTGCTTGCTTGGGGAGGGGGGAAGGGGGGCACGGCAGAGTCCTGGCCGGACTCGGCATCGCGGGCGGCGGCGGCCTCCTGGTCTCCTGGAAGGAGACGGCAGCGCGGGGCTAGCGGGCCGGCTCGGCAGGGCTTCGGCCCAGTCGGGCGCTGAGACTTTAAAAATAATAATTTCACCGGAACTTAAATAAATCCTAGAAAATAAAATAAAAACCTAAAAATGCCAAAACAAATTTTCAACATCTAAATAAAATATTTAGACCAAGATGAACATTTTCTTGGCCCTAAAATGCAACTTTGAAAAACGTGCAATTTTTCTAATTCAAATAAAATAGCAATAAACTCCGAATAAAAATCAAATATTTGATTTTCATATTTTTCCTCCAATATTTCATTTACTTTGGAGAAGTCATATTATCTCCTCTCATATATTTTAATATGAAATATTTTTCGGAGAGAAAAATAATTAAAACCAAAAATCCTCGTTTCAATATTTGATAAAACTCAAATATGAAAATCGAGAAGTCCCCAACTCTCTCCGAGGGTCCTTGACTTTCTTAGGATTTCGAGGATCGCGAGACGAAATGTAGTAAAATATGATGTGCATGAATGATCTATGTATAACATTCCAAATTGAAAATTTGGGATGTTACAAACCTATCCCCCTTAAGATGAATCTCGCCCTCGAGATTCGAGTTGGCTAGAAAATAGGTGTGGGTGGTCTTTGCGAAGATCATCTTCTCGTTCCCAGGTGGCTTCATCCTCGGTATGGTGGCTCCACTGAACTTTGCAAAACTTGATAACCTTGTTGCGGGTGACTCGGCTCGCAAATTCAAGAATCCTGACTGGCTTCTCCTCATAGGACAGATCACTGTCCAACTGAATCGCCTCCAATGGCACTATATCTCTTAGCGGTATATCGGCCATCTCCGCATGACACTTTTTCAACTCGGAAACATGAAACGCATCATGAACCCCTGATAGTCCTTCAGGTAACTCCAACTTGTATGCGACTTCTCCCATACGCTCCAAAATTCGATACGGTCCTACAAATCTCGAGGCTAATTTTCCCTTAACTCCAAAACGTTTCACTCCTTGCAGAGGTGATACTAGCAAATATGCTCTATCTCCAATTTCATAGGTTATTTCCTTGCGTTTTGAATCTGCATAACTCTTCTGCCTGGACTGAGCTACCTGCAGTCTACCTCGAATCAACTTAACCTTTTCTTCAGACTCCTTGATCAAATCTGGTCCGAACAACGGGCGGTCTCCAACTTCATCCCATAACAAGGGTGTGCTGCACCTTCGTGCATACAGGGCTTCGAACGGTGCCATCTTCAAACTGACTTGATAGCTATTGTTGTATGAGAATTCTGCGTAGGGAAAATTGTCATCCCAGCTAGATCCATGATCTAGCGCACAAGCTCTCAACATATCCTCCAAAATCTAGTTGACTCTCTCGGTTTGTCCATCCGTCTGCGGGTGGAATGTTGTACTGAACTCCAATCTCATTCCCAAAGTCTGGTGCAGCTGATGCCAAAACTTTGAGGTAAACTGTGTTCCTCTATCTGATACAATTTTCCTTGGAACTCCATGCAGACATACGATCCTGGTCATATATATCTTGGCCAACTTCGCACTTGTATAGGTGGTTTTCACTGGGATAAAGTGAGCCACTTTGGTCAAGCGATCTACTACTACCCATATAGAATCATATCCTGATTTGGTCCTCGGTAATCCGGTGATGAAGTCCATGCCAAGTTTATTCCACTTCCATTTGGGTATCGGCATAGGCTATAACAATCCTGTTGGCTTTTGATGCTCAGCCTTCACTCTCTGACATACATCACATACGGCTACATACTCGGCAATATCCTTCTTCATACCAGTCCACCAGAAACGTTCCATCAAATCCAAATACATCTTGGTGTTTCCGGGGTGTATCGAGTATGGTGAGTCATGAGCCTCCTAAAGTATTAACTTCCTGATCTCTGTGTTATTGGGCACATAAACACGGTCCTCAAACCATAAGATGGCGTGCTCATCCTCACGAAAACCTTTGGCCTTTCCTTTGCCCATTCTCTCCTTTATCTCAGCAATCTCTTTGTCATCCTTCTGAGCTTCTCGAATCTTTCCTGACAATGTCGAATGAACTTCCATTGTTGCAACAAAACCTCTAGGAACAATCTCCAATCGAAGTTCCCTGAGATCCTCTGCTAACTCCTTTGTCAATCCCGTGCTTACCAGGGTATTAGCATAACTCTTCCGGCTCAAAGCGTCTGCTACGACATTGGACTTCCCTGGATGATAGTGAAGCTTCATGTCATAATCCTTTATAAGCTCCAACCATATTCTCTGCCTAAGGTTCAACTCCTTCTTTGTGAAATTGTATTTCAAACTCTTATGATCCGTGTACACATCACAACGGTTTCCAATAAGGTAATGTCTCCAAGTCTTCAACGCATGCGCTACTGCTGCTAATTCCAAATCATGCGTGGCATAATTATATTCGTGCAGTTTTAGTTGTCGTGAGGCATACGAAACAACTCTTCCATCTTGCATAAGCACGCTTCCAAGTCCTAGGTGAGAGGCATCCAATACACTTGAAACTCCTTACGTATATCCGACAGAATCAACACTGGGGCTGTAGTCAAATGTTTCTTTAACTCTTGAAAACTTGCCTCACATTCTTCCGTCCATTTAAATTTGGTATCCTTCTTCAATAACTCCATCATTGGCTTCGCAATCTTGGAAAAATTCTCTATGAATCTCCGATAGTATCCTGCGAGTCCAAGAAAACTCCGGATTTCGCTAACTGAAGTGGGTGCCAACCATTCAGTGACTGAGTGAACCTTGGTGGGGTCTGCTGCTACACCTTCTCCTAATATAACATGTCCAAGGAATCCGACTTCCTTCAACCAAAACTCACATTTGCTAAACTTGGCATACAACTAGTGTTCCCTAAGTTTCTCGAGAACTAAACGCAAATGCTCTTCATGCTCCTCCTCATTCTTCAAGTATACCATTATATCATCAATGAACACCACAACAAACTTATCCAAATATTCCATGAATACCTTGTTCATCATACTCATGAAATAGGCAGGGGCGTTAATCAGTCCAAATGACATGACTGTATACTCATACAACCCGTACCTTGTGGTAAATGATGTCTTTGGTATATCCTTCTCTCAGATCTTTAGCTGGTGATATCCAGATCACAGATTGATCTTTGAAAACACCTTAGCTCCTTGCAGCTGGTCAAACAAATCATTGATCATCGGCAGTGGTTATTTGTTCTTGATCGTTTCCTCACTTAATGCACGATAATCAACAACCATTCTTAGAGACTTATCCTTCTTCTCAACCAAAAGCACTAGGGCTCCCCATGGTGATGAACTCTATCGAATGTAACATTTTTCCAATAACTCCTTGATCTGCTTCTTAATCTCTTCCAGATCATTCGCGGGCATCCGGTAGGGTCTCTTTGATATAGGTCGGGTGCCTGGCAATAGCTCTATCAAAAACTCGATGTCTCGATCTGGTGGCATGCCTAGTAAATCCTCTGGAAAAACATCCGGGTAATCCTTCACTACAGGCACTTCCTCCTGAACAATTATCGTGAGGGTATTTACTTGGCTACTCCTAGGCGCATGCCTATATACATACTTAATCATTTTTCCCTCAGGGGTGGTGAGACAAATTGATTTACTAGCACAGTCAATGCTTCCTCCATACTTTGACATCCAGTCCATGCCTAATATCACATCCAATCCTTGTCACTCCAAGATTATTAGGTTGGACAGGAAAACGTGGCTACCAATGGTTAAGGGTATCTGGTCGCACCATCGACTAGCCATATACTCTACTCCAGGTGAACTTACTAACAGAGGGGTCCTAAGGGTTTGGGTTGGCAGTTTAAACTTATCCACGAATCCCCTTGATATGTATGAATGCGATGCACCGGTATCAAAAAGAATAAGGGTGGTAAAAGACTTAACAAAAACTTACCAATAACCGCGTCTGGCTACTCTTCAACCTCCTCCACGTTAACGTGGTTCACTTGTCCTTTGTTGAATGGATTGGGCTTCTTTCCAGTGCTCCCGTTATTGTTTCCATTCTTCACTTCAGGGAACTCCGTGGCATAGTGTCCAGTCTTCCCGCACTTGAAACAAGTAACGTGGCTTAGGTCTCTCTTGGGGGGTGTGGCTGGATTGGAGCGGTTCTGATTGTTGCTTGCTCCATTCCCATTCCCATTCCTTGGGCCAGTATGATTATGGGTACTTCCTCCATTGTGGGTGTGGCCTCCATGGTTATGAACAAGTCCTCCCGAGTTTGGGATTAGGCGAGGCTTCTGCTGAGCTCCTGAATTATACCTTCCTTGTCCATACTTCCTCTTACGGCTCTCAATCTGCTCCTGTTTCCCTTCAATCATAAGAGCCTTATCTACCAACTCCTGGTAGTTGTTGAATGTTGCCACCATCAACTGCATGCTCATCTCATCATTCAGCCCTTCCATAAACTTATCCTGCTTTGCGGCATCTGTGGCCACATCGTCAGGGGCATAGCGAGATAACTTGCTAAACTCATCTACGTACTGAGACATAGTACGGTTCCCCTGGTGTAAGTTGCGAAACTCAAGCTTCTTCATACTCATAGCTCCAGTTGAGACATGGGATGTACAGAAAGCTTGCTGAAACTGGTCCCATGTAACAGTGGCTATAGGGTAGGTGACAGTGTAATTCTCCCACCATGAGGCTGTTGGTCCATCCAGCTGATGTGCGGCAAAACGCACCTTCTCAGCATCAGTACATCCTACAGTGGTTAACTCCCTTCCAATCCTGCGGAGCCAATCATCTGCTACTATGGGCTCAGTGCTACTGGAAAACACCGGCGGCTGCAACCTCAGAAAGCATGCTAAGTTTCAACTGGTGGTGGTGGCAGTGGGTTGTTGTTGTTGTTGCCTTGGTTCTGAACTAACAACTGCATCAGGGTATTCTGCTGCTGGATCAACTGAGTGAGCTCCGGTGGGAAAGTAAATTCGGGGTCACGTCTCAGAGGCATCTGATGGGTTTAGAAGGAAAAAAATAGAATAGAATGAGGTCTAATGAGAAAAACACTACCCATATGCACATGAGACAAACACAATCATTTCACTTAATCAATCAAGCAAGGGCATACAATCGATCTAACTATCGTTACAGAAGTGCTTGGACTATACTATATACATGGTGGAATACTACTACTGATGTGGTGGTCTACTAAAAATATTGATCGGTCGAAGACTCCATGATGTCTGCTCCAGCTTCGTCTTCATAGTCATCATCGCTATCGTCGGGGTCCGAGTTGGTGTCGTCGATGATGATGTAGTCCTTAGAACGAATCTTCTTGGGTTCTTCGTCTTCTCCTCCTGGTGCGAGGTCTCCCATGAATACTCCTAGCTTCCTTTCCAAATTGTCATTCTTCTCCACTAGTACGACGATTTCCTCCTCATAATCTTCGCGTGTAGCCTTGAGTTCTTCCTCCAGTTCCGCAATCCTAGTCATCGCCTTCTTCAGATCTATCATGCCTGCGCACATCTGGTTCTCCTAGCGACGAATGTGTTGGTTTAACTCCTGGATGAAAGTTGCAATTGATCTATCCTTCCTGGTGCTGATCATCTCCCATTGCTCGTCTCGGCGCCCACAAATCTGGTAGATAGTATCCTTAAGCTCCTTATGGTAAACTTCTCCAATGCGTCCCATGGTGATGTGAGCTGGCATACTTTTTCCTAGACTCTAGGTTGGTGCATCGAAGGAAAACTCTATGGGCATAGTGACTGGTGTGAATGTCCTTCCTGGAACTTGAACTTGAATCATCCATCGCTCCTCTTCTGGTAAAGTGGCGTTGTAAGTCCCGGTGAAGCTTGGTATTCCAATGTTCAGGTACCTAGTGACTTCCTTTAAGTGTCGTCCAAAGGGTGCGTCTTCATCCGGTTGTGCAAACTTGTTCCTTGCATCCACCATCCTAAAGAATAGGAAATGGAGAGGAGTCAGAAAGGAGAAGAGAATAGTGATCTAGGGCTTTTGCTTAGTGGTCGTGTCCTACACTCTGCATGTGCTCTAATACCATCTTGTGGCGACCCGACCTCAAACGGTCAAGTCTCTATGCTTTAGTGTCATCCCTGGATCGATAATGCTGACACACATAGTACTCGAGGATTTATAACAGAGTAGCAATCACACACTTATTACATCGAATGTCTCAAAAGAGAACTTATTACAATAAATATGGCTTAAGGCCATCTAATACAATAATAGCAGAAGGCTTGGAACATAAAGTGAATCGATCAACTCCAACGGCATAGCTGAGCTGCACGACAACGACCTAATGAACCTTACTCATCGTCTGAAAAGTCTGCAACATAATACGTTGCAGCCCGAAAAACGGGTCAGCACATGGAATATGCTGGCAATATAACACAGTAGAGCAAGAACAGAATAATGCTATCACTACATGCATATTTGGCTGGTGGAAAGCTCTATGGTTATAGTTTTTGCGAAAAGCCAATTTTTCCCTACCACAAAGGGATAGATTTTATTTAACTATCATGGTAGTTGAAACATCATTGAGAAGGTTCCTCCAACTCAATCCCAATTAAAAGTAATTATCAACCCAATAATAATAATTTAGAGTGATGAGATACATATGATAATCCAAGTACTAGATACTCAAGATTTGTCCATAACTGGGGACACGGCTAACCATGATTAGTTTATACACTCTGCAGAGGTTTGTGCACTTTTCCCCACAAGACCCGATCTCCTCCGTTGGATTTCTCGCAGTACAGGGTGTTTGAGAAACGGATGACCGAGACACAGTCTTTCAGAAACATTAACTCTTTACTCCGGGCAGACCATACCAACCTACATCCCTCTCCCTACTGATCCACCACTTCAAGGGCTTCACGCAACTTACTCAACTATGCTAGAGCCCATAATAGCTTGTGGCTGCACACGGAAGTTTCTAGCATGAAATATCTCAGTTCCCTTTGAGCATGGGTGGCGGACCTTAGGATTATCACACGGGTACTCCAGGATACCTAGGACAACTCTGGATTCCCCAGGTCCCCAACAAACAATCCACCCAGATGTGTATTTAAGTTGCCATCTTCAGTTGAACCATTAATTAATAACCTCACATCTGTCATGGATTCATTCACCCAAACCACGTCTACGAGCATAGCATAGCAATATAAGCATTACGTAAAAGTAACTCCCAAGGGTTTGATAATAACAGGGCAATAGGTTCTACCTCATCAACTACTTCCCAACCCACATGTTAATCACATCCTAATCAAGCAATGTTTGAGGATTGGAGATAATGCATAAAAACTAGGTGATAAAGAGGTATGATCAAAGTGTTACTTGCCTTGCTAATGATCCGCAAAACCTAGAGACTCATAGTAGCACGCTTCGCACTCCGGGTGTTCTATCGCAAACAAACAATAGCATACTTAAGCAATCAAGGAAGAAGCACAGGTAAAACACAAATAAGAAGATATAACTAGAAAGTTCAACCTAAGAACTCCGGTTTGCAAAACGAATCAAATCAAACGGAGCAACGAAACTCAAACTTCGAAAGAAACAAGATCCGATTACTAATATGGACTTAAGTCAAATTTTACAGTACCAAAATTTTGTTCAAGTTGACTAAACAGAAAGAGAGTTTTCAAACGAAGATCTAGGCACTTGAATCGCCTGATTCCGATAAACGAGCGAAAAGATAAACTAAAACAAAAATCGGATCAGAGATCGCGATCGAAAATAATCGCGGAAAATCTGAGAAAAAGAAAAACTGACGAACAGGCTAATGAACGAATGTTTGCTGTCTGCGGCTAATGGGTGAACACCGTTCGTTAAAACAAATGTACGGACTAACGTCCGCTAATTAAACTAAACCGGGGGGAAAATAAACCGATCTATTCTAAAAAGCCTAACCTAGGATTTTTCTAAAAAAACCGGATCGGTCTTTTCTAAAAAAAACGGCGGCGACAAAGGAGGCTTTACCTCCGGCGAGGTCCGGCGAGGTGGGGCTGCGGCGGTGGGCGGCGTGGGGTGGCAACGGCGAGC